>NC_051318.1:33447896-33752135 GCF_015220235.1 Choloepus didactylus
AATGTCTGTGTTCTTACAGGGGTTGTTAGCCCTTTTTTTGCGCCAGAGACCTTTTCCGCAGTCTTGTGAGGCCTATGGACCCTTTCTCAGTGCAATGTTTTAAATGCATAAAATGAAATATATAGGATAAAAAAGGAAATTTATGTTGAAATGCAGTTTTTAAAAATAGTATAACCAACTTTGTTATATAACAATAGTTTTATATGTGTGTATAATTATGTGTTCTTGTTTTTATAGTTTTATTGAGATACATTTGCAAACCCTACAATCATCTACAGTGTACAGTTATTCACGGTACTGTCATATAGTTGTGCATTCATCACCAGAATCAATTTTTGAACATTTTCTTTACTCCAAAAAGAAAGAAAAGTAAAAAAGAACATATAGAACATTCTGTTCCCTCGTATCCCACCCTATTTTTCATTTAATTTTTTTCCCCATTTTTCTACTTATCTGTCCATCCACTGGATAAAGGGAGTGTGAACCACAAGGTTTTCATAATCACCCAGCCACACTGTGTAAGTTATATGGTTATACAATCATCTTTGAGAATCAAGGCGACTGGGTTGTGGTTGGACAGTTTCAGGTATTTCCCTGTAGCCATTCCAGGTGTGTTGTATTTTGCATTAAATAACAAGAACTAGCAGCAAGTCTAATAGACTAATAAAATAATTTTATAGTCTTGAAAGCATAATTTATACTTTGAGATACCTTAGATCAGCAACTAATATGATAAACCAATTTCTATTGGTGGTAGAGTATTATTAAGTGTACATTAAGTGTAGAGTGAAAATGACAGTGTATTTTTTTTTCTTACACAAGTTTTGAGTCCCTTAAATTCTGAAAATGAACCCCAGGTTAAGAATGACTGATGTAAAGGGAAGACCTATCTATGCTACAGGATTTGTGAGGTCCTCCATGAAGTCTCAAAAATTACTGTAGTGACTGTGCAGTGGTGTCAACAGATTATTTGACCATTTATTCATTCCGTAAGTCTTAGAGAAGCATTTTTTCTTTAGTGGAGAGCAAAAGAGAAAAGTTAATGTCCTTCCTATAGCCAACTCTTTACATTACCTCTAGAAAGAACTTCAAGTCACTTTAACAGGAAGGGAAAAACTATCAACTCGCAGAGAGCATTCACTAGAGAGTTTATATTGACAGAATGGAATGACTCCCAGTTTCAAATGCACCATGGGTCCAATCGCTTCATTTTACAAATGAGGAAACAAGGCTATACAGGTTAACTGACTGCCTTTGGTTTCAAAACTAGATTTCCATTCTCCTGGTCTGTCCAGAATATTTTCTACTTCACCACATTTTGCTCCCCTGCCAGAGTTGGTTATGAGACAAAGGTGCAGACTTTTTAATAGACTCCTGTAACAGTGTTCTTCAAAATTTTTCTGCTTCTGTAAGCTATAAAAATGTTTCAGAAAATTATGTACTCCCTTGTAGGTTGTTAAGATGACATTTGAAAGTTCTCATTCTAAGTTTAAGATATAAAGGATTTAATTTCTGGCGTATAATAAATGTTAACATTTTATGAAACTTCTGCATCACTCATTTAAATATATCCAGTTCAGTGTAACTACTATAGCTCTTTGGTACCTGACACTATCTAAAAAATCCTCGAACATGTTCTACTTTAAAATCAGTTTTACATTTTACATCACTTTGTTCTTGAAACTTTTCCGTTCTGCTTCACCCACAGAATTTTACCCTAATGTAATTTACAATTTTTGAAAGTCTTATTGATCATTTTATCTGCAACAAAAATGTTTATCAATATTTAATTTTAATTAAAAATTTTTCCTGGTATCAAAGTATTAATATTTTTCTTTTGGGTTAAACTATCTTTCAGTTACTATAAAGTTGATCAAAATAGCATGAATAAACCTTAAGATGTGATTAAAATTATAGAACAAAAAGGAAAACTTTATTGAAATACAGCTTTTAAGGAGATTCATGTGATCAGACTTTGATCAAAGGTTTTACTGTATTTCAGATTGTCTGTTTATTTGATGCTCCAGAGACTATTATTATTATATGTGCAGGTGGTGCACAATAACAAAAGTTGGGGTGACTCAGGGGTATGTGGAGAGCCAGTTGTGTAACAGTAGATGCAAAGGAGAATGGATATTTCTATGCCACAGGCAGATGAGTTTATAAAAGAGCAGATATGGAATTTGATTGTCTGGAAACTGATTGTCTTTGAGATTATTTGTGCCTTTGTACCACAGTTAAAGACCACTATTCTGTATAATCAATACAGCCGTTTACTCTCTACCTTCAAGTATGGTATTCAACACATGGTATTTGTTTACTCCTCTTCCCTTGATTTAATGACATTCTCAGCCAAAAGGGATTGTGGTGGCTTGGAGCCCCCAAAAGAACATGTAAACATGTTCTTAAACTTTGCCCATTCCTGTGGATGTGAACTGGTTGCAAATAGAACCTTTTTTTGAGGTTACTTCAAGTTAAGGTGTAGTCCAACTGAATGAGGATAAGTCTTAATTCTAATGCTGGAGTCCTTTATAAGCAGATTGGAATTGAGACACACAGAAAACTGGACAGAACAGCCAGAAGCTTGTCATAAACAGGACTCAAGAGAAGCCAGGAGAGGCTGCCTTGTGTTTTGCCGTGTGACAGAAAAGCCAAGGACCAAGGATCATCAACAGCCAGCTCCAGAATGCCAGTCTCCTGGCAGAAAGCATTACCTTGATGATGCCTTCATTTTCAACTTCTCATAGTCTCAAAACGATGAGCCAATAAATTCCTGTTGTTTGAGCCAACCCAATGTATAAGCCAACAAATACATTGCATGGTATTTAGCAACCACGAAACGAAAACAGAGATTTTTAAATGCTAAGTTCAGTTTTGTGCAATTTGGCAGTTCATTGGGTATCACAAGGAAGCAATTAGAGGATACTTGGGGAACGCAAGATGTAGATAAATAAAACAAGAGCTTATGAATGGGAGAAAGATGAGGGGGAGGATACCAGGGCATCAGTCACCTTACCTAGGGTAAAGTAATAGGCTAGACACACAAAACCATCATTCATGTTGCATTTGTCAAAGCAGGAAGTGCTGAGTCATATGTCCTTGATGCCCCCTTTCCCCATCACCTGCCCCATTTGAGGCTGCAAGCCAGCGCATAGGTGGGGTGAAAGGAAATAATTTTAAAGTATACCTTGCTCATGAGTCACCTTCTTTGCTACTATTGCTGCAAAACATTTAGAAAATATTTTTAATCAATTTTCCATACCATGTAGAGATTGTGTAAGCCTTCAACAGGTCCCAATTGCCAGACTTTGAAATCCTTTGCTACATTTACACTGAAGCCATTCCTCCCATGGGTGTGGCAACCATGGCACTCTAGGACACTTCTACCCAACCTTTTCTCCCTCTGTTCTTTACTCAGGGTCAGATTTGCATTGTGTTTTGATGGCTTCCCAGCCTTTTCTGGCTGGTTCACACAGGCATAGCTCCTAATGTGGAATCCTTCCACATTTAATCCCGTCTTGGCATCTGCTTCTCAGAGGACCCCAATTAAAACAGCTACCAATATTAGGTTTAGACACTAACACTCTCAGAAAAGAAACTGAGGTTCAGATGCCTAAAGCTTCACCACTGCTGTTTCCTAAAGTCAAAAAGCCTTCATTACCACTTTTAACAAATATGCCAGCTTCTTAGCTATTTCTCAAATTTAAAGTGAGTTGGATGGTCTGATGGGTAAATATTAAGAATGATCCTGTGCCTAGCTGTAAAGGAGGCTGGGAAGCTGAGTTCTGGCTTCCTACATAGCCAGGACTGACAATGTGGAAAATTCTATAAACAAAGGAAGGCTTTTTAAAAGATGTCAGGAAGCCACAAATCATGACAAATACCCACTTATGCCCATATCATTCATTCAGAGAGATTTTTAATCTTAATTTATCATTAGCCTAGAAACTAATATGACTAAGTCCTTTAAAATATCCTTGCTATCCTCCCCCTTTCTATTCTTTCTACCTCCAAACCAAATGAAGCTATATAACACCAAGTTCCAGGTACTTAAGCCTCCAATAATAAAACGGTAAACCATGCAATTTAGACCAAACCTTTTAGTGAGGACAGTGAGAAAATCTGGGCAACATATGAAAAATATTTACTTGCAGAAAGTCTGCTTGAAGGCGCAGAGAGCTGACGGTGTAGTGAAGAATTCCTATAGAAGACAAATTCAGAGACTTGAGCCCAATTTTTGGGAG
This sequence comes from Choloepus didactylus, assembly GCF_015220235.1. NCBI lineage: Eukaryota > Metazoa > Chordata > Mammalia > Pilosa > Megalonychidae > Choloepus > Choloepus didactylus. The sequence continues at coordinate 33,452,141 of NC_051318.1, forward strand.
ACCTTTGCTTTTCAGGACTTTTGCCAATTCTTAAAGATGTGGCTAAGAGGCAGAGTTTTGTTGTTGTTAACAGTCTCCCAGGGCTAAGGTTACAGAAGTTGGAGTCCAGAGCCTGCCGGATTGGGGGCAGTCATTGGTAAACTTCCCATGTTTTCAGTTGGGCCTGCAAAGGACTGCACCCTAGAAATAGGAATTAATTGAAAGCAGAGTCAGCCCAGCCCTTTCAGGAGCAGCCCATTTTAAAAAATATAAATCTCTGAACTAGGATTAAGGCAACGATTATCAATTTTGGCTGCTCATTCAAATAACTTGGAGAATTTTAAAAATATTGATGTCTGGGCCCATTCCCAGAGATTCTGATTTAATTGATCTGAGCTTCAACCTGGGCATTGAGATATTTTATATCTCCCCTGATTACTCTAATGGGTGGCCAAGATTGAGACCCACTCTTATTAGTTCTCCCTAGTGTCTGGCAGAAGCGAAAGAATTTCTAATATCTATGCTTACTATATTCAAGAAAAGATAAGACTGAAAATTTTGACAAAGAACTATAAACTTAAAAAAAATTTAGAAAAACTAAACAGAAATTCTAGAATGGAAGGATAAAAAACATAATTAAGAACTCATTGAATAAATCTAATACCAAATTTGATACAGCTGGAGAGAATTACACTGGCAAATAGGTCAGAAGAAAATGCTTGAAAATACCTGGAGAGAAAACATGATGGAGAATACAAAAGAGAGGAAATGAATCAGAGGTAACAGTGAGAAATTCTAACAAGATTTCAGTAAATGAAAAAGATAATTAGATAAAAGCAATATTTAAACAGATAATTTATGAGAATTTTCCAAAACTGATATAAAGCACCAAACCACATGTGCAAGAAGTTCTATAAGCCCTATGCAGGATAAATAAAAAGAAATCCGTGTCTAAGTGTGTCATACTGTAGCTACAAAGAAAACAAAAGGTAGAGGAAAAAGATTACTCTCAAGCAGCAAGAATGACTTACAACTGAATTCTCAAAAGAAACAAAGAAAACCAGAAGAGAGTGAGTCGATAGCTCACCAATGCTGAAAGAAAATAATTTCTGACCCAGACTTCTACAGCTAGTGAATGAGGATGAGATAAAGGCATTTTTAGAAACACAAAAGCTGAGAGAATGTGTGATAAGAAGAGTAGCAAAAAAGAAATATTAAATGATATTCCTTAGGCAAAAGAAAAAGATCCAGACACAATGTTGGAAGTGCAACAATAAATGAGCAAAGAAAATGGTAAATATGTGGGTAAATCTAAATTAATATCTACTTAGGAAATAATAATACTATTAACGTAGCATAAGATTTAAAATACTCTTAGAGTTAAAATACCTTAGAGCAATGGCAGATAATTTGGGAGAGAGGTAAATGGAATTAAAATGTTCTAAGTTCCTTTCCTAGTTTGGGAGTTTGGGAAGGGTATAAAAATATCAATTCAGTTGGACTGTACTAAGTCAAGGATACATGTTTGTAATCTCTGAGATTGCAGTAAAGGAAGATTTACTGTACAAACTTTAACCAAAGGAAAGCTGGTAAGGTTATATTAATATTAAAGTGAACTCTAGAGCAAAAAGCATAAGTAGAGATAAAAATGGGCACTTAATAAAAATAAAATATTTGTAATAATAAAATAGTTCTAAATTAGCACAAACCAAGTAATGACCTCAAAATATGTAAAGCAAAATAGATAGTACTAAATGAAGAATAGAGCTACAATCATAGTTTGAATTTAACGTACTTTCCTCAATAACTAATACAAACACCAAAAAAAAAAAAAAAAGGCAGTAAAAGTGTAGAAGATTTGAACAACACTCATTTTTCAGGTCTCAATTTAGATGTAACTTTTTTTCAGGAAGTTTTTGCTGATTCTCAGCTTCCTCCCAACTCACTCTCCCTCTTTTATGAGTTGATCACTGCTGCTCTATGCTCTTAAATGCAACCTGCACTTCTATCATAGCAATTATCACCCTTGATAATAATTGTGTGTGTAATTGGCCATCTCTCTAATCCCATCAAATGCTCAGTGAAGGCAGTGACTATGTCTGCCTCATTTTTTTGCTGTTTACAGCACATGTTGTACTTTCAAAATTATTTATTGAGTTGAATTGAACAATATTACTTTGTACTTAAAGATGAATTTGGCCATTTGATTTATATATCCCAATTAAATATTCCATTGGAAAAATATGTACTACAGTCTGTATTATTTTGGGGTAGAACTGTGCCATTTCTATTGTTAAGCCTAATCTCCAAGACTCCTCAGATAAAAAAATGAAATGTGCACACACGCACACATACACACACTTCTCTAGATTACTTTGCTATCATATATATCATATCCAATATTGCATGTATACACACACACATGTGTGTGTATGTATGTATGTGTAATCGCTGTGCACAACAGTATAAAACAAAGCTACCCAACTGTATTTATCCTCTCAGCCCTCAGTATAGCTGAGTGGTGTCAACTGTGGAGCTCACTGGAGTAGGTTGCCATAGGCCGTGAATAGCCAGCCTTGCCTGTTTATCTTGGTGTGCCATACAAATATCCTCATTTTTTTTGTGGGTGCAATGATGTGAGAAAGATTGGGAAGCCCTCATGTAAGGAATACAAATATTAAGTCAGATTGTATCTATCTTTTAAGGAACCTAAATCAAAACAGGTGGTAATAAATTCTTACTATGTGGCAGAGAGCATATTTTGTCAAGCTCCCTATTGTAGTTTGCTAATGCTGCTGGGATGCAAAACACCAGAAATGGATCAGCTTTTATAAAAGGTGTTTATTTGGTTACAAAGTTACAGTCTTAAGGCCATAAAGTGTCCAAGGTAACGCATCAACAATCGGGTACCTTCACTGGAGGATGGCCACTGGAGGACAAGTTCTGGTTTCAAAATGGCTTTCTCCCAGGATTTTCCTCTCTAAGCCGCAGCTCCTCTTCAAATGTTACTCTCAGTTGTTCTTGGGGCGTTTGTCCTCTCTTAGCTTCTCTGGAGCAAAAGTCTGCTTTTAAAGGCCGTCTCCACAATGTCTCTGTAAACTTCAGTTCCTCTCTCAGTTCCACTGCATTCTTCAAAGTGTCCCTCTTGGCTGTAGCTCCTCTTCAAAATGTCACTCACAGCTGCACTGAGTTCCTTCTGTTTGTCAGCTCATTTATATGGCTCCAGTGATTAATTTAGACATACCCTGAATGGGTGGGGCAACACCTCCATGGAAATTATCCAATCAGAGTCATCACTCACACTTGGGTGGGGCATGTCTCCACGGAAACACTCAAAGAATTACAATCTAATCAACACTGATATGTCTGCCCACACAAGATTACATCAAAGAATATGGCCTTTTCTGGGGGACATAATACATTCAAACCAACACACTCCCTCACTGCATGAAAATCACTCTACTCAAAGCCAGAAAGAAAAATAATTAGATTATAGCGTTTGTCTTTAAGCAATGTATTACCTAAAACCTATCACTTTGGAGCTAATTAGCCTAGTAGTCTCTTCTGTGATTCCTCTATTATCTCTTCAGAGATGATTCCACAGAAGTTCCCCGCTTGGCTTTATCATCCCTTGGTGTCCATGCAAACCTCACTCATCAGAATATTGGTAAACTAGTAAATAGGAGTTGAGCTATAACATTCTTTGTGGTGGGAGAATTATTAATGGGAAGCCAGACAGCTATGCAGAATTACAAGGCAAGTGGGGGAGAAAATACTGAAAAATTAAGCTTGTGGAGGCCATAGGCTGATGAGGTAAGGCAATGTTAGCTGGTCCACTGATGATTAACTCTGCACTCTAGTTCACTAAGCTGCTCCAAGCAGATACCATGGAATGTGTTGATTTTAACAACGGGAATTTATTAACTTGCAAGCTTACAGTTTTGAGGTTGAGAAAATGTCCAGATCAAGGCATCATCAAGATACCTTCTTCCTAAAGACTGGCTGCCAACAATCCTGGTTGCTTCTGTGACATGGCAAGGCACCTGGCGGGCCTGCTGGTCTCTCCCTTCTCTTCCAGGCTTTGTTGCTTTCAGCTTCTACTTCTGTGGCTTTCTCTCTTTCTGAGTTTCATTGTCTTATAATGACTCCAGTAAGAGGATTAAGACTCACCCTGGGCCATGCCTTAACTGAAATAACCTGATCAAAAGATCTTACTTACAATAGGTTTACACTCACAGTAATGGATTAGGTTTAAGAACATGATTTTCTGGGGTGCATACAGCTTCAAACCATCACACCTTGTGTAGAAGTCACTGTTGGGAGGCAGATCATAGCTGATTTTAGGAATCTGGAGATCTGAAATTTAGTCCTACCTCAGTCTTGTGACTGTAGAGAAGATGGTGAATCTCTCTGGGCTTTAGTTTCCTCATTTGTATGGGAAAGATTTAACTGAGCCCCCTCTTTCTTTGGAGTCATGAGGGGAAAATTGAAATTTCAAATGGTGGACTTTATTGTCAGTTAATGTAAGAAAGTTTCTTAAATGTCCCCCAGAGCAGAGAGGGGAATACACACTCTTGGTATAATAAGGCTGGAGTTACTAGTTCAGAAGAAATAGAGTCAATGTTACATAATTCAGAGGAATATTAATTTTTTTCATGTAGGAAATATAGGTACTTTTGAAAGAAAACTAATACTTGGAGTGGCAAGTTATGTTTAATTTCTGATATTTGTTGGAGGGAAAAAAGCCACAATCCGTAGTGAGAGTCTCTCACCATTTTCCTCTCATCTATGGGACCAGAGCAGTGCTTTCCTTCTTCCCTGCATAATAGCTCTGTCCAGCTGTCACTGGGACTATAGGCCCACTGTCTTTTCTACAGATTTAGTATCTGGGCAAAGGAATAAATACATTGACTTTCAGAAGACATTAGAGCTGTAGAATTAAGATGTAACAAATGTATGTGGCAGATTGGTCTTGATTATTTGTATAGAGAGGGAAAGTGTGGGTGGGGAAAGGCATGGGGGGTGGCTTATCCGTGAGCCCTCCCTCCTAACACAGCACAGATGATAGAACCCAAGTTACGCACACAATGCCCAATTCTATGCCCTTCTTCCCAGCCTTGTCTAGCTGTGAAACGTTCACTTGAACTCTTCAGGAAAGAACTGCTTAGAACCTCTGTGTCAATAAGAATACTCCAGGTTATGACATCGCAGTATACAAGCCCCAATTTTAGTGATATTAAATAAACTTCTCACTCATGCTGTATCTCCTTTCCAGGTCAACTGGGGGCTCTGCTCCGGGTTATTCTCCCTTGTGGGTCTATGTTGAAGGAGCGTCCCCTGTCTGGAATGTTGGTGGTCACCATCACAGGAGAAAAGAGAACATGGGGAAACAGGCACTAGTTCTTGAAGCTTCCATATTTTCTCATTGGCCAAAGCAAGCCACATGGCCATGCTCAGATTCAAGGAAGCAGAGAAATGCCCAACTGTCAGGTGCTCAAGGCAACAAAAACCAGGATATTTGAACAGCCATAATTACTACCACAACCTCATTGATGTTCAGTGTATTTTCACTCTCATGAAAGCTGGGTAATATGATATCCAGAAAAGGCAGAGGAAGTATCCCCCTTTCTCGATGGTCCAGTATCCATATACAAACCCCAGAAAGAGGGTGAGGGGCATCTATTCATGGATGACCACCCAAGTGGAGAAACAGTGTGGCAAAAACTCCAGATTATCTCAAAGGAGCTGGAAACACAACTTGTGGTTCAGAAATGGAAAGGGCCTACCAATGTGTTACTTGTAAAATTACATGGCTTGGTTATGATTACTCAGCTCTAATAGTCAAATCTTTCCAACTATGTACCTCTTAGCACATGTTTTCAATAGGTATCAGTTGAACTACATCATGTCTTCCCTGAGTGAAGAACTGTGTTCCACGATTCCCAATTATTTCTCACAGTGCTTCTAACTAAAAGTTCTCAATTCTTTGTACATTAGCCTCGTTTGTTTTAATCTTTAAGTCTGTACACTATTTTGTTATTACTGATTGCAAAGTCTCTCTAGCTCTATTGCTCTGGTGTTCTTATAAGTGAGAAAAGAAAAAAAATGAGAGACAATCAGAATATAATTATGTTTTCTTGTACTATAGACATACAGGAATTTCCAGGAAACATCCCAGCTTGATATTTCTCAACATCTCCAGCCTTCTAAATTAATGTCTTATGCATAAAAAGAAGTGTGCAAGTGTATAGTGTATATATGTGTGTGTGTTTATTATTCCTCTCTCTTTTTTACGCAAATGGTAGCATACCATACTCATGGTTATTCCCTTTATTTTTTCCACTTTTCAATATAGAGTGATGAATATTCAACTCAATCTACAGTTGTAATTCAATCTACAGTTCTTGCTAAGTGGGCAGGAAGGATATAACCCACCTACTTTTTGGCAATAGATGATTGGACCAGAAGTGGACTCCTGACAGGAGGCAACTAGAAAGAATCAGAGATGTAGTGTGCACTTGAAGCTTAGAGTGAGGATTCATGAATGGTGGATTCTCAGAGAGCCTGCTGCCGGGGGTCCTCAGAGCCATCTTTAATCCAGACTACTATAGAGCTCTGTTCTCGGAAAAGCCCAGTCTCATTGAGGCTCTGATTTTGCATCAAGTTGTAGATTCCTGTATCCTTATATTAAACACTCTTATTTGATATTCTTTAAAATTTTTCTTTTAATCAAAAGAGGCTCAGCTACATCAGGGCAGTTAGTACCTATTTTGTTTCAACCCAATTCCTGAGGTATATTAATCAGCAAAAACACTCCCACTAAATTCTAATCACCATTATTATAACAAACTTGTTAAAGACCCACGTTGTCATGGAGTAATGCAGGAATTGTTCAAGGTGTAGTTCCTTTCCTCCATTGCTTAACTGCAGGAAGCAATTCAGATAATCTTCGGTCTGAAAATGATTCAGCTCAAGGAAATCCTATGGGCTCAGGCCTTGACCTACCTAACTGTAGTTGTTATTTGCAGAAACTGCAATGGGATTTCATAAGTCCTGTCAGCCCGAGTTTGGAATGCCAATAAAAACATTCTAGGCCTAGGATTGCAATTAAGGGCAAGTTCCAGTGGTGATTCCTAGTCTTCTGAATTGAACAAGAGAGGCAGAGAATATGGTAGTTGTGGTAGATTGAATTATGTACTCCAAGTTAGACATGTTCTTAATCCACGTTCCTGTGGGTGTGAACCCATTGTAAATAGGGCCTTTTGAAGATGTTATTTTTGCTTAAGGTATGGCAAATTGAACATAGGTGGCTCTTAATCAGGATTATGAAAGGCTTATAAGGAGAAGGCCACAAGTAGAAGCAGAAAGTCCACAGGAACCTGGAAGAAAAAGGAGAGAACATTGCTATGTGACATAAAAGCCAAGAAACCCCAAGGATCCCTTGCAGCCAGCACAAGAATGCCACAGTCTTCAGCGATAAAGCACCCCTTTGCTGATTCCTCAATTTTGGACTTTTCCTAGCCTCAAAACTGTGAGCCAGTATGTTCCCGTTCTTCAAGCTAATTCACTGTATGGTTGTTTTTTTTTGAAGGAAAATGTTTATTTTTATCTGATTTTGAAACATGAAAAATACCAAAAATTTTAATGGAGAAAATAAAAATTGCCTGTAATTTCACATTCAGAACTGTTACTCATATTTGGGTGTATATCTACTCTTATTTTTAGATACATAATAACTAGAACATAAGTTTGTCAAGGACAGGGATTTTTGTTTTGTTTACTGATTTATCCCAAGTGCTTAGAATAGTGCCTGACAAATATTTGCACTGAATAAATTGTTGAAAAGATGCATCAGTAGTTAAGATTATGCTATACATATAGTTTGTGTAATTCTTTTTCATTTAACATGATATTTTAAGCATTCTCTACATCGTCTTTTTTTTAAATGTTCATTTTATTGAGATATATTCACATACCATGCAGTCATACAACACAAATCGTACATTTGATTGTTCGCAGTACCATTACATAGTTGTGCATGCATCACCAAAATCAATCCCTGACACCTTCATTACCACACACACAAAAATACAAAGAATAATAATTAAAGTGAAAAAGAGCAATTAAAGTAAAAAAGAACACTGGGTGCCTTTGTTTGTTTGTTTGTTTGTTTCCTTCTCCTGTTTTTCTACTCATCCATCCACAAACTAGACAAAGGGGAGTGTGGTCCTTATGGCTTTCCCAATCCCATTGTTACCCCTCATAAGCTACATTTTTATACAATCGTCTTCAAGATTCACGGGTTCTGGGTTGTAGTTTGATAGTTTCAGGTATCTACCGCCAGCTATGTATGGTATTTTTTTAGCAGCTGAGAAACTAAAAAATACTAAATGAGAAATAGAGAGCCCACCAAAAACTTTGATCCCGCAACAAAATATCAGACCTGTAAAGAAACTACCAAATGTTTGGAATGTCCAGTATTCATACTGAAAAACTAAGAAATAACAACATAAATTCCTCCAAAGATTGGTTATTTAGGGAAAAAGGGCCAAGTTAAGAACTTGTTAAAAATATTTTTCCTTGTTCAGTTGCTGACCAGTATACATATATATATATATATATATACACACACACACATATATATGTATACATATATTTATATCTACTTGATGTGAAAATGATTTGCTCATAATAAAAATGTAGATCAAGTTTTAACAAATACTTATGGAACAACAGTGTTCCTTAAGCAAATTACGGGTAGATCTTTACATTCCCTCACTGCCTGGTATCATGCCACCTGGGACCTGGAGGAATGGAACCCAAGAGAATATATTGGTGCTGAATGTAATTGCTATGCAGGATACTATAAAGCACTTGATGTATGAATATAGTGACCATACTGGTTACTCTCAGGCAGTTGAGTACTTAACACCTTAAATTCTAAAAGAGTTCTGTCATTAATGCTGGACTGAAATATCACAGCGGCCAAGTTCTGATTAGGTTATAGGTTGAATGACTGCATCATTTCTCCCGATCATAGAAAAGTATGATTCTAACTTCTTCTGCCTCCCTTGCTGAGTGATGGGAGAAGTCTGGTCTAGCTTTAAGCCACCAGTTTGGGTTTTGTAAAGGGGAAAATGGTAAGCAAGAGTGAGAGACAGAAGTCTGGAGGCCCCAGAAAACTGCGTGGTACTGAGCCAGTCTGTGAAACTGGACTGAAGCCCCAAAGAACCAGGCTGCTAGTGACCTCTCAGCCTCTCTTGTCTCCTAAAAGTTCTGGAGGATACCTTTTTGTTTCTTTTTCCTCTGCTGGTACTCTTCTTCTCAGAATCAATAAAAAACATAATGCAGACTGAAAACTTTCCCCTATATCCCATTTGCTGAAATAAAACTACACACTTTTAGAGCTATTCTGATCTAGAGAATATATTAAAAAGATCCCTATTGCTCCCTCCCCTTTCTTTAATATCAGGCTTGATGATCAGTTCACCCAGATGCTGAAGAAAGATTGTCGGTAGCAAAGAGCTGAAGTGAAATTCATCTGCCTTTCAGAGGAACCCAGATCTGGGTTCTCTCGGTTATTTCTCATTGCTGTGTGGAATTGGGGCAGAGTCTGGGGAGGAAGACAAAGCTGGGGTGGGGATGTGATGTGCTGATGAGTCTCACCTGCCTTCTTGAGGGGCAGGTGTTGTGTTGCTGAGGAAGACAGGCTGCATCTCCTCGTTTCCCTCTCCTGGCAGCCACCTCGCTCAATGGCAGTATGGGCCCTCCCCTGGGTCTTTGTGTGTGTGTGTGAGAGTGTGTAAGCTGAAGACAGAGAGGAAAACCCCTAAGGCCCTGGGGAAAAGAGGGAAATGCCTGACTGCGATTGTTGGCCATGTGGATATAATGACTGTTCTTTTTGGTTGTTCATTCCCAAGAGGTAGGCAAAATGTTGCCAGTATTTGACTTAGTGCCAAAAGAGGCAGTAAATATGTTTCAGTGGGCACTTTGAGGCCATTTCCAAAAACTATGTCAGAACAATGAAGGGTAGACTTTGGGGAAATCGGTAAAACAAGTTTCTTGTAAGAATGGGGAGAAATTGTCTTTATTTCTGTACACAGTATCTTAAAAATACATATAATACTTACAATAAAGAGATTGGACACTGTCCTTGTTATAAGCAGATCTTTGGCCATAGTATAAGATGAACTATTGACCAAATATCTTCTTACAATCTCTTATTGTCTGAATACTAGAATGACTAAGATGTTACTGATCTCTACTTGGGAGTATTGTATATATAATATTTTTATAGTATCTATTTTCTCCCAAATTTTCATATCATTTTAATGAATACATGCATAATGGTGGGATCCAAGTTTCACTGAATCAATTTAATGTAAGTTTAATAAGTGAGCTAATATGTATATCACTATCGCTTATATATGCTGTATGTCTAACTGCATGTGAATAGTCGACAGATATTAACACATCTTGATATATTAACGTCACCATAATATAACCTAATTTCATTTAAAAAATAAGTATTTTTCCTGGTTAAATATGTAGTTCATATTCATATTAGAAAATATGGAAAATACCGAAAAATATAAAAGAAAAACTAAAAGCACCTAAATTTCACTGCCCAAATATAAAAGATCAATGATGACATTTTTAAGCTTTGTTTTACAAAATTATACTCATTCTGCATAGAATTTAATATATGAGCTTTCCACTTAACATTATATTACATGTATTTTTAGAGATTTTAAAACTTATTTGTGAACACGATTTGTGCTGATTATATCGTTCAATGGATACACCAAAATTTATAGAGCCGTTTCTTAATTGTTGAACACTTAAATTGTTTCTAAGTTTTTGTTTTTGTAAGTAATGCTATAATGAACATCCTTACCACAAAAGGATTGATTGCATCCCTGATTATTTTCTTATAAAAAGTCCCAGAATTGAAAATTCTTGGTTAAAATTCAGGAACGTTTTTAAGACTTGAATTCTAAAAACTTCAACAAGTGGAAAAAAAATGTTCATTAGCCAACTAGAAATGAATATGTAAATAAAGCTAGTGTAATTACATGGCTTTACAAAATAACCGTGGGTGGCCAGCTTTTGAAATAACTTCAAGCCCAAAGCACCAAGGGCTTTTGCAGATACTAGCATATACATCAGCAGATGGAGTGGAGCACTCGGTAGAAAACAGCCAATAAGTGTCCTCACCCAAGGCCCTTTAAAGAGTTATTCCCAGCAGCAGTCCATTTTAAGGGGCAGAATTTGGTTTTCTTGTAAAGACTTCTTAGTTCCCTGGAGTCATCTGTTTTTAGTTTATGGAGGTCATTCATACTCTCACAAAACAACTCTCATAAAAAATTCTTTCTAGCATTTCTCCAAAGAAGATAGGCAAATGGACAAGAATGGAAAATGAAAAGAAGCTCAACATTATTAGTCATCAGGAAAATAACAACAATGAGATACTCCTTCACACCTATTTGGATAGCTATAACAACAACAACAACAATAATAATATAAAACAATGGAAAATAAGTGTTGAAGAGGATGTGGAGCAACTGGAAACTGCCTGCAATGCTGGTGGGAATGGAAAATGGTGCAGCTGCTGAGGAAAAGTTTGGCAGTTCCTCAAAAAGTTTAAACATCAAATTACCAAATGACCCAGCAATACCACTCCTAAAAACAGGGACTCAAATAGGTATTTGTGCAACAATGATATAGCAGAATTATTCATAATAGCCAAAAGGTGGAAACAGCCCAAGTGTGCTCCCGTAGATGAACAAATTTAAAAAATTGTGATATCTAGATGCAAGGAATACTATTCTGCTGTGAAAGAAATGAAGTTCTGATGCATGTGACCACATAGATGAACTTTGCAGACATTGTACGGAGGGAAATAAGCCAGGCACAAAAGGACAAAAATTGTATGATTCCACTTATATGAAATATCTAGAATAGGCAAATACATAGAGACAGAAAGTAGATTAGAGTTTATTAGTGCTCAGGGGAAGGGAGAATGGGGAGTTATTGCATAATGGGAACAGAATTTCTGTCAGGGGTGATGGAAAAGTTTTGGAAATAGATAGTAGGAATGGTTGCACAACATTGTGAATGCAATCAATGCCACTGAATTGTACACTTATAAATGGTTAAAACAGAAACATTTATGTCATAGAAATGTTACCACAATAAAAACAAATTAGTGTTCCTTGGGATAAATCTTTTGCATTCATTTGGCATCATGTACCATTTATCTGGAAGGTGAGAGCAGCATACTCCTTGCTTTATACATTGGCCACCTCCAAACCTCCTTCTCCTTTGAAAATTATGCTTTCTGGTTATACATGCCCATCTTCACCCCTGCCATCAGCTCATGCCCTCTTCACCACTCTATATGTTTGCAAAAGACTTTATATTATAGATCACAACTCAAACGTGACTCTTCTCTGGGAGGATATGCAATGTCCAAGTGGATGGGAGTTCTTACGCTGAAATCTAAGACTGTCTCTTAATTTTTTTTGTTCATTTTCTTAAAACTTGATCATTCACAAAAAGTCTTGTGGCTTGAGAAAGATTAGTAACCATTGTCTATACTTCACGATTCCTTAAAGGCGCAGTAACATTCTTTTCCATTTCATTAAACAGCATACTCCTATGGTCATCATCCAAAACTACTCTACTTCCGAAATCCTAAATATTGATATTTCACTAAGACTGCATTGTCTTTCATGTCTCTCATTCCCCCACATGGTTACCCTTGCTTGTGGATCTGATTTGACCTCCAGGCCGTTTAACTCCCCATGGTTTCCTAAGCCATCTCTCAGTTCTAGGTACATTTCCTTCCCTCTCTTTAAGCACCTGCTCAGCAATATTCAACTCCTGTGATCTTCGGCCATTCCTTTCACTTTAATCTCCTATGAAACTGAACCCTTTCTCCACCCAACCATCTATTTTCTCCATCACCATACCCAGTTTCAGAGACAAGCAGATGAATTACAAAATTGGTGCTTCTGTGAAGTCTCAGTTTCCGGGTACTGCTGGGTTCTCAGCCTTCTGGATAATAAGCATCCAGATTCCAGTAGACAGTCTCCTAGGCAGCTCCTCTTCTATCCCCATCAGCAGCTTTTCCACTCCTCCTCCATGTTTCTGAAGCTTTTTACCACTCTTGCTCTCTCCTTACGCTCGGTTATGGACTCTCCTCCTACTTCATAGAAAATATCTCTGACAGTGCCTCTTTATGTGTACCCACACACATCTATCCTTACTTTGCCCCCCACCCCCCGCAGTTTCAGAACGTCTAGGTTGTCTCTCAGGTAGAACTCGGATGGACTGAGCAGGGGCAACTGGCCTCCACTGTCCCTGGGTATTCTGTGTGAAGCCTGGACCGATCAGTCTTCTAAGGGAAACTAGTCTCTTCAGGAAGCTTCTTAGCTGAAACTGATGGTCAGGGGCACAGAAACAGAAGCTGAGTCACTAGCCATGATCCACTCAGGTTCCGGAGCCCTGTGGTGGAGGAGTCGAACTCAGATCATGATTGGGATTCAGACAAGCAAGTCTGCATCCATGGCATCAATACATGTCAAAGAAAGAGTGTGACCATGGGCAGTTGTAAGTCTGTGATGGAAACAGAAAGGGGAGGAGAGAGCCCAATCTTGCAGGGCTCTGGGCAGAGTGTGGAGGAGGTGGGTGGGGGTGCTTTGGCCCATGGAACCCTGAGGTGTACCCATTTTGAGAGATGAGCTCCTCAGCCACCATATCCAGGTAGCTAAGAAAGGTTTCTGCTTCACCTGGGGGTGGGACATGATCTTGATGGTCTCTTCTAACTTCAGAGGTAGCATGTGTAGAGCTGTGAGGGCACAGAGTGAAGCCAAGATATGTGGGTTTGAACCCCGGCTCTGTCACTTACTGTTTCTGTGACCTTGGGTCAGTGACTTAACTTCCTGTGCCTCAATTTTCTCACCTATAAAAGTAGGAATGCTAATATAACAGTAATACCAACATCTTAGGGATGCTGCAAAGATTAACCATCTTTGTGTAAAATGCTTACAACTTTTACTAACTCATGGTAAGCACCAGAAAATTGTTGACTGCTTTGCTTCAATGCCTTTAATATTTACAACTGAAAATTGGCCACAGTTTTGAAATTAAACTGCAAATCGACATTGTAAGAAAGCACACTGGTAAACTGGCAAACTTAAAATATGTATTCAATTTCACGATTACAATTTATAATTCTCTTAACAGAAGTACAAATATCCTGATTCTTTCATCAATATAAACTTTGATCCAATATCTATTTGTGTGTGTGTGAATCCTAGAAAATGTATGTCAAAATCAATTCGTTGTTTTTGAGCTCAGCATTGGTTTTGCAATAGTGCCATCTTCTGGTTGGAGTTTGCCTTTACAAGCCTACATCTTGCCTAGACAAACAGTGCTCGGTAAATTGTGATTTTTGTTCCAGGGTATACTGCAGTGAGCTAGGATAAACCAATCCCAGCAGACTATCCCTGAAACACTGGCATTATGAGTGGTAGAAGACAAAAAGCATACAGAGGGCAGGACAACATGAAGAGAATAAAATGAATAAGTCATGCTAAGCATATAAACAAACCAATAGTGTATCTAAACTTGGAATACTTGTTTGCTTTCGATACATCAGTTCTTCTCTAGAAAGATATAGTGGAATAAATAAGTTAAAGAAAAGGTAAATAAAATGATGTGTCTAAAAAATTGAATTTTTCTACAGTTTTGTACTTGCAGACTAACAAACAGTGGGAATGCTGTGTTTTACAACCGTTCTGGAAAAATAACTGTGGATAGTGTGGGATGAATGCAGTCTCTTGAAGCAAGAACATATAAAATTATAGTATCTTTGAGGGACTCATTAGGGTGAGGGGATAAGGAAAATAGAATGCAATCATATAATGTGCTAGGTACTTTATGTATATTATCTCATTCAATTCTCAGAAAGACCCTACCCTGACAGCTTTGTTATCACCATTTCAGATATGAGAAAACAGAAACTCATGAAAGTTAAGTATCTTGGTTCAGTTTATAGAATCAATAAGTGAGAGCTATGTGTCTGACTCCAAAGGCTGTGCTCATTTTTTTTTTTTTCATACTTTTTGGAGATAGGAAGGAAAAAGAGAAAAAAGGAGTTGATATTCTTCCACCATTTACTTTGTGCCATGCAGTACACTAAATGCTTTCACATATTTGGCTTTATTTACTTTTTTATAAAAATTTTATTTAACGAGTGTTGTCTTCTTGGAGCTCATACTCCTTAGTTAATGACACATTATTGTTGTCATTTGTCTGAACAAGATCTTCTTTTCCCTCTTCTTTTCTTTACATTTTTCCCTTGTTTGTACCTACAATCTTCACTTCCACCCCCAGAAGACACTTGTCTTAGTTTGCTTGAGCTGCTGTCACAAATACAACATAATGGGTTGGTTTGAACAACCAGGATTTATTGGCTAATGGTTTTACAGAGATCAGAAGTCCAACATCAAGATTTCAGCAAGGCAGACACAAAAGGGCAAAAATTGTATGATCTCACCAATATGAAATAATTATAATAAGCAAATTCATGGAGTCAGTAACTAGGATATAAATTACCAGAGGCTGGGGTGGGGATAGGCAATGGGGAGTTAATGCTTAATTGGTGCAGAGTTTCTGTTTGGGGTGACAGAAAATTTTGGTAATTGATGGTGGTGATGGTAGCACAACATTGTGAATGTAATTAACACCACTGAATTATATATTTGAATGTGATTTAAAGGGGAAATTTTATGTTGTATATAAGTTACTAAAATAAAAATTAAAAAAACAGTTTCACAGAAAATAAACAATAAACAACAAAAAACTCACACACAAACAAACCCTAGTAGGATCCTAATGGATTCTAACGCATTATATTTATGCATTTAGAGAAATCTGACTCGTTTGCTATATTAACTTTCCCATTTGTTCAGCATTTATATTTATATTTATGTTATTTTATTTTATTTTTTTTAATTTTTTATTTATTTGAGATTGTTCACATACCATACAATTATCCAAAGATCCTGAAGTGTACAATCATCAGCATTTATTTTTAACCAGCAAATACTGAATTTTAGGTTCTGGAGATAAAGCCGTGAACAAAACTGAGAAAGTTTCCTAACTCATGGAACTTAAATTAGAATAAGGCTTGCCTTTCAATTTTTTTTTTCAAACCTTATTTTGTGTATTTTAAATAAGATTTAGTTGAACTTAATCTGCAGGAATCCAGCAAACCTAAACTTGGAGTCTTTGGATCTGAAAAGATTTGCCTTCAGGTCTGCTGGATGCTAGGGACGCCCTCAACGTGGCTCCCTTTAATTAACAGAGTGGGTGGAGGACACTGGATTCCAGATCCCAGGTGGTGCAGGGTAATGGATACTATTACCCAAATTACTTTTATTACTATTTGCCAACAGTCTAAGGTGAATTGCTTCCTAATTTTATTTTTTTATATTATCTTTCCAAGTTTTGGTATTAGCTTATTCTGGGATTAATAAAATGAATGCATGGAATGGGAGTAAGCAAACCTCAGGACAAGCTGCCTGAAGATCACTTCTGCATCTACATCAACCCATTGGTCATAATAAACAGTTCCCCACTGACCAGCATGGTTGAGCTCCACTCAGTCTTCATATGCACTACTTCCACCGGCAAGGGAGATCATGGGGAACGTCCAGCTTCTGGAATGTGAAGTTAAAAACAAATTAAACTTATTTATTTAAATTGAGCAACACAATTAGGTAGGTTCTGGGGGGAAATTAAAAAGATATGGGCAAGGCTGGCTTTCTCTTGGAAGTCTGTAGCATTCTTTTTTTTTTTTTTAATTTTTTTTTTTTTTTGGGTAACATTAGACTTTATTTTTTATTTTTATTATTATTATTTTTTAATCTTTATTTTATTGAGATATATTCACATACCACATACCACGCAGTCATACAAAACAAATCGTACTTTCGATTGTTTACAGTACCATTACATAGTGGTACATTCATCACCCAAATCAATTCCTGAAACCTTCATTGGCACACACACAAAAATAACAAGAATAATAATTAGAGTGAAAAAGAGCAATTGAAGTAAAAAAGAACACTGGGTACCTTTGTCTGTTTCTTTCCTTCCCCTATTTTTCTACTCATCCATCCATAAACTAGACAAAGTGGAGTGTGGTCCTTATGGCTTTCCCAATCCCATTGTCACCCCTCATAAGCTACATTTTTATACAATTGTCTTCGAGATTCATGGGTTCTGGGTTGTAGTTTGATAGTTTCAGGTATCCACCACCAGCTACCCCAATTCTTTAGAACCTAAAAAGGGTTGTCTAAAGTGTGCATAAGAGTGCCCACCAGAGTGACCTCTCGGCTCCTTTTGGAATCTCTCTGCCACTGAAGCTTATTTCATTTCCTTTCACATCCCCCTTTTGGTCAAGAAGATGTTCTCCGTCCCACGATGCCAGGTCTACATTCCTCCCCGGGAGTCGTATTCCACGTTGCCAGGGAGATTCACTCCCCTGGGTGTCTGATCCCACGTAGGGGGGAGGGCAGTGATTTCACCTTTCAAGTTGGCTTAGCTAGAGAGACAGGGCCACATCTGAGCAACAAAGAGGCATTCGGGAGGAGGCTCTTAGGCACAACCATAGGGAGGCCTAGCCTCTCCTTTGCAGCAACCGTCTTCCCAAGGGTAAAACCTGTGGTAGAGGGCTCAACCCATCAAACCACCAGTCCCCTATGTCTGTGGTCATGTTAGCAACCATGGAGGTGGGGTAGGCGAATACCCCTGCATTCTCCACAGGCTCCTCAAGGGGGCACTACATCTTTTTTTTTCCTTGTTTTTCTTTCTTTCTTTCTTTTTTTTTTTAACTTTCCCTTCTTTTTTAAATCAACTGTATGAAAAAAAAGTTAAAAAGAAAACAAACATACAATAAAAGAACATTTCAAAGAGACCATAACAAGGGAGTAAGAAAAAGACAACTAACCTAAGATAACTGCTTAACTTCCAACATGTTCCTACTTTACCCCAAGAAAGTTACCTAATAAAGCAACATTTCTGTGAACTTGTTCCTACTATATCCATCAGAAATTAACAGACCATAGTCATTTCTGGGCATCCCCAGAACGTTAAATAGCTTATCTGTTCTTCTTGGATTATTGTTCCCCCTTCCTTAATTGCTCTCTATTGCTAGTTCCCCTACATTCTACATTATAAACCATTTGTTTTACATTTTTCAAAGTTCACATTAGTGGTAGCATATAATATTTCTCTTTTTGTGCCTGGCTTATTTTGCTCAGCATTATGTCTTCAAGGTTCATCCATGTTGTCATATGTTTCACGAGATCGTTCCTTCTTACTGCCGCGTAGTATTCCATCGTGTGTATATACCACATTTTATTTATCCAATCATCTGTTGAAGGACATTTGGGTTGTTTCCATCTCTTGGCAATTGTGAATAATGCTGCTATGAACATTGGCGTGCAGATATCTGTTCATGTCACTGCTTTCCGATCTTCCGGGTATATACCGAGAAGTGCAATCGCTGGATCGAATGGTAACTCTATATCTAGTTTTCTAAGGAACTGCCAGACCGACTTCCAGAGTGGCTGAACCATTGTACAGTCCCACCAACAATGAATAAGAGTTCCAATTTCTCCACATCCCCTCCAGCATTTGTAGTTTCCTGTTTGTTTAATGGCAGCCATTCTAACCGGTGTTAGATGGTATCTCATTGTGGTCTTAATTTGCATCTCTCTAATAGCTAGTGAAGCTGAACATTTTTTCATGTGTTTCTTGGCCATTTGTATTTCCTCTTCAGTGAACTGTCTTTTCATATCTTTTGCCCATTTTATAATTGGGCCGACTGTACTATTGTCATTGAGTTGTAGGATTTCTTTATATATGCAAGATATCAGTCTTTTGTCAGATACATGGTTTCCAAAAATTTTTTCCCATTGAGTTGGCTGCCTCTTTACCTTTTTGAGAAATTCCTTTGAGGTGCAGAAACTTCTAAGCTTGAGGAGTTCCCATTTATCTATTTTCTCTTTTGTTGCTTGTGCTTTGGGTGTAAATTCTAGGAAGTGGCCGCCTAATACAAGGTCTTGAAGATGTTTTCCTACATTATCTTCTAGGAGTTTTATGGTACTTTCTTTTATATTGAGCTCTTTGGTCCATTTTGAGTTAATTTTTGTGTAGGGTGTGAGGTAGGGGTCCTCTTTCATTCTTTTGGATATGGATATCCAACTCTCCCAGCCCCATTTGTTGAAAAGACCATTATGACTCAGTTCAGTGACTTTGGGGGCCTTATCAAAGATCAGTCGGCCATAGATCTGAGGGTCTATCTCCGAATTCTCAATTCGATTCCATTGATCTATATGTCTGTCTTTGTGCCAGTACCATGCTGTTTTGGCAACTGTGGCTTTATAATAAGCTTCAAAGTCAGGGAGTGTAAGTCCTCCCACTTCGTTTTTCTTTTTTAGAGTGTCTTTAGCAATTCGAGGCATCTTCCCTTTCCAAATAAATTTGATAACTAGCTTTTCCAAGTCTGCAAGTAGGTTGTTGGAATTTTGATTGGGATTGCATTGAATCTGTAGATGAGTTTGGGTAGAATTGACATCTTAATGACATTTAGTCTTCCTATCCATGAACATGGAATATTTTTCCATCTTTTAAGGTCCCCTTCTATTTCTTTTAGTAGAGTTATGTAGTTTTCTTTGTATAGGTCTTTTACATCTTTGGTTAAGTTTATTCCTAGGTACTTGATTTTTTTAGTTGCTATTGAAAATGGTATCTTTTTCTTGAGTGTCTCTTCAGTTTGTTCATTTCTAGCATACAGAAACATTACTGACTTATGTGCATTAACCTTGTATCCCGCTACTTTGCTAAATTTGTTTATTAGCTCTAGTAGCTGTATCGTCGATTTCTCAGGGTTTTCTAGATATAAGATCATATCATCTGCAAACAATGACAGTTTTACTTCTTTTCCAATTTGGATGCCTTTTATTTCTTTGTCTTGCCGGATTGCCCTGGCTAGCACTTCCAGCACAATGTTGAATAACAGTGGTGACAGCGGGCATCCTTGTCTTGTTCCTGATCTTAGAGGGAAGGCTTTCAGTCTCTCACCATTGAGTACTATGCTGGCTGTGGGTTTTTCATATATGCTCTTTATCATGTTGAGGAAGTTTCCTTCAATTCCTACCTTTTGAAGTGTTTTTATCAAAAACAGATGTTGGATTTTGTCAAATGCTTTTTCAGCATCTATTGAGATGATCAATTGATTTTTCCTTTTTGACTTGTTAATGTGTTGTAATACATTGATTGATTTTCTTATGTTGAACCATCCTTGCATGCCTGGAATAAACCCCACTTGGTCATGGTGTGTGATTTTTTTAATGTGTCTTTGGATTCGATTTGCAAGTATTTTGTTGAGGATTTTTGCATCTATATTCATTAGGGAGATTGGCCGGTAGTTTTCCTTTTTTGTAGCATCTTTGCCTGGTTTTGGTATTAGATTGATGTTAGCTTCATAAAATGAGTTAGGTAGTGTTCCATTTTCTTCAGTGTTTTGAAAGAGTTTGAGTAAGATTGGTGTCAGTTCTTTCTGGAAAGTTTGGTAGAATTCCCCTGTGAAGCCATCTGGCCCTGGACATTTATTTGTGGGAAGATTTTTGATGACTGATTGGCTCTCTTTGCTTGTGATGGGTTGGTTGAGGTCTTCTATTTCTTCTCTGGTCAGTGTAGGTTGTTCATATGTTTCCAGGAAATTGTCCATTTCCTCTACATTATCCAGTTTGTTGCCATACAGTTGTTCATAGTATCCTCTTATAATTTTTTTAATTTCTTCAGGATCTGCAGTTATGTCACCTTTTTCATTCATTATTTTGTTTATATGTTTCTTATCTCTTTTTGATTTTGTCAGTCTAGCTAGGGGCTTGTCAATCTTGTTGATCTTCTCAAAGAACCAACTTTTGGTGATATTTATCCTCTCTATTGTTTTTTTGTTCTCTATATCATTTATTTCTGCTTTAATCCTTGTTATTTCTTTTCTTCTACTTGGTTTAGGATTGGTTTGCTGTTCATTTTCTAGCTTCTTCAGTTGATCCATTAGTTCTTTGATTTTGGCTCTTTCTTCCTTTTTAATATATGCGTTTAGTGCTATAAATTTCCCCCTAAGCACTGCTTTTGCTGCATCCCATAGGTTTTGGTATGTTGTGTTCTCATTTTCATTCGTCTCTATATATTTAGCAATTTCTCTTGCTATTTCTTCTTTAACCCACTGATTGTTTAGGAGTGTGTTGTTTAACCTCCAGGTATTTGTGAATTTTCTAAGTCTCTGATGGTTATTGACTTCTAATTGTATTCCATTGTGGTCAGAGAATGTGCTTTGAATAATTTCAATCTTTTTATATTTATTGAGGCTTGTTTTATGTCCCAGCATATGATCTATTCTGGAGAAAGTTCCATGAGCACTAGAAAAGTATGTGTATCCTGGTGATTTGGGATGTAATGTCCTGTATACGTCTGTTAAATCTAATTCATTTATCAGATTGTTTAGGTTTTCAATTTCCTTATTGGTCTTCTGTCTGGTTGATCTATCTATAGGAGAGAGTGCTGTGTTGAAGTCTCCCACAATTATTGTGGAAACATCAATTGCTTCCTTTAGTTTTGCCAGTGTTTCTCTCATGTATTTTGTGGCACCTTGATTGGGTACATAGACATTTATGATTGTTATTTCTTCTTGCTGAATTGCCCCTTTTATTAGTATGTAGTGGCCTTCTTTGTCTCTCAAAACATCCCTGCATTTGAAGTCTATTTTATCTGAGATTAATATTGCTA
Organism: Choloepus didactylus; assembly: GCF_015220235.1. Lineage (NCBI taxonomy): Eukaryota > Metazoa > Chordata > Mammalia > Pilosa > Megalonychidae > Choloepus > Choloepus didactylus. The sequence goes on from NC_051318.1 coordinate 33,473,993, forward strand.
CACCTGCTTTCTTTTGGCTGTAGCTTGCATGAAATATTTTTTTCCATCCTTTCACTTTCAGTTTCTTTGTGTCCCTGTGTCTAAGATGAGTCTCTTGTATGCAACATATTGATGGTTCATTTTTTTTGATCCATTCTGCGAATCTATATCTTTTAATTGGGGAGTTTAATCCATTTACATTCAACGTTATAACCGTGAAGGCATTTCTTGAATCGGCCATCTTATCCTTTGGTTTATGTTTGTCATATTTTTCCCCTCTGTCTATTAATATCCTTTATTGTACCCATACCGAATCTCTTTAGTACTGAACTTTTCTCCAAGTCTCTCTGTCCTGTCTTTGTTTCTCTGTTTGTAGGGCTCCCTTTAGTATCTCCAGTAGGGCAGGTCTCTTGTTAGCAAATTCTCTCAGCATTTGTTTGTCTGTGAAAAATTTAAGCTCTCCCTCAAATTTGAAGGAGAGCTTTGCTGGATAAAGTATTCTTGGCTGGAAATTTTTCTCTCTCAGAATTTTAAATATATCATGCCACTGCCTTCTTGCCTCCATGGTGGCTGCTGAGTAGTCACTACTTAGTCTTATGCTGTTTCCTTTGTATGTGATGAATTGCTTTTCTCTTGCTGCTTTCAGAACTTGCTCCTTCTCTTCTGTGTTTGACAGTGTGATCAGTATATGTCTCGGAGTGGGTTTATTTGGATTTATTCTATTTGGGGTTCGCTGAGCATTTATGATTTGTGTATTTATGTTGTTTAGAAGATTTGGGAAGTTTTCCCCAACAATTTCTTTGAATACTCTTCCTAGACCTTTACCCTTTTCTTCCCCTTCTGGGACACCAATAAGTCTTATATTTGGACGTTTCATATTATCTATCATATCCCTGAGGTCCATTTCGATTTTTTCAATTTTTTTCCCCATTCTTTCTTTTATGCTTTCATTTTCCATTCTGTCATCTTCCAGGTCACTGATTCGTTGTTCAACTTCCTCTAGTCTTGTACTATGAGTGTCCAGAATCTTTTTAATTTGGTCAACAGTTTCTTTAATTTCCATAAGATCATCCATTTTTTTATTTAGTCTTGCAATGTCTTCTTTATGCTCTTCTAGGGTCTTCTTGATTTCCTTTGTCTCCCGTACTGTGGTCTCATTGTTCATCTTTAGTTCTTTGAGTAGCTGCTCTAGGTACTGTGTGTCTTCTGATCTTTTGATTTGGGTGCTTGGGCTTGGGTTATCCATATCGTCTGGTTTTTTCATATGCTTTATAATTTTCTGTTGTTTTTGGCCTCGTGGCATTTGCTGAACTTGATAGGGTTCTTTTAGGATTTGTAGACCAATTGAAGTCCTTATCTCTAATTTATCAGATCTACAGCTTCATGGAGTACACTTTCTCTAACTAACCAGCAGGTGGCGTCCACGAACCACCTGTTCTCCACAAGCCAGTTCTCCCCTGCTTAGCCTTTTTGGTGAGTGGGGGAGTGAGTCTTGTGGGGTCCAATTGGTGTACCAAGCTTGCGTGTGTAGTTGGTGTTGCCTGCCCTGTATATGGGGCATGTTTCTGGGCGGTCAGGGAGGGGGGGGTGGCTCTAACAATCAAATCTCCCTGGTGATCCTAGAGTTTTAAAGCTGCTGCAATAGTCTAATCCTTCAGTTCAGTCCTGCCACAGTTTGTCTCTGCCACTGACCCACAAGTCCTTGGTATTGGCGTATGGCTCCTGAGACTTGCAAGTGGGCCCCTCTTCCAGGCCGTGCACCCTGGGTCCTCTGTTGAGGGATGACTGTGCTATGTCACAGGTGAGTGCCGTCCCCCCAGGGCAGTTCTGGGCTGCTGGGCTGTGTAGGGAGGCTCCCAGTCTGCTGAAATGATGGCTGAATGGGGCTTTGTTAATTCACACTGCTCTACCTTCCCAACTCTGGGACAATCAGCTGTGGTTGCAGGGAAGGCTAATGTCCATGCCCAGTTTTGTGGTGTGGCCTGTTATTTGAAGCACTTCCGTCACACTGGGTTGTCTGGGGCAGTTCTGGGCTATGGGGCTGGCGATGGGCAGGGGTGTTTCCTGTCCACCAGGATGATGGCTGTGAGCGGACACCCCCCTTTTCTTGGGAAGTTGTGGTGTTTAGTGAATTTTCTCAGCCACTGGATTATTGCCTTTTGTCTCAGAGCTCTCCTAGTTCTGCTCTTGACTTGACCTGCCCAAATTGCAAGTCTTTGAAGCTTTCTGTACTGGGCTTCTTAGAGTAATTGTTTTAGAAAAAGAAAAAAGGATTAAAAAAAAAAAAAAAGGGCTCTCCTCAGAGATCTAATGGGTTATTGAAATGCTAAGAGACAAAGCAACCAGGGCCATTAAGGAAAGGTCCACAGGGCAGAGAGATCAGCTTTTCTTCAGGATTTGCATATGCGTCTCAGGGCCTGATCTCGGGCCTGAGCTCTGCCCTTCCCCTTTCTATGTTCACCAGAACTCCAAAAATCCTCCGCTTTTATTTTGGAGTTTTTCGTGTTGTTTTTTTTTCTATGCCTGTCTCCTCTCTGCTGGGCTGGCTGCTCTCAGATTCTCTGGTGTCTGGTCTCAGTCTATCTATGGTTGGATTTGGATCAGCAGAATGAGTTTCCAATAAGGTCTGCCACTGCAGTTCTCCCTTATCCTTCCCGGAGCTGACAGCCCCTCCTCCCACGGGACTGAGCCTGGCAGGGAGGGGCGCGGGTCCCCTGGCCGCAAAAACTTACAGATTTCGCTGATCTCAGCAGTTCGACGTTTTCATGAGTGTTGTATGAAGTATGCCCAAAGTCAGATTGCTCTGTGGTGTCCAGTCCACGCAGTTCCTGGCTTTCTACCTACTTTCCTGGAGGAGTAACTAAAACATACAGCTCACCAGTCTGCCATCTTGCCCCGCCTCTGTAGCATTCTGATGCTGGCTGCTGGCCATCCTTGGGGTTCCTTGGTTTTCCCATCACATGGTGATGTACTCTCCTTCTGCTCTTCCAGTTTTTCCCACTGACTTCCAGCTTCTGGATCATTACAAAGGCTTTAGTAAACTGGATTAAGACCCACCCTCATTCAGTTGGGCCACACCTTAATTAAAAATAACATCTTCCAAAGGTCCGATTTACAATGGGTTCTTGCCCACAGGAATGCAGATTAAGATTATGAACATGTCCGAACTGTGCTACACAATTCAATCTACCACAGCACAATTCTAATGAATGCAATGCATACTGTTTGGTATGTATGTGCTATTGCAAAATGTTTATTGCTATTGTACACACCTTTATTCTATCTTAAATATGCTGTCTTATTTACTTATCTTGTTTTGTTTCTTTCCTTTTTCATTCAACACTCTTTTAAAAATGCACACATGTTGCTCTGTGTATGCCCAGTCTATTCTTTCTAATTGCTGATAGCACCATTAGTTGTCTCCACCATAATTTACCTCTCGCCTCTGCCAGCAATGGCACAACACAGCAACGGCCATCCCTGTGCATGCCTTCTTATAGACCTGAGTGAGAAGTCATACCAACGAGTGGACTTGCCAGGCAAGAATGAACAGTGAATGTGCACTTCAGTGAAGACCTGCCAGATTGTTCCTCAAAATGGCTGCCCCAGCCCAAGGTGCAGCAGCAGCACCTCAACATCCTATATCCTCACCACTCTGCTAGCAGTTGGAATTAGCCAGCTTTCTAATTTCTTCCTATTTAACTGAGGTAAAGTGAAATCTCAGTGTTGTTCTAATTCACATTTCTGATAACCATTGTATTAGAACCTCTCTTTGTAAGTCAGTGGCCCCTTATGTTTCCTCACATATAAATTGCCCAGTTGGGTCCTTTGCCCATTTGACTTGCTCTTACTGATTCGTAGGAGTGCTTCACATAAGATACTATCATTCCTATTTCTAGAGATGCAGAAATGGATTCTCAGTGAGGTTGAGTGACTTGTCCAAGGTCACCATACTTAGTGGTGAAGTGGGTAGTTGAACCCATTTCTATACCTCTGCAAAGCTGGATATTAGGGGACAACATGTTGAATGAAAGTTACTGGGTTAATAAAACACCAGAATTTTGATTGTTGAATTATTCTCCAGTTCTGAGAAAGAAAGATGGCCTAAAGGAAATTAGTGATGTTGTCTTTTATCCATGTGACACCTCCTTTCCTTTCTTTCTCCTATATTCTTCTTCTAAGAAATAATTTATTTTACTTTTCAAAAATTAAAATCAAAAGAAGAAAATCAATCACCCATAATCCTGCCATCTCTAGATAAGCATTATGTCATGCCTCATTCTTCCAAATAATCTCAAAAATGTGTGTAAATTATATATGATGTGCAATATCCTCTTCTAGGAACCAATAAAAGCAAAGAGGTAACATCATGATTTTTTATATTCTTTTAAACTATCTAAAGTATACTTTCAATAGTAAGAGTTAATTCCTCTTGAATTGTTTCTAATCTTAGCACCTAATCTATGACTATCTTGATCAGATTCATTACATAATTCTCATTGGAAGGTTATAGGTGCAAAAACTATTGGTTATTATCAAATTTAAGTCCACAATTAAGAGTGTTTCCTAGTGAGACCATTTATTAATCTAAATAAGTCTCCTGACTCTGTAAATAGGGACAATGATAATTTAAAATAAATTTATAGTTAAGATTTAAAAAAGAAGCATGAAAGAAATTGAATGTTGTCCCTTATGATAGTCAAACTTTATTTTTATTGTTAATGATTTTTTATGTAAGCTTCATTAACACATTAGTAAAAAGCAGCACTATTAATGTAGAGATAATCTTCAATAATTAGGAGGTGGCAAATATATTGACTAAAAAATAAGACATTTAAAAGTATATAATCCAAAAAGGAAATGGAATTTTGAAGGAGTGGTAATATATTAAAGAAAATTTAATTTCTAGTATGGGAAGTGTTATACTTAGCAAATATCATGGTGGTGATGGCTTATATTTCTATTTCTTTACTTTTCACTTATTGATATGTTCTATATTCATATTTCTAAAGTGTATTGCTTATATTATCAAAATGATTAATTTGACATTTCTTTCCTCTTTGTTTAAATGTTAAACAAATCTTTGGGTAAAAACGAGGCCCCTATCAAAGTAAGGAATTGTGTTTGATGCTAGTAACATAAATCTGAAATAACAGTGACTTAGGCAGAATAAGAATTTATTTTTCTTTTATAAAACATAAAGTTAGTTGACGGCTGACATGGTAGCATCAGGCTCCTCCTGCCTTTCTGTCCTGCTCTGCTCTTGTTAGATCTTGGATTTTCATTCTTTAGCTTTTCTCATGGGTAAGAGATGGCCACTGGGACTCCAGACATTATCTCCATGTTCCAGGAAGGAAGAAGGAGGAAGGAGGCAAGGGCAAAAAGAATTTTCTACTTTCACTTATATCTCACTGGTCTTCTCTATCTGTAAGAGAGCCTGGAAGATGCTGTTAGTTGGTCTCCCTGACACCCCACAATCCCACAACACAGAGGTTCCTTAGTAAACAGGGAAAATAGATGTTGGTTGGCAACCACTAGCAGCTCTGGCACAGCTCGTAATCATATTTTATTCAATACAAGATCATGCACAGTGAATGTATATTTGAATATATTGGATGACAGCCTAAGTAATAAAAACTTAAAAGTTATAGGCATCAAAAAATTAAAACCTGTAAGGAACCACTCAACATGCTCTGGGTCCAGTTTTCAGTTCTCTAGAAGCTGTCTCATTATGGGGTAGGGGTCTGGAGGCAGAGCAGGTCAGTTCTTTACTTGGTTATTAATTCATTCAATAAACATTTATTTAGAGTCGATTATATCTGGGCATTATACTATTTTGGGGTGTGTGTAGAAATAGTTACTGTGTTTGTATAGTACTTTACAGTTCATAAAGAATTTTTATCGGCAGTTTCTCATTTAATCCTCTTGTAACAACAAGTGACAGGAAACAGCCATTATTTCCTCAAACTATAAATGAGGACTTTAAGCAAAAGGGAGGTTAAATAGGAAGTGCAATTCATAAAATCAGTGTGTGTCAGATGCAGGACTTGAACTGGAGAATTCCAACTCCCATGCATTTTCCAATCCTCTGGTTTTAAAATCGAGCTCTGTTGTTAAGGACTAACACAGCTCTTTCTCTCTCAGAAACTGGGGTGTTTGCATGTCAAGAACTACTTAAAACAGATCTTTTGGGCCACCAGGGCACCTGCTTAGCTCTCATAGTAAGCATTTGAGTGTGGCTATTTGTGTCCAAATTCTTAACCCCTTGTCTTTTTCCCCCTGTTAAGTATGAAGCATGAAGTTAAAATTTGAGACAATGGCCATGGACATACGCAGATTTTGACCAAAGTTATGCTCCCTTTTATTTTTGTAAAAATAATGCATTGCAATAATTTGTATTCAACACAACTAGTAAGGGTTCAACAGTAGAGATTACTTACTGCTAAGTTAGAGTATAGCTACATACAGTTCTCCAACTCCATCATTCACCTTCTCATCAGACAGTGCCAATGAGTGAGAGTTTCTTTGTTAGAGGAAAATCCTTTAATCCATTCTGATGTACAAAGTTCAATGTCTTTCCCACCATAATGACTCTTGGATCCAGTCTCAGGGTGAGCATAAGAAAATCCCACCTCTCAAACTTCTTGTGAATTCGAAAGTGGCACTTTGTTAGTAGCAACAGCTTACTTGAAACAAACCTCACAAATGATGAAGACAACTGGTATTCAGATGCTCAGGCTGAAAATCTCTGATCTAGATGCCCCAAACTCAATGGCTGTAGGTGTGTTATCTATTCTCAATTATTCAATGTTTCAGAATCAAAGATCACTAACAGCGTACTAAATTAATGCCTGTATGCAAGAAATCTGTTTCCATCCTATAATATTTTTAAACAAAAAAACATGCTAAATTTCAATCAAAAGAAATAATAAAGTGGTATTGTTTTATTTTGTTTTAGATAAAAGTGGGTACCTACAGGAATTAACTGGTAATTTTTTTTTTTGTTTCCAAAGTTTTCAATCGTATCAACAAAAAATCAGATTTTTAGTGCCTCAATCTTATTGTGAAGCATGCAAACCAAAATATATTCTTGTAATGATACATGAATATTAAGAAACTGAAATGACCTTTTCTTTTTATTCCTTTTCTAAATCCAGTGACAACTGAGGCTTTTAAATTGCATTGACTTCTTTATATATTTACTTATAAAAATGATTCATGTCATCTGGGTGTCAGTCAGTCACCTAAACTAAAAGTAGATTTGACAGTCCCTATTTGGTGGCTTGTAAATCTATGCTTTTTTCAAATAACAAGGAGCTGAGCAGTGTTCCAAAAAGGACAAACCTAGAAGTCTCTGGTTCATCTTCTATATTTGGACTTAGGAGATCATTAGTCAGCTGTATTATTTATCTCCTACACAAAAGTATTTCAAGGTCTGTGGGAGTTTTCTCCAGTTAAGGTTGATCAATCTTTATTACTCTCAATTTATAGCTTCTCACATGCTCAAGTTCGTGAAGACTTGTTTTCAGTTAAGAAAAGTGAGTTCCTTATATGCCATCCTTTAGCTATTTTCAATGACTTAAATGCTCACAGCTATTAAAAATGAGTAATACCAAGACTTAGATGGATTTTCTTTGAAAGTCTCTTAGAAACAGCTGCAGTACAGTATATCAGGATAAAATAAGAGTGAGGGAAAAGTGTTAACGGGTTTAGGCTTTTAACTCAATTTTGCTTCCCTGGACCTTTTAAAAACCCATAAATGCTACATTTTTAAACTGAGAACTACATTTTAATTTGTTCAGCTAAATAAAGACTCATACCAGGAGAAGAGATTTTGTGCTATATCCTAATTTACCATAGATGAAAGAGCTATATTTAATATAACAGTGTTTCTGCTAAAAATAAAATCTACATGTAAATTTTATCCTAAAAATGAATTATTAAGTAAGCCCTTGGGCTTCTGTGTGATGCTGACTTGTTACAAATGCTCTGCCCCACTAAATTGTATCCCTTTTCTATGACTGCAAATCCCCCTACCTTGCACTTCCATCCTCAAATATTATCTTTGCTGATATTTTCTTAACTACTTCCTACCAATTGATGATGCAAATATGATCTACAATTTCTTCACCAGTAAAGTAAGCCATTCCAAGTTGCAGTCCCTTGGTGCATCCACTCTGTTCTCCCAAGGCATCCTGGCTTCTGTTGGTTGGTTTCCATTTCTGCCTCTGGTTGATGGGTTCTGGTCTCTGTGCTCTTTTGTCTTGTCCCCTGATCTCCCCAACTCTGTCTCCAGCAGGTCCCTTTCAATGATTCTTTCTCTGTTACTAAATATAGCAGCAGAGTAATATCAATTTGATACCTACACCTACTCTCTAATTCCACCATGCAGCCAAGTCATGGGATTGGGCTTAATTTCTATATTAAGCTGCTTAAATTTTACAGAAAATTCTTAGGTTACAATGAATTCTGTCAGTCAACCATATTCCAGAAATATGCATTTAAAAACCTCCTGCAAGTGCAATTCAAATAAAGAGTTCAATTCAAAAAGGGCTTTCAATATAACTATCTCAGGCGATGCAAGGCTAGAATCTCATGGAGTAGAGGCACGCACAGTCCATAGGAACAGTTCCTTACTATGCGTACTTTTCAATATCTTTTGATCGAAAAAATATACCTTATGTGTATAAAGATTCTTCTGCATGACATTGAATATTTTTGGAAATATTAGCTCAAAGGCTCAATGGGAGTGAAGATTGGAGGAGATAGTTTACTCTGATACAGTAAACAGACCAGGAAAGTATCTAAAATTAAACACTCAGAAGAAGAAACTAAAGCAGGAGTTGGAGCAACTGTATTTTCATTTTAGTATATAACAAGTATAATCGTGCAATGGGGGCGACTGTGCTGAATGTAGAGTTGTCACCAGGATGCTGCAGCAAAGTGTCGTCACACTGCGAGCAGAGGCGAGGAGCACATCAATCAGAAATAGCTGGAACAGAATATTTCTTGAATCACAGAATGCCTATCAAGTATGAGATTTGAGTGTGTAACTTTTGCACACGCTCCTTATTAGACTTTCATCCACACTTCCTGTGTCTTCCACATCTTTTACAGTTCTTCATTGCTGAGTGATTGCCTTCTTCCTACAACTCCCCCCTCCCCACAAATTTTACCATTTAACTGAATTCCACAGAATGTGCAGCCTTTTAGTCAGAATTAAGGAACAGGGCCACGCTGGGAGGCATGCATTCCATGACTGAATGCTATCCATAGTAAAGGCTCTTTTAAGTGCTGTTGGGAAAAGCCATGAGCTGTAGTAACAGCTGCCATGTGTTGCAAGAAGTCTCCAATATAATAGACTCAGGTTTTCTGAGCAGAGTACCTTGAGAACAATGGGTCCTCCATAATATTTTACATTAATGGTTTCTAGGACTTGCATTATTGATGCCATCTTTTCAGCCCATCATTCTGGATGGAAAAAAAAAAAAGGAAAATGAGGAAACAAGCAAGTTCTGTATTTCTAAATATGAACATACCTAAGGAAAGGATCTGATCATAAATTTCCTACCAGATTGTAATTTCCCAATTGTTTGTGCTGAATTCTGTTGAACATACATATGTGATGACTGCTCAGACGATTCCCTGTGACACCCCCTCAATGGGAAGGCATCTGTTTGGTCTCAGTTGGGAAAGCAGGCTAAAAATGTCTTTACTTTGGCATCAAATCTGCTTACTGCACCAGTGTACATGCCAAAGTAGATTTTTCTTTCTTTCCATTTTTGTAAAGTATTTCACAATTACAATTTATTTCTGGAAGTTACAGGGACTTTATAGACTGTACTTAACCAAAATGCAAAGGTGAGAACATGTTTTCGCTAGCTAAAAATAGTAATTGTTTTAATTATAATGCAAAGTGATCAGAGAGGAGAGTTTCTTAACTAGTCACTTGAAAAAAATTGCTCCTGAGAAAAATCATGAGGACACATGGATATATTAGTTTAGCAGAAAAATCACCTTTTGACCTAAACCAAAAATAGACACTCTAATGAAGTTTACCACAGAAGGAGGATTTCCATAGTTGGTTTTTACAATAAGCAGAAAATTTACTTCTTAAGCAATGGAGAATGGATTAAGATTAAGAATCTACTTTTTCTGGGGTACATAATTCAATCTGTGACAAACCTACTCCTTACTTCAAAATCCAAGTTTTGCCTACCTAGCATCTTTTCCTTTTGTTGGGAACTGGCCTGCTCCAGCTACCTATGGCAGTAGAGGCTGAGCCATAGTCTCACTTGACTCCACCCCTCTGACCACAATTGATTCCAGCAGGGATGAGTCTGTGAGCTAAGCTAGTCCAATGAGTCTCTTCCTTGGGATTTTGACCCTCTGAACCACAGAACTAAAATTATTACTTCTCTTGCATTAAAAGACAAAAAATTGTGACTTGATACTGGAGAGAAATCAAGGGGCTATTTTTCTTTAGTGGCTGAAATCATGAGATTGGTTTCAGTCTCAAGAACTCAGTAGCCATGTTTCCTATCACTTGCAGAAAGAGGACAAAAGAAGAGAAAATGAAGCCAACACATTAAGTAAACCAGAGCCGAGAATTGTTAAAAAAAAGACAACAAAACAAGGTCCTGATGGCATTTGTGTCTCTTGTACCAGCTGGTACTCAGGCTTTCCCTTATATCTCCTCTGCCAAAGTTTTGGATGATCAATACTTCCTTAGATTTCATGAACTAATGAGTTTCCTTAATCTTAATCCATTTGTGTGGGTGTGAACTTATTGTAAACAGGGCCTTTTGAAGACGTTATTTTTAGTTAAGGTGCGACCAACTGAATCAGGATGGGCATTAAACCTATTATTGGAGGTCTTGTAAAGAGAAAACATGGGGAGAAGCTGGAAGCTGGAAGTCAAAGGAGAGGACAACATGTGACAGCGATGGAACCCAAGGATTTCCCGCCAGCCAGAATGTTACCAGTCCCGGGATGAAGCAAGCCTTCCAGCCTCTGAAACTGTAAGCAGCAAATTCCCATTGTTTAAGTCATCCTGCTGTGTTTTTTGTCATAGCAACATGGGAAACTAAGACAAGCTTCATTTTATCTCGTCAAGAAGCAGGAAGTGAATTATTATTTTTTTAATTATTTGTATCTGAATGACCTCAATTTTATTTTTACTAAATCCTAAGCCCTATTTTTTGTTTCCCTTGTTTTTATCAAAAGACATGGCACATAATAGATGCTAAAAAAAGTTTTATTAAATTGAACTGGATTTATTTTCAAGTCAATTATGACATGCAAATGTATTTTACAATTTTCAAACACATAGTTGAGAATTATAGGAATTAATTTTTAAATTTCCTTTCAAAATCTGTCACACATGCCACATCATATCACATAGGCTTTATAGAAGAAAGGAAAAACAAGGTGGAGTCATTAAGAAGAGAAGGCATGAGTCCCTTACCCTCCTATTATCCAAGAGAGTGACATACCAGAGTCCATTGGACACATATGCAGGTTGAATTTCAGTGGAGAGACCGTGCCACAATGGGTCTCTCTTCTTATGGGCCAAGAGTGAAAGCAACCTTGTCAGTGGAGAACACAGCATCTGTTTGGGAGCCATGCAGTCTGGATTTGGTGCCAACTGGTTACAGGAGTTGTCTGAGAAAGCAAGCTGCTCAGAATGTGGTGACTTTGGGGGAATGAAGCCACCAGACCTATGGGAAGATAAGCTTGGAAACAGCCCTTCTTGCTAGAAGAAGGGGATGTTCATACTTCTTGTTCAAATTAGCTCTTTATGCAAGCCAGAGTGGGTCCTCACAGTCATTTTTGGGGCTTAGGGAACAGAGGGCTACAGAAAAGAAAGATTGCTTTTAAATTGAGGAATCAGTTGTACTGAAATGTTTTCCATTTGCCCCTCCAAGTCCACTTCTTATCCTTCTTCACTCTTCTCTGTGCACCAGGAAACTGACTTTTATCATCACTTCACTTCCTAGCTTTCTGCCAATGGAAAGCCCTGGCATAGATGGGATGGAGACAGGGGAGTAAGACTGGGATATTTTTGATTGCTTCACCCTTTCTGGACTGCTTTGGGTTGGCCTCATCTCTCTACCAAAGTCTGTAGCTTTAATTGGGTGTCATTCTTCTATCATAGCTATTTGCTATGGTTTCCAGTATATTCTCCCTGACTGTGCCCCTTCCTCTGTGGTGATAACTGCTTCTGAAGGGACTGATGTCTAGAGACCGTCTGTGACACCACTCCTAGCAAACAGTGCCTGGGTCCAGGTATTATAAGCCCAGTTGCCCAAGACAGGTAATTCCGTATCCTTTAGTTCAGGAATTAAATTGTGACCTTGAGAATGTTTTTGTGTAAGAATAGAGATGATAAAGAAATGAATTTATACTTTTGTGTAACTTGGATTCCCACAGGAAAGGCAGTAAGTTTTCTAACAGTTCTGCCCTTTGCCTATGCTTCCTCTATTTTTAAGACGTTTAAACTAGTTAAGACTGTGGTCTTCAAGGTATGATCATTGGAATCTTTAGGCCCCCTGAAGCTCTTTCAGTGTGTTTCTCAGGTTGAAACTACTTACATAATAACACTAAGATGCCATATGCCCCATTTTATATCTTTGTGTTATAAGCCTGAAACAGCTGATGGTTTGCTGCCAGTCATAAAATTTAAGCTTTCAAGAAAAAATTAGAGCCTTGGAAAACTTGTGTCTGTCACTGTGAGCTTTGACAGCTTCCCAACACTTAAAGACTTTTCCTGATGAAATTGGTGGTGATATTAACAAATATGATTTTTTGCAAAATAAAATGTTGACATTTGAAGGTTTACATATCTTGGTGAACCAATATTTTCCACGTGGCTAATGACTAATGCTACAAAATCATACATGAGTAAAAAAACCTATTTCAATTGCAAGATAGACCATTGGAATTTAATATTACTGTGGTGGTTTGGAGCTGTTTTGTACCCTAGAAAAGCCATGTTCTTTTAATCCATTCTTGTGGCTGCAGACCTATTGTGGGTGGGACGTTTTGATTAGATTGTTTCCATGGAGAAGTGAACCAGCCCATTCAAGGTAGATCTTAATCCCCTTGCTGGAGTCCTTTATGAGAGGATAAAAGACAGGTGAAACTCAGAGAGCTCAGAGAAGCTAAGAGATGAAATCTAGAGGAAAGCTTCTGGAAGAAAGAGAGAGCCACTGAAACCAACCCAGGAGAGAAGGACCAGCAGACATTGTCATGTGCCTTCCCATGTGACAGAGGAATCTTGTATGCCAGCAGCCTTTTCTCCAAGAAAGTATTTTCTTCTTGATGCCTTAATTTGGACATTTTCATGGCCTTAGAACTGTAAATTTGTAACCTAATAAATCCCCATTGACAAAGCCAACCTATTTCTGGTATGTTGCATTCTGGCAGTTTTAGCAAACCAAAACAATTACAGAGTACAAAAACCATTAATATGATTTCAGATTCCATATTGCAACTAACCTTTAAGAAACTAACACTCGTTGAATTTTGGTGCATCAAAGAAGAATATCCACAATCATTTGAAAAATCTATTTAAAATTCTCCTCTATTTTCCAACTGCTTATCTGTGTGAAGCTAGATGTTCTTCATATTCTTTAACCAAAACAACACATAACAATAGATTGAATGCAGAAGGTGATTTGAGAATATAGCTGTCTTCTCTTAAGCCAAACATAAAGATATTTTCAAAAGTATAAATTAATGCTTCTCTTCTTACTCATGCTTTATTGTTTTAGAAAATATAGCTATTTTTCATATTTTAATGTTAATTTCTATAAATAAATATTTTTAAATGTATCTATTTTAATTTTAAGGTAGTAGATGTCAATTACATAATACACATCAATAAATGCTCTTTGGGATCTTCAATACTTTTTGAGAATTAAAAGGATTCTGAGACCATAATGTTTGAGAATCACTAATTTAAGAGAATCTGATTTATTAATCACTCATTTCTGATTTACTGAAGTTATAGAACTTTCCTAAGAGCTTCAGAAAATCTTCCTTGTTAGATTTGTAGATCTATCTTTTAATATATTTGAGAGAATCAGATTTTTACCTAACTGTCATTTGAAATACCTTAAGAAATTTATTAAGTATATAAGTAGTGAAGTTTAAGGAAGATGAATGAGTTGCATTAGCAAATTAATTATCAATTAAAGAATCAGTGATAGTTTCATTCTTATTTTTGCACAGAAATTACTAGTTTTATATATAAATTTTATAAGATTTATAATTGGAATGATAAAGGCTATATAATAAAAAGTTAGAAAATTAAGCTTTTATAAATTACATGCTATTTAAAACACAAGCAGTCATAGTGATCCTTTCATGAACAAAATCTCTTCTCAAATACTTAATAAACCCATTTACAAGTATTAGCAGTGTTTTGGTTTGCTAAAGCTGCCAGGATGCATTGTACCAGAAATGTGTTGGCTTTCAGGAATGTGGATTTTTTAAGTTACAAGTTACAATTCCAAGGCTGTGAAAATGTCCAAATTAAGGCATCAAGATGAAGATACCTTCTCGGATGAAAGGCTTCTGGCATCCGGGGTTTCTATGTCACATGGGAAGGCACATGGTGATGTGCCGAGGGCCGGCCTCAGCAACGGTCAGGGTCCTGATAGGGGGGCTGGAGTCGGCGAAGAAAGAAGACAGACACCTTGTCGTGTTTGGGTACGAAGATGAAATCTCCAACCAAGCAGAGCATCAGAGCTTTATTTTTATAATTTTCTACAACATACGCACTAGCATTCAGGCATGCAATACTAGAATATTTTGGCTAAATCTCAGACATTATTTATTCTTACACAATGATCAATGGACTAGCAGGGACAGACTCCCTGGAGCGTAGCAAGACACAGTGTTTCGGCACAGCCATAACAGTTCCTGTTATTTAGTATCAAGCAATCTATAACTATTTTTTGTGTTCATGTTTTTGAATCTGTTAATCATTACCTTTTTGTTTCTTCTAGCTAACTCTTTCAAAGCTTGGGAAGGGGGATTACCGCCTAGTTGACAGGTGGCCAGTGGGAGTGAGCAGAAAGGGTGACCTATTGTCTTCTAAGAAAGGAGCAGGCATTGTCACTTACACTGAAGCAGGGTAAGCCGTTGGCTCATTAACGTAGCTAGGTGTGGGAGCATTCCACCACCACAGAGTCCAAAAGACACCAAATGGGAAAAAGAGGCAGTAAGAATATAAGAAACAGCAGCAAGAAGCAAATTCCTTTTAGGCAGGAGTCATAGGTGCCACTCGGTGCTCCGCCTTGCGGAACGGTCACCGCGACATGTACTGAAGGCCCAGGGACCGTGCCACTAGGCCGACTGCCAGGTGCTGAGTTGGCTGCCCACAGTGATGTCTGCTGGTCTTTCTCTCCTGGGATCTGGTTTCAATGACTCTTTCTCAGCTCCTGTGGGTCCTTCTTGCTTCTCCTGGGGTGTACTCTGGATTTCATCTCTTAGCTTCTCTCCTGGTTCTGGTTGCAATGGCTGTCTCTAAAACATCTCTCTGTGCTCTCTGAGTTTCATCTGCCTTTTATCCTCTCATAAAGGAATAAATACAGCAACGGGATGAAGATCCAGCTTGAATGGGCTGGTTCATGTCTCCATGAAAACAACCTAATCAAAAGGTCCTACCCTCAATGGGTCTGCCCCTACAAGATTGGATTAAAAGAACATAGTCTTTTCTGGGGTACATAACAGATTCAAATCAGTACAGGCAGAATATGGACACCTAAGAAAATGAGACACAGTCAAACACATTTTGAAAAAGGGCTAAGGGAGGTCAGAAGTGCTTCCAGGAAGAAAAGTCAATAAGCAGCCCACCTGGGGATCAGTTTGTCAATTAGGAGTTTCCACAAGGGAAGTGGTAGATGCAGGGATATTCTGGGGAGAAAGAGAGACCAACAGATGCAGTAAGTATTGGAGACAATCTTTACCAACATAATGTAAAGAAGTTGGATTAATGTTTAGAGATTCATGTCCATGAAACTTGGGAACTTGGTTACAAAGGCTTGTACCCTAATCATGATTTACTACTGTTCTTTCTGCCTGTCCTGCCACCCCACCCCCAAGTTCCACACCTTAGATTCTGGCCATATTGAACCTCTTGCCTTCCCCAAATAGCTTTCATATCTGCCTGTGTTTACACATACTATTCTAATTGCATATGAGACATTCCAGTTGAATACTAGAAGTTTCTGAATCCTACACAGATAGCAATTAGTTATTATTTAGAGACTTCTGAAAAACAAACTACTCAAGGGTATATGCAAATATAGATATGCCCCAAGATTTAGTAGACATGGCCTTTAACTGAATAGCAATAGATCCTTATCCATACTCCAATGGCTTTTTAAAACAGGGTACTATTTTCAGAATTATATAAGACTGTCACATTGGCTATATTTAGAAGATATAATCTCATGACTACAGTGATTTTCCTTACACAGTTAACAAGTCTCTCATAATACTCTAATATTTAAACAAGCCTGAATGCACATTATACATTTTATATCTTTGATCACTGCAAATATTTTAAGGTGATAATGAGATTTTTTCAAAGATACTATATAGTTTTTTATCTAATTTATTCATAAAATCTAATCAAATTTCCTGCCAACATTGATCTCTCTTTCCTAATGGCCTGTAGCTTTCAGTGTCTGTACTACATATTTTGGCAAATCAATTAAATTTGCTCCTATTTTATATAACATAGTACAGGTTAGTCTTGTTTGTGTTATAGTAGCTACAATTTATTAAGCACATAATATTTATGTGTGCTTAGTCTATGCTCTGTCTAAGTCTTTCAACTATGCTGCAAAGTAGGTATTGTCCATATTTTATGGACAAGGAAGGTGAGGTTCAGAGGAGTTAAGTGACAGCTAATATGTGCCAGAGTCATGATTAAAATTGGCAGTCTCTTGGATTCCAGTGTCCTCAGTTTTTCTTCTGGGCAATCTTGCTTATCCAGAAAATTGTTGGAAGTCAGTAATTTGAAATATGAATCACTTTTTTTTTCAGAGAAACAAAGCTCCCCTAAATTTATGGAGCTTACAGCATTGCTGTATAACTATATATACCACCACAGGTAAGTATTTTCTTATGCATTCCAGCTTGATTTACTTTGAATATTTCTTTCCCGGGTGGGACAGCAAAATTTGGGAACTTGAGTTCCTGATTACTTACCAGAAACAAACTGAATTCTCTTTGGTTTGGCAGGGTATCTGGTAAGGTAGTGGCTTAAAAGTCAGAAAAGAAATTCCAAGGGTTTGGGGAGGAAAATACTTTGGAGTGGTACTTGGTGGTCTTTTGCTTGATTCGACCTTTATTTGGACACTTCCGGGTCCCAGACTTTCTTCTTTCATACTGTTACTTTAAGAAGAATTCTATGAGTGCAGAGGTTTTGTCTACAGTCTTTAATTTCCACCGAATTTAACAGTTGCTTCTGCTGGGGTTTTCTATCCTCTGGCCTACTGCTGACTAGAGCAAAACTGCACAATCTCTCCCAAATAACTGAAATAAACACAGAGCCCTTTAGGTGTGTTTAATGGTTTTAAACCAATAACATATATGGAGAAAATGGGGCAGAAGTACCGAAAATGTAAAAACTTACAAGTTAGTAAGCCTTCCAAAAAAAAAATAAATGCACCAGATGTTCATTAGATGCAAATGAGTAAGAGCACCCTTTCTTACCTTTCCTGTGCTACGAACCCATCTCCACTTTTAGGAATTCCAAATAACGTTTTCTTCCTTTTCTTTTCCAGAATTAGTGGGGTTGAGTCTCACTCTTTATAAAAGAAGGCTGCATCTTGTATCTTCTTTTCTCCATCTCTTGGTCCTTGAAATTAAATGAGTCATTGTTTTGATATTGGAGTTTTTTTGATTAGCCTCTGGGGGGCAGCAAACCTTCAGTGCTGAGTGACATTTTCCCAAATAGGATGTGGTTCAATTTCAACTGACTGTGTCAGCTCATTTGTTTTGTCTTCCCTATTGGTGTTTGTTGTGATGTCACTGTTTTAATTCCATGCTTCAATTCGTTAACTAAAATAGTAAACCAATGAATCAAAATCACTTTCTCTGTAAATTAGCAGAGGTCAAATTTGCATGTTCAATGAAGGGAGCAGTTGATAAACTGACTGGCAGTGGAACTTAGCTCACTTTCATTTTTCTGAATATCTATAGTGTAAAATTTATTTTTTTCACCAAATCACCCAAAGAAGCAGATTTTTATTTAACTGTTTTGTGTGTTTGTTTCCCTTTTCATTTATTTTCTAACTATCTGAGTACTCATAAATGTAGAGATGTAGGTAATTATAGTGTGAATCCTAATGGCTTGAATTGAGTTAAATTATTTTAATGAATATTTAAGTATCCTTTTAAGGGCAGGCATGATGCCAGATGCTTAGGACACCAGAATAATTAAGATATAACTCCTTTATTTTCAGGGACCTCAATTGTCTTATTAACCTTGTGTCCTAAGCCTTTATATATTGTTTTGAATAAGTAATAGAGTCACATGGTTCCAAATTAAACCAATATAAAATAGTTTACATTGAGAAGTGTTGCTTTTACTTATGTCTCCATCCATCTCAACACAAATTCAATCCCCAGCAGGTAAATATCTTCATTAATTCCATGTATATCCTTTTGGTGTTTCTTTTTGCAGACACAAGCAAATGCATATGTTATTGTATGTATGCTATTTTGTATGTGTGCAGGGCTATCTTTAGAATAAATTTCCAGCCATAAGATTGTGGGGATAAAGTGAAAATATCTTGGTAATTTTGGAAATATTGCAAAATTTCCCTCTATAGAAGTCATACCATTTTGCACTCCCTTCAACAATATATGAGATTATGATTACCCTTTGTGGTGGGTTGAATTATGTACCCCAGAAAAACATGTTCTTAATCTTAATCCATTCCTGTGGGTATGAACCCATTGTAAAATGGACCTTTTGAAGATGATATTTTTAGTTAAGGTGTGGCCAACTGAATAGGATGGGACCTATTCTTATCACTGGAGGGCTTATAGAGAAGGTTGTAGGGAAAAAGGCCACGAGAGAAGCTGGAAGTCAACAGAATCTGGAAGAGAAAGGAAAGGGCATTGCCATGTGACAGAAAAGCCAATAACCCAAGGATTGCCAGCCGCAGAATGCACAGTCTCTGGGGAGAAAGCATAGCCTTGCTGATGCCTCAATTTTGGACATCCTCTAGCCTCAAACCCATGACCCAATAAATACTTATTGTTTAAGCCAACCAAATATATAGTATTTGTTTTAGCAGCCTGGAAACTAAGATACCCTTCTATGTAACAACAGAAAATATGAAGAAACATATGACTGTTGTTGCTGAACAAGGTATTTACAAAAGTCATTGCATTCCTTTCTGTAAAGAAATTTGTATGTTTTTGCTAAGGAAGACTGAATGACATGCAAATTCCGTGGTTTAATACAAGGAGACTCCTTCCTGCCTAGGCTGGCTGCTCCATTAACTTATTTAGGGAGAGGCTTGACCCTTTGTTCAAGGTTTGATAAGAATGTCTAGGCAAAGACTTTTGCCAATCAAGGATGAAGAGGATTAAGTCAAAAGGAGTCTCTGAGTAACTTTCACCAAGAAGCTGGAAACTCTAGACTCTCCATCTTGAAAACATGAAAAGAAGAAACCTGGCCCACCTCCCCTCTTTAGGTACCAAAATGGATGGCCCAAAAATTCCCTACAGAAGGTCAGCTGTAAGCAGCAGGGATACCTTTGTTTCCCCTCAACAAGAATAAGCATTGTCTCAAAGATGTTCATACCATTGCTTAATTTAATAGGGAATAAAACGGTCTTAGAAAGAGCATTGACAAGTTTCTCTCTCTTGATGTCTTGAAATTTCCATTTTATGGAGATCAAAGTTCTAAAAATATAGTAATATATAGCCCAAGGAGAGAGAGTAGCTCTAGAGAGTAGCCCAGGGAGAGACAGTAGCTCTAGATTGGGCAGATCCAAAAACAACATGTAAAACACAACATAGAGAAATGAACAGAGTTCTATGGGAACACAAAGAATGGAAAAAAGAACCTAGGGAAGAGAGGCCTTCACTGAGGAGGCAATATTTGAGCTTAGCTTTAAAGAAGGAGTTTGGCAGAAGGAATGCTGCACTCAAAGGCTGGGAATCATGAAAAGGCCTGGTACACTTGGAGACTGGGAAAAGATTTGGTGTGGCCAGAGTTCAGGGTCATAGAATGAGTGGTGGGCACTGAGGCCAGGACGTAGGTTGCAATAGTCTTCCATTCTGGAAGGGGGTTAGGATTTTAGAAACAGGAAATCTGGAACTAATAGCAATTTGGTAGCTGGAGATTTGGGGATATGATGAGTTGTCACAAGGTGCTGTTGTCACATGGAAGAATAACTAGATTTGGAAGAGACTTGTGGCCTGAAGTTGGGAGAACTTTGCTATCATCCAACAGGGTGATGATAGTGGAATGGGCTAAATCATGGATGATGGAGAAAGTGGGAGAGGTCCATAGGGGAGAGGGTTTACTAACGCTCTATGCCATGTCCTTTATCCTCTCCAATCTAAGGTTAAAACATGTCATATTGTGTCACTTCTGTGTTTAAAACCCTCTGGTGGTTCCCATCTCATTCTCAGCAGAAAACTAATCTGTTAAAATATAATTGGCACCTCCTCTTTCTCATTGTGTTACAGAGGTATTGGCTTTTTTGCTGTCTCTCAAACACACCAAGTATGTTCCCCCTTCAGACTTTTGCACGTGGAGAATCTCTGTACTTAGAACACCCTGCCTTTAGATATCTGCATGGCTCATATTTTCACTTCCTTCAGGCCTTTGCTCCAGTGTCACCTTCTTAGTGAACCTTTGCTGGCTTCCCTTGATAAAATGAAAACTGCCATTTAAATCCCTCTTTCCAACCTTGTCCCTCCTTGCTTTTTCTCCATGGCACTGATAACCAACTACACTAATAAAATATTGCCTCAGTAAGCATTTAGATATTTTAAAGTTGTGTTTTCACATAAAATTTTCTATAGTGTATCTCAACCCAAATAATTTACTTAAATTTTAGGAAAATACAACTTTTTAAATTAAAAAATTTTAAGATTAAACATTTGATTTCTGAAGTTGTATGCTTAGCAATTTGTAAGTGGCTAAGTGGAAATATTTCCTTTTTGAAATATGGATGATATTCTGAGCAAAGCTGGAAGCAGTTTCCAGAGGCATTCAGTTTGAAAAAAAAATTAAATCAATACTGATTATTGTTGCCTACCCAGCTTTCATTCCCCCTTTCTCCCTCTCTAACAGATCCTCAAATTAATTCATATATCTCCTCCCCAAGGCAGCCAGGTGCCACAGTATAATCTCATTGCTCTTGCCAGCAATTAGCTCAGGAATATGTTTGTGACCTTATTCTAACCTTTGGGGGATTTGAAGAGAAATCTGCAGTAGCCATCAACCCCAGACTTGATGGCAGCACTAAAGATGTCAGAGCAGAGAGACAGAAAGGTCCAGGATCCTGGAGGACACTGTCAAGCCATTAAATCAAACCCTGAAAGCAACCTTGCCTTCAGACCTCCTGTTACTGTGAGATAATAAATTTCCATATTGTTTGTGGTGGGATTACTGTTACTTAAAGCTGAACAATTCCTAAATGGTTCAGAAATTATTGAAGTTTCATTTACATTTTATTCAGACTGTTCTGTTTTATTAAATGTTTTTGTTTATGAATAAGGGATTTTGTAAGTGAAACTGCTAGCCATTCATCAAGAAGCTAATATAAGGACGCCAATATAGGGAGGATACAGTTTTCCTGAAATAATTTGTAATTTTGTAATTTTTCTATTGATTCAAAAGTTTAAAATGTTGTTTTCATAATTCATGGAAGGAGGAAAGAAGAAGATGTGAAGTGACAGTTTGAAAACATACCCCATCTGCAAATCATGTGGGTTCCTGAAAGGATGGATAGAAATGAAATTTTAATAAATTAAACTCTAATTTGAATGCATGGCAGGATGGATAATGGCTTCTTACTAGTTACTCCTCAATTCTTGCCTTTGAACATTTATTGAAGACCTACTCTGGACATTGGGTTAAGTGCTTCACGTGTGTCATAGCAAAATCTTCACAAAGGGTAGAGATAAATATGCCCATTCTGTTTATGAGGAAAGTGAAACAGTGGGATTTAATTACCTGGCTAAGTCCACACAGATAATAAATAATAGAGCCAGGAGCCTGACTCTAAAGCCCATGGCCTGAGGTAGGTAATGATAAAAGATGTTTTCAATAGGTACATTTGTGACCTATTGCTGCTGTAACAAATTACCACAAATTTAATGGCTTGAAACAACACAAACTTACTATTTTACTCTTCTGGGTGCCAGATTGCGGGGACTGAGCTTGTGCCTCGACTTACCAGGCCTGGGCCAGGGGACCTGATATCACCCCCTGGGGAGGGTAGTAGGTACGGGCGTGAGTGCCCTCTGCAGCCCCCCCGAGCCTGGGGAGCGAGGTCAAGGCAGCTCCCTTTTCCTCACCCAAAATGTCACGGGCAGGGGAGGCTTGCCGGAGGAAACCGCCTTTCTCCCAACTGCCCTTTCCCCACTTCCTTATCTTACCCACATACTCCCTTGTGCCAAGGCCACTCCTGCCACCGCCAGTGCGCATGCACCGTGGCCAAAACAACCCCCGCCCGCTGCAACGGCTCCTGCGTCCTCTCAGAACCAATCCTAGCCCCTCTCCCTTCAATATTGCCATTTTAGGCTACTTCACCTCCTTTCCAGCCCTGCCCCTCTTACCAGCCTATATAACCTGTAATCACCCCTGAATAAATCTCTTTGGCGCATACTCCTACTGGATGAAGAGTGTTTTTGTCCTTATCGCCGCCCTCCACACCTTGCACGCCTCTCGCCGAGGACCCTGGCCACGTCCTCCGCCTCGCCCTCGCCTCCGGGAAAGAGCCCCCGCCGCCGGTACCCTTTAAGCAGCCCCGAGAGCTGAGGGCTCGGCTACCGGCCGCCACTCCCCCTAGAAGCAGTAACCCCGACCGCAACTGGTGCCCCGTGTGAGGAACGTCTCCGCACAACAGTTTGGCAGGTCACCCGCTCGCCCGGACGCCTCTCCAGCTTTCCATTTCCTCGCCTGCAAGGTAAGGGCCGCCTCTCCCTCGCCGCTTCCGGAGCCGTGGGAGGTTCCTTGCTCCGAAGCCGCTCCTCCCTTCCCCCACGCTCTCTTCATCCAGTAGGAACTCCTCCCTTCCCCCACGCTCTCTTCGTCCTCTTGTATGCGCACTTCTATGACCCCCGTTCCTCCTAACACTCTCCCTCTTCCCCTCCATTACTTTGCTGTAGTTCTTTGTATCTTTCTTTCCTCATTTGGCACCGTGTGCCTCTTTGCAACCGCCCCCCCTGACTGCTCCCGTTGCCAAAGGGCACTGCTTTCTGCTCTCGCCGTCTCCTTCGGCCTTGCAGCCACAGTTTATCTCATTCTCTCTGCTCGGTAAACAACTCCTCCTCCTCCTCCCCGCCAGCCGGGCCGGCCCGGCTCGGGAACAACTCCCCCTCCTCTCCCCTCAGCTATGGGTAATCGTATATCTACATGTCAGGCACCTCAAGTTCGTGCTCTAGCGGGTCTCCTAGACACGCATCGCTGTAAAGTGTCTGTCCGGCAGCTGCAGATATACTGGGACCTCCTGCTGCCCTTTAACCCATGGCTCACCACTTGCCATCTTTGGGACCCTGTTACTTATGATCGCCTTATTGATCGAGTCACTAACGCCATGGAACATGAGAGCAAGCGTTTCCCTCCCGGCTTGCTCCCCACCTTGATAACCATCCGCTCCTGCCTTCAAGGCTCCCTCCCCCCTGATCGAGGCCCCGTTATATCCAAGGAGGCCCTATCAACCCAGCCAACAGATTCAGATAGCGATACTAATTCAAATCATGACTCGGACACGGAGTCCTTAGTCGAGCAGATTAACAACGCGCTCGAGGTGACTCCCAAAAAGCAAAATAACACTGCGCCACGCCAAGATGGCGAACTTCCTCCTTCTTCTTTCATCGAGGGGAGGAAATGCTCCGGCGATGACATCAGCCCTAAGCTGGGCCGGAAACCGCATATGCTTTACCCCGCCCTTCCACAGGGCGGAGCTAGTCCACCATCTTGTGCCTTGAACCCCACCCTTTCACAGGGCGGGACTGGTCCGCCATCTTGTGTCTTAGCCACGCCTACCGCGCCGCCATCTTGCGACGCTTGGGGCCTCCCACTCCCGCCTTCCCCTTCGGCGAGCTCCCCCTCGAAGCCGCTACTGGCAGCTGCCTCCGCTCCTTCCACCCTGCCGACTAACAACCCCTGGCTGCCTTCTGCACCTCAAGGCAACCCTTGGGGCAACGCTCCCCCTACCCCCACTCCCGCGCCAAGTCCTCTGCAAGCGTGTCCTCCTTTCTCTTGTGCTTTTCGCTGCTTTCCTCTTAACCTTGCCCCCACCCCACAGAGGCCGCATGACTGGTATCCCATTGACTTAGATGCTATCAAGCGGCTTCGCAAGGCCGTCAAGGAGGACGGGTTAGGTAGCCCATATGCTTCCCAAATACTACAGGATCTCGCCATGAACTATTGCATCCCCCAAGACTGGGCCTCGCTCGCCCGTTCCATTCTTAACCCCGGTCAGTTTGTTGACTGGCGTGCTCACTTCCAGGCGGAAGCAGCTAAGCAAAGTGAGCAAGATGCAGCCATTGGAGTCTATCATCCCCCCGAAGCCTATCTAGGCACGGAAGCGTTTCTAAATGCGTCTGCTTATATTAATGTCCCTGCCACCTTCTGGACTATCCTCAGAGGCATCGCCTTACGCGCGTTTGCCAATTGCTCTGCCTGTCGGCCTAATAAATTCACCAAGCTCTTCCAGGAGCCGAGTAAGCCTTTCGCCACCTTTGTCTCCAGAGTCGAAGAAACCTGCGCTCAAAAGGTAAGTGATCCCCAGGCCCAATATTACATGTGCCCATCCTCAAATCCTGGAAAATCGTACTGTAATTCCCCCAACGAGTACTACTGTGCATACTGGGGGTATGAAACATTAGCCACTAATTGGAAGCCTCCTGTTCCTGATCATTACCTTACCCTAAAGTGGGCCCCTACAGGGTGCAAACTCCCTACTGTTAACTGGCTTGGCCAAGAAAGTGAGAAATCCTGCACACATCTTAATCTTACAGTACAGCTCCCCACTAATCCCTCCTGGTTACTTGGGGCTTCAAAATCTATGAAAAAGGAGCCGACCGAGGATCACTTATTCTTATAAAAAAGGAGGCTGTAAGCCAACCATACCAAAATACTGCTTTAAAAACACCCTCTGGCATAGGTCCCAACCAAGTCATTAACCCCCTTTTTCCACAGCCCTCCAGCCGCACTTCAAATACAAGCAGCGCATCCGGAGGCCGCACCTCAGCTACAAACAGCGCATCGCCAACCCCACCACCCCAACCTTTTCTGCCCCCCTCTCGTTATTCCTCTCCCCTCCTCAGCCTCATCCAAGCCGCCTTTGCCTCAGTGAACTCCTCCAACCCCAATTTTACCTCCTCCTGCTGGCTCTGCCTCTCCACCTCTTCCTCACTATACGAGCCCGTTGCCTCCAACCTCTCCTTTTCAGAAAGCACAGAAAACAGCCCCTTGGGGTGCGTTTGGAATACCTCTGCCGTCCCCCTAACCTTTCATTCAGTCTCCTATACGGGAAAGTGCGTCCGCCCTCGCTCCAGTAACTCTCCCGACCTCACTGCCTGTGCCAGCTACTCATCTCCCAGCAGCTCGGCAAAGTTTCTCATTCCTCATAACTCCTCCCAATGGCTCTGCTCCTCTACAGGACTTACCCCCTGTCTCAGCACGAATATCATCAGTGAATATAAAGAAACTTGCCTCCTAATTATCCTTATCCCTAGGGTCTTATATCATAGCGAAGAAGATTTCTTCCTCCGTCTGGAAAGAACTGCAGCTCCTGCCCTTCTGCAAAAGCGAGAGCCCATCACCGTCCTTACAATTGCCTCCCTCCTAGGTCTTGCCGGCGCTGGCACCGGAATCGCTGCACTAGCCAGTCAAGGCTCCGCCCTAACTCACCTCAGGGCGGCTGTTGACGAGGACATTCGCCACCTACAAAACGCTATTTACCATCTAAAAAATTCTGTCAATTCCCTCTCTGAAGTCGTGCTCCAAAACCGCCGAGGTCTTGACCTTCTCCTCCTCAAAGAAGGAGGCCTCTGCGCCGCCCTAGGAGAAGAGTGCTGTGTATATGCCAATTCCACAGGTCTCGTCGAGGACAGCCTGAAAAGGGTCCGAGAAGGACTGGAAAAGCGTAAAAGAGATCGTGAAGCCACCAGTTATTGGTCCAGTTTTTTCACTCTCATCCTCCCATACATCCTTCCTTTTCTTGGCCCCCTATTAATAATTATTCTAGCTCTCATCTTAGGACCCTGCCTCATCCGCAAAATTGTCCAGCTTGTAAGGAAACAAACGGATGCCATTTTTTCCTCGTTCGTGCAAATCCAGTATCAGCGACTCGCCACCTCTGACGCCCCCCACTCCAAGATAACAGCCAACCCTCCGCGACCTCAACGCCACCGGTCAACCCGCCGACCGCGAGGCCCTTCTCAATCACCTGAACATCGCTCTCGCCTCGAGTTCCAGCTTCTCTGAACCCCTGAACTTTAAACCCCTGAACTTTAAACCCCTCACCTTCGCCCAGCCTGCTGCAGCGAAGCCATTGTCGAGCGCCCGGGCACCACACCAACACTGAGCTCCAGCCTCGCTGAGCCACCGTCAACCCCTTTTTCCCTTCCCTTACCTCCCCCTTCCCTCACCCTTAGCGGGCCTCTCCGGTAAAGCCTCTTCCTCTAATTAGAAAAGAAAGGGGAATTGCGGGGACTGAGCTTGTGCCTCGACTTACCAGGCCTGGGCCAGGGGACCTGATATCACCCCCTGGGGAGGGTAGTAGGTACGGGCGTGAGTGCCCTCTGCAGCCCCCCCGAGCCTGGGGAGCGAGGTCAAGGCAGCTCCCTTTTCCTCACCCAAAATGTCACGGGCAGGGGAGGCTTGCCGGAGGAAACCGCCTTTCTCCCAACTGCCCTTTCCCCACTTCCTTATCTTACCCACATACTCCCTTGTGCCAAGGCCACTCCTGCCACCGCCAGTGCGCATGCACCGTGGCCAAAACAACCCCCGCCCGCTGCAACGGCTCCTGCGTCCTCTCAGAACCAATCCTAGCCCCTCTCCCTTCAATATTGCCATTTTAGGCTACTTCACCTCCTTTCCAGCCCTGCCCCTCTTACCAGCCTATATAACCTGTAATCACCCCTGAATAAATCTCTTTGGCGCATACTCCTACTGGATGAAGAGTGTTTTTGTCCTTATCGCCGCCCTCCACACCTTGCACGCCTCTCGCCGAGGACCCTGGCCACGTCCTCCGCCTCGCCCTCGCCTCCGGGAAAGAGCCCCCGCCGCCGGTACCCTTTAAGCAGCCCCGAGAGCTGAGGGCTCGGCTACCGGCCGCCACTCCCCCTAGAAGCAGTAACCCCGACCGCACCAGATGTCCAAAATGGGTCTCACAGAGCTAAAGACCAGATATTGGCAGAGCCCATTCCTTCTGGAGGCTCTGAGGGAAGGGTCTGTTTCCCCACCTTTTCCAGCTTCTAGAAGCCACTTGCACTGCTTGGCTTGTGGCTCCTTCCTCCATCAGAGAGCACCACTCCAACCTGCCTCTATTGCCACGTAGCTTTCTGATTGACTCGGATTCCTCCTGCTTCCCTCTCACAAGGACCCTTGTGATTACATTTAGGGCCTACCTTGATAATCCAAGATAATCTTCCCATCTCAATATCCTTAATTTAATACCATCTGCAAAATCCCTTTGCCATGTAAGTTAACATTCACAGGTTCCAGGAATTAGAAGGTGGATGTCTTTGGGTGCCATTATTCGCCTGACCAGGATAGAATAATTAAAATAGATACAAAAGGAATTGCAAATCATATAGAATGCAAGAGGAAGAGAAAGGTAAAAGCAAACTGACCAAGAAGCTTACTACAAATAAACATCACATATATCTGGGACACAGTGTGACTTACTACAAACGAAATTGCATATATCTGAAGGAAAATATATATTATGTTAGTTGGGACAACACTACAAGATGCTCAATAATTGCAGAATCAGAAGTAATTTGCTTTTTCTAGTTGCTACATTCATCACTGCCTCCTACTTTAAAGCCTGGGATAGAAACTGTAGAGGTAAGTCCAATTCCCTGTAACCCTCTGCCCCCTCCCCATCCCTCTCAGAAGTTCATGTGAGACTCTGTCCCGACTGGTCCAAAAACCAGCCATGTCTGGTGCTTCCCAACCGTGTGAAACTGTAGGATGGAAGGGTAGAGAAAATGGTGGAGGTGAGAAGTTGAGGCAGTCTACAGTCCCTATTTCCTGAAAAGCCTGAATTTCCCACTGGGGTCACAGTTGGGTACTGTGTAGGTGGTTGGCCTTTCTCTTTGTTACAGGCCCAGTTTATCTCAAAAAGGGTACCACACTTCCTCCAACCATCTTTACCTCTTGCCACCTCCATTCTTACCTTCCCAAGGCTAAGCCTGTCATGTAATAACTGTTGTCACCTTTTATCTGGTCACAGGTCACACCTGGTATTTTTTTTTTTCCTTTCTAAACTGGGCTTATATAGAATTTCAGATATTTTCCCACAAACAGAGATTCCAAGAACTTGAAAAATAGGGACATATTAGGGCTTATGTAGATCTACTCTTTGTAAGAAGGAAGCTCACTAGTTCTTCAAGAATTCATTTGAAAAGCTGTGCCAGTTTGAATATATTATGTGTCCCCCAAATGCCATTATCTTTGATGTAATCTTGTGTGGGCAGATGTTATCAGTGTTGATTAGATTGTAGTTCTTTGAGTGTTTCTTTGGAATGTGCCCCACCCAGCTGTAGGTGATGTCTCTGATTGGATAATTTCCATGGAGGTGTTGCCCCGCCCATTTGGGGTGGGTCTAAGTTGATCAGTGGAGCCATATAAATGAGCTGACGTAACAGAAGGAACTCAGTGCAGCTGTGAGTGATGTTTTGAAGAGGAGCTACAGCCAAGAGGGACACTTTGAAGAAAGCACAGGAGCTACAGATGAGAGACAGTTTGAAGACGGCCGTTGAAAGCAGACTCTTGCTCCAGAGCAGCTAAGAGAGGACAAATACCCCAAGTGCAACTAAGAGTAACATTTTTGAAGAACTGCAGCCTAGAGAGGGATGTCCTGGGAGAAAGCCATTTTGAAACCAGAACTTTGGAGCAGACACCAGCCACATGCCTTCCCAGCTAACAGAGGTTTTCCAGACACCATTGACCATCCTCCAGTGAATGTACCCGATTGCTGATGAGTTACCTTGGACACTTTATGGCCTTAAGACTGTAACTCTGTAACCAAATAAACCCCCTTTTATAAAAGCCACTCCATCTCTGGTGTTTTGCATTCTGGCAGCATTAGCAAACTAGAACAAAAGCCAATAAAATATTTAAGTGCTCAATCATTTCCTAACAAATCTTTTTTGAGAGTCTGGATTTTTTAGTATAATTTTTAAAAAAATGTAGAACACAACCCTAGCTCAGAGACAAGAAGACTAGAGATATTTTTCCCTATGATAAAACAGACAAGGGAACCCAGGAAACTAGGAACACATTTTATTAGAGTAATTATTCTAATGGGTGTTGCATTAAAAAAAAAAAAACTCTCACTAGTTATTACTAAAAAATATCAGTAAGATTTTCTCTGTGTAACTGTTAAGTGGCATGGTAATGAAATATATGTATGCATAAATATACATTCATTATATATGTCTGCATATGTCATATATAAATATTATATGTATCACTATGGGTCCATTAAAATATCAGTAGGACTCTGTTATCATGTAGATAAAATATTATTCATTCTTTGGCAAAACTCTGATCTGATTGGTATGATTTAGTTTTCTACTTTGTAAATTTTTCAGGGATTCTTCCTTCTATGATTTCTGATCCTGTTTAACTCTGTCAAAAGGCTTGCACCTCTTGGACCATATCTTAAGGCTTATTGTCTTACATTTATTATAAAAGAGACAAAAGAGGTCACTGTGTTTCAAGCTGAACAATAATGGTAAAATGTCAGGGAATATTGAAGGGAATTGAAGAGAGGTTAAAAGATAACCATGTTTTGGGGTCTTGGTTAAATTTGTTAGCAGCCCCAAATTATTCTCCATTTTTCTATAATGTATTTAATCACAGTAATTGAGATTTTCATTTCTAGGAAAATTTAAAATGCTTTGTGAAGTTATTTCACACTGACTCATTATTGCTAACATTAGGGAGCAGAGAAACAATGAGCAAAGGGAGGTAGTTCTTTAGGAAGTTGAGACTTAAACTTGAGAATATCAGCTATTTCAAAAATAAGGTTTTTAATATAAATAGCCATGGGAGATTCATAAACACAGAGGCTTTACACATAACAATATTGAAAGGGCAAAATTAACATGTTTAAATACCCCTCAGGTTCAAGGCAGTCTTGAAACCACTTCACATGTATTTTCCCTTCTTAAAATATGAATTAGCCATGTCAATACATGAATTACCACTGTGAAAGCCTCAAGGCTAATTATAGTTTTTTTTTTTTTTTTTTTTAATCATCATTTTATTGAGATATATTCACATACCACGCAGTCATACAAAACAAATTGTACTTTCGATTGTTTACAGTACCATTACATAGTTGTACATTCATCACCTAAATCAATCCCTGACACCTTCATTAGCACACACACAAAAATAACAAGAATAATAATTAGAGTGAAAAAAGAGCAATTGAAGTAAAAAAGAACACTAGGTACCTTTGTCTGTTTGTTTGCTTCCCCTACTTTTCTACACATCGATCCATAAACTAGACAAAGTGGAGTTTGGTCCTTATGGCATTCCCAATCCCACTGTCACCCCTCATAAGCTACATTTTTATACAACTGTCTTCGAGATTCATGGGTTCTGGGTTGTAGTTTAATAGTTTCAGGTATCCACCACCAGCTACCCCAATTCTTTAGAACCTAAAAAAGGTTGTCTAAAGTGTGCGTAAGAGTGCCCACCAGAGTGATCTCTCGGCTCGTTTTGGAATCTCTCTGCCACTGAAGCTTATTTCATTTCCTTTCACATCCCCCTTTTGGTCAAGAAGATGTTCTCCATCCCACGATGCCGGGTCTACATTCCTCCCCGGGAGTCATATTCCACATTGCCAGGGAGATTCACTTCCCTGGGTGTCTGATCCCACGTAGGGGGGAGGGCAGTGATTTCACCTTTCAAGTTGGCTTAGCCAGAGAGAGAGGGCCACATCTGAGCAACAAAGAGGCATTCAGGAGGAGACTCTTAGGCACAAATACAGGGAGGCCTAGCCTCTCCTTTGCAGCAACCGTCTTCCCAAGGGTAAAACTTATGGTAGAGGGCTCAACCCATCAAACCACCAGTCCCCTATGTCTGTGGTCATGTTAGCAACCATGGAGGTGGGGTAGGCGAATACCCCTGCATTCTCCACAGGCTCCTCAAGGGGGCACTACATCGTTTTTTTTTTTTTTTTTTTTTTTTAGCCTTTTTTGTCTTTTTTTTTTTTCTTTTTTTTTTTTTTAACTTTCCCTTCTTTTTTCAAATCAACTGTATGAAAAAAAAAGTTAAAAAGAAAACAAACATACAATAAAAGAACATTTCAAAGAGACCATAGCAAGGGAGTAAGAAAAAGACAACTAACCTAAGATAACTGCTTAACTTCCAACATGTTCCTACTTTACCCCAAGAAAGTTACATACTATAGCAACATTTCAGTGAACTTGTTCCTACTACATCCATCAGAAATTAACAGACCATAATTTCTGGGCATCCCCAGAACGTTAAATAGCTTATCTGTTCTTCTTGGATTATTGTTCCCCCTTCCTTAATTGCTCTCTACTGCTAGTTCCCCTACATTCTACATTATAAACCATTTGTTTTACATTTTTCAAAGTTCACATTAGTGGTAGCATATAATATTTCTCTTTTTGTGCCTGGCTTATTTCGCTCAGCATTATGTCTTCAAGGTTCATCCATGTTGTCATATGTTTCACCAGATCGTTCCTTCTTACTGCCACGTAGTATTCCATCGTGTGTATATACCACATTTTATTTATCCACTCATCTGTTGATGGACATTTGGGTTGTTTCCATCTCTTGGCAATTGTGAATAATGCTGCTATGAACATTGGCGTGCAGATATCTGTTCGTGTCACTGCTTTCCGATCTTCCGGGTATATCCTGAGAAGTGCAATCGCTGGATCGAATGGTAGCTCTATCTCTAGTTTTCTAAGGAACTGCCAGACTGACTTCCAGAGTGGCTGAACCATTATACAGTCCCACCAACAATGAATAAGAGTTCCAATTTCTCCACATCCCCTCCAGCATTTGTAGTTTCCTGTTTGTTTAATGGCAGCCATTCTAACCGGTGTTAGATGGTATCTCATTGTGGTCTTAATTTGCATCTCTCTAATAGCTAGTGAAGCTGAACATTTTTTCATGTGTTTCTTGGCCATTTGTATTTCCTCTTCAGAGAACTGTCTTTTCATATCTTTTGCCCATTTTATAATTGGGCTGTCTGTACTATTGTCATTGAGTTGTAGGATTTCTTTGTATATGCAAGATATCAGTCTTTTGTCAGATACATGGTTTCCAAAAATTTTTTCCCATTGAGTTGGCTGCCTCTTTACCTTTTTGAGAAATTCCTTTGAGGTGCAGAAACTTCTAAGCTTGAGGAGTTCCCATTTATCTATTTTCTCTTTTGTTGCTTGTGCTTTGGGTGTAAAGTCTAGGAAGTGGCCTCCTAATACAAGGTCTTGAAGATGTTTTCCTACATTATCTTCTAGGAGTTTAATGGTACTTTCTTTTATATTGAGATCTTTGGTCCATTTTGAGTTAATTTTTGTGTAGGGGGTGAGGTAGGGGTCCTCTTTCATTCTTTTGGATATGGATATCCAACTCTCCCAGCCCCATTTGTTGAAAAGACCATTATGGCTCAGTTCGGTGACTTTGGGGGCCTTATCAAAGATCAGTCGGCCATAGATCTGAGGGTCTATCTCTGAATTCTCAATTCGATTCCATTGATCTATATGTCTATCTTTGTGCTAGTACCATGCTGTTTTGGCAACTGTGGCTTTATAATAAGCTTCAAAGTCAGGGAGTGTAAGTCCTCCCACTTCGTTTTTCTTTTTTAAAGTGTCTTTAGCAATTCGAGGCATCTTCCCTTTCCAAATAAATTTGATAACTAGCTTTTCCAAGTCTGCAAAGTAGGTTGTTGGAATTTTGATTGGGATTGCATTGAATCTGTAGATGAGTTTGGGTAGAATTGACATCTTAATGACATTTAGCCTTCCTATCCATGAACATGGAATATTTTTCCATCTTTTAAGGTCCCCTTCTATTTCTTTTAGTAGAGTTATGTAGTTTTCTTTGTATAGGTCTTTTACATCTTTGGTTAAGTTTATTCCTAGGTACTTGATTTTTTTAGTTGCTATTGAAAATGGTATCTTTTTCTTGAGTGTCTCTTCAGTTTGTTCATTTCTAGCATATAGAAACATTACTGACTTATGTGCATTAATCTTGTATCCCGCTACTTTGCTAAATTTGTTTATTAGCTCTAGTAGGTGTATCGTTGATTTCTCAGGGTTTTCTAGATATAAGATCATATCATCTGCAAACAATGACAGTTTTACTTCTTCTTTTCCAATTTGGATGCCTTTTATTTCTTTGTCTTGCCGGATTGCCCTGGCTAGCACTTCCAGCACAATGTTGAATAACAGTGGTGACAGCGGGCATCCTTGTCTTGTTCCTGATCTTAGAGGGAAGGCTTTCAGTCTCTCACCATTGAGTACTATGCTGGCTGTGGGTTTTTCATATATGCTCTTTATCATGTTGAGGAAGTTTCCTTCAATTCCTACCTTTTGAAGTGTTTTTATCAAAAAGGGATGTTGGATTTTGTCAAATGCTTTTTCAGCATCTATTGAGATGATCAATTGATTTTTCCCTTTCGAGTTTTTAATGTGTTGTAATACATTGATTGTTTTTCTTATGTTGAACCATCCTTGCATGCCTGGAATGAACCCCACTTGGTCATGGTGTATGATTTTTTTAATGTGTCTTTGGATTCGATTTGCAAGTATTTTGTTGAGGATTTTTGCATCTATATTCATTAGGGAGATTGGCCGGTAGTTTTCCTTTTTTGTAGTATCTTTGCCTGGTTTTGGTATTAGATTGATGTTAGCTTCATAAAATGAGTTAGGTAGTGTTCCATTTTTTCAATGTTTTGAAAGAGTTTGAGTAAGATTGGTGTCAGTTCTTTCTGGAAAGTTTGGTAGAATTCCCCGGTGA
Source organism: Choloepus didactylus (assembly GCF_015220235.1). NCBI lineage: Eukaryota > Metazoa > Chordata > Mammalia > Pilosa > Megalonychidae > Choloepus > Choloepus didactylus. The sequence goes on from NC_051318.1 coordinate 33,508,434, forward strand.
AGCCATCTGGCCCTGGGCATTTATTTGTGGGAAGATTTTTGATGACTGATTGGATCTCTTTGCTTGTGATGGGTTGGTTGAGGTCTTCTATTTCTTCTCTGGTCAGTCTAGGTTGTTCATATGTTTCCAGGAAATTGTCCATTTCTTCTACATTATCCAGTTTGTTGCCATACAGTTGTTCATAATATCCTCTTATAATTTTTTTAATTTCTTCAGGATCTGCAGTTATGTCACCTTTTTCATTCATTATTTTGTTTATATGGGTCTTCTCTCTTTTTGATTTTGTCAGTCTAGCTAGGGGCTTGTCAATCTTGTTGATCTTCTCAAAGAACCAACTTTTGGTGATATTTATCCTTTCTATTGTTTTTTTGTTCTCTATGTCATTTATTTCTGCTTTAATCCTTGTTATTTCTTTTCTTGTACTTGGTTTAGGATTGGTTTGCTGTTCATTTTCTAGCTTCTTCAGTTGATCCATTAGTTCTTTGATTTTGGCTCTTTCTTCCTTTTTAATATATGCGTTTAGTGCTATAAATTTCCCCCTTAGCACTGCTTTTGCTGCATCCCATAGGTTTTGGTATGTTGTGTTCTCATTTTCATTCGTCTCTATATATTTAGCAATTTCTCTTGCTATTTCTTCTTTAACCCACTGATTGTTTAGGAGTGTGTTGTTTAACCTCCAGGTATTTGTGAATTTTCTAAGTCTCTGATGGTTATTGACTTCTAATTGTATTCCATTGTGGTCAGAGAATGTGCTTTGAATAATTTCAATCTTTTTAAATTTATTGAGGCTTGTTTTATGTCCCAGCATATGATCTATTCTGGAGAAGGTTCCGTGAGCACTAGAAAAGTATGTGTATCCTGTTGATTTGGGATGTAATGTCCTGTAGATGTCTGTTAAATCTAATTCATTTATCAGATTGTTTAGGTTTTCAATTTCCTTATTGGTCTTCTGTCTGGTTGATCTATCTATAGGAGAGAGTGATGTGTTGAAGTCTCCCACAATTATTGTGGAAACATCAATTGCTTCCTTTAGTTTTGCCAATGTTTCTCTCATGTATTTTGTGGCACCTTGATTGGGTGCATAGACATTTACGATTGTTATTTCTTCTTGCTGAATTGCCCCTTTTATTAGTATGTAGTGGCCTTCTTTGTCTCTCAAAACATCCCTGCATTTGAAGTCTATTTTATCTGAGATTAATATTGCTACACCTGCTTTCTTTTGGCTGTAGCTTGCATGAAATATTTTTTTCCATCCTTTCACTTTCAGTTTCTTTGTGTCCCTGTGTCTAAGATGAGTCTCTTGTATGCAACATATTGATGGTTCATTTTTTTTGATCCATTCTGCGAATCTATATCTTTTAATTGGGGAGTTTAATCCATTTACATTCAACGTTAAAACCGTGAAGGCATTTCTTGAATCGGCCATCTTATCCTTTGGATTATGTTTGCCATATTTTTCCCTCTCTCTATTAATATCCTTTATTGTACCCATACCGAATCTCTTTAGTACTGAACCTTTCTCCAAGTCTCTCTGTCCTGTCTTTGTTTCTCTGTCTGTAGGGCTCCCTTTAGTATCTCCAGTAGGGCAGGTCTCTTGTTAGCAAATTCTCTCAGCATTTCTTTGTCTGTGAAAAATTTAAGCTCTCCCTCAAATTTGAAGGAGAGCTTTGCTGGATAAAGTATTCTTGGCTGGAAATTCCTCTCACTCAGAATTTTAAATATATCGTGCCACTGCCTTCTCGCCTCCATGGTGGCTGCTGAGTAGTCACTACTTAGTCTTATGCTGTTTCCTTTGTATGTGGTGAATTGCTTTTCTCTTGCTGCTTTCAGAACTTGCTCCTTCTCTTCTATGTTTGACAGTGTGATCAGTATATGTCTCGGAGTGGGTTTTTTTGGATTTATTCTATTTGGAGTTCGCTGAGCATTTATGATTTGTGTATTTATGTTGTTTAGAAGATTTGGGAAGTTTTCCCCAACAATTTCTTTGAATACTCTTCCTAGACCTTTACCCTTTTCTTCCCCTTCTGGGACACCAATGAGTCTTATATTCGGACGTTTCATATTATCTATCATATCCCTGAGGTCCATTTCGAGTTTTTCAATTTTTTTCCCCATTCTTTCTTTTATGTTTTCATTTTCCATTCTGTCATCTTCCAGGTCACTGATTCGTTGTTCAACTTCCTCTAGTCTTGTACTATGAGTGTCCAGAATCTTTTTAATTTGGTCAACAGTTTCTTTAATTTCCATAAGATCATCCATTTTTTTATTTAGTCTTGCAATGTCTTCTTTATGCTCTTCTAGGGTCTTCTTGATTTCCTTCATATCCCGTACTAGGGTCTCATTGTTCATCTTTAGTTCTTTGAGTAGCTGCTCTAGGTGTGTCTCTTCTGGTCTTTTGATTTGGGTGCTTGGGCTTGGGTTATCCATATCGTCTGGTTTTTTCATATGCTTTATAATTTTCTGTTGTTTTTGGCCTCGTGGCATTTGCTGACCTTGATAGGGTTCTTTTAGGGTTTGTAGACCAGTTGAAGTCCTTATCTCTAATTTATCAGATCTACAGCTTCGTGGAGTACACTTTCTCTAACTAACCAGCAGGTGGCGTCCACGAGCCACCTGTTCTCCACAAGCCAGATCTCCCCTGCTTAGCCTTTTTGGTGAGTGGGGGAGTGAGTCTTGTGGGGCCCAATTGGTGTCCCAAGCTTGCGTGTGTAGTTGGTGTTGCCTGCCCTGTATGTGGGGCGTGTTTCTGGGCAGTCAGGGAGGGGGGGTGGCCCTAACAATCAAATCTCCCTGATGATCCTAGAGTTTTAAAGCTACTGCAATAGTCTAATCCTTCAGTTCAGTCCTGCCACAGTTTGTCTCTGCCACTGACCCACAAGTCTTTGGTATTGGCGTATGGCTCCTGAGACTTGCAAGTGGGCCCCTCTTCCAGGCTGTGCACCCCGGGTCCTCTGTTGAGGGATGACTGTGCTATGTCACAGGTGAGTGCCGTCCCCCCAGGGCAGTTCTGGGCTGCTGGGCTGTGTTGGGAGGCTCCCAGTCTGCTCAAATGATGGCTGAATGGGGCTCTGTTAATTCACACTGCTCCCCCTTCCCAGCTCTGGGACATTCAGCTGAGGTTGCAGGGAAGGCTAATGTCCACGCCCAGTTTTGTGGTGTGTGCCTGTTATTTGAAGCACTTCCGTCACACTGGGTTGTCTGGGGCAGCTCTGGGCTATGGGGCTGGCGATGGGCAGGAGTGTTTCCTGTCCACCAGGATGGTGGCTGTGAGCGGACACCCCCCTTTTCTTGGGAAGTTGTGTTGTTTAGTGAATTTTCTCAGCCACTGGATTATTGCCTTTTGTCTCAGAGCTCTCTTAGTTCTGCTCTTGACTTGACGTGCTCAAATTTCAATTCTTTGAAGCTTTCTGTATTGAGCTTCTTAGAGTAATTGTTTTAGAAAAAGCAAAAAGGATTTAAAAAAAAAAAAAAAAAAAAAAACAAAACCGGCCCTCCTCAGAGATCTAATGGGTTATTGAAATGCTAATAGACAAAGCAACCAGGGCCATTAAGGAAAGGTGCCCAGGGCAGAGAGATCAGCCTTGCTTCGGGATTTGCATATGCGCCTCAAGGCCTGATCTCCGCCCTTCCCCTTTCTGTGTTCACCAGAACTCCAAAAATCCTCTGCTTTTATTTTGGAGTTTTTCGTGTTGTTTTTTTTCTATGCCTGTCTCCTCTCTGCTGGGCTGGCTGCTCTCAGAGTCTCTGGTGTCTGGCCTCAGTCTATCTATGGTTGGAGTTTGAATCAGTAGAATGAGTTTCCGGTAAGAGCAGCCACTGCAATTCTCCCTTCTCCTTCCTGGAGCTGACAGCCCCTCCTCCCCCGGGACTGAGCCTGGCAGGGAGGGGCGCGGGTCCCCTGGCCGCAAAAACTTACAGATTTCGCTGATCTCAGCAGTTCCACGTTTTCATGAGTGTTGTATGAAGTATGCCCAAAGACAGATTGCTCTGTGGTGTCCAGTCCACGCAGTTCCTGGCTTTTTACCTACTTTCCTGGAGGAGTAACTAAAACATACAGCTCACCAGTCTGCCATCTTGCCCCGCCTCTCTAATTATAGTTTTTATATCATACCACTGATCTTCTGAGATCTTTCCCAATTTTTCTACTTTAATCTTAACTCCCCTCAACCACTCCTTATCAAGAGTACTTTAGGGACCTCCAACTCTACTCTTAAAGAAATCTGTATTTTTATACTTGGTCATAATCAGGATCTACAGTGATTGGTGTTTTCCTTGTCTATTTTTTGCACTAGAGAGTGAAATATTTGAAGGCGAAGACTGTCTTATTTGCTTTTGTGTTTGTCATCATGAGCACAGTTTGTGCCACATGGTGTTCAATAAATGTATTTAGGAATTGCAATAATGGAAGGAATGAAATACTTTTTCCAACTCAGTTTTCCTTTAAAAATTTCCCATGGTTGCCTTTGAAATATTTACAAGTTAAATAGTACCAGGATTTCCACCTCACTTTAGCAAGTGCTAAAGAGGTGGCTGGTTCCTCCTGGTTAACTCCTGTGTTGGTAAGGAGAATGATGTGATGTGATGCCTCTCTTTCAGGCCATCTACAAACCCAGTGGGAAGTGGAGAAACAAGACAGTTAAAGACAAAATATTTTTCTCAAATATTCAGACAATAGGGTCTGAGTATATTCATACTTTGTGGAAAGATGTTGATTAAGCAGTATCTCTTTAATTTAGGTTGAATAGACAGCAAAACTGGCTAATTAAGGATAAAATACACTTTGGCTATTGCAATGCCCAAATTTCTTACTTTAATTTTATTTTGGTATCAAGTAATCACCAAGTCTGGTTTCTTTTCCACTAGGCAGATACAACTGAAGCATTTGTTAGTTTGGGTCACCCAGATAATTGTCTTCAGTCTCCCTTTCCTGATCAATAAAGTTTCAGGAGATTATTTATTTTCTATGACTAAGTGTAAACAAACAAATTGGTCAGCGAGCAGGTGGGTGGGAAGGGAGCCCTACTGCAGACAGTTCAGGAAAAAAGAAGCAGTCACGCTGCTTATGTGGAAATAATGGTTGGGAGGCTGGTCTTCCTGTTACTTTCAGGAGCCTTGTGATCACTTTGGCCCTCAGGTGTTCAATAACAGCCCAAAAGGTACTCAAGGGGTTGATGCCAGCAATTGGCGTTGCTGAGTACCTGGGAATGAACACTCTGAAGGAGAAAAAAAAGTTATGAAATAAGTGTTGAAAGTAAATTTTGCCTAAATTTAAAAAAAAATCTTGTGATCAACCTGCTCATTACTCAGAATGACAAAGATAGCTCTGCTATCAAATGAGTAAGTCATAAAACATTTGGTTGAGTTACCCATTTCACATTTAAATCCTAGTTAAAAGGAATATATAGTGTGTTCATTTAAAAGAAATAATTTTCAAATTTTCCTTACTTTAGTCTTGAGTCATTTTGCTATTTTCCGTATGAAACATCAATTAATAATGACATTTGTCCTATGTCATTATCCTTTCAACCATTTAAAAATGCACAACTATAATTGTGAAATTTATAGGATGTTAAAACATGGATGCTTAGCTTTTAAAATGTTAAATTACATCCAAAGAGGAAGATAGGCAATAGAAATGTATTTGTTGTATTTCAATTAGCACTGTCAAAGTAAAATAGTTTCTAGACACATTACACAAACATCGCCTTTTCTCTCTAATAAGATAAAATTATTCTCATAATAACTTCAAACTGTTTCAGAATCAATCTACAGGTGACTGACCTAGTGAATATCACTTATAAAATACAGAGGAAGAAAAAAGCGAAACAGTAATTAAAGTGGGAATCGTAAAATAGATTGCCAGTTTGACTATTTGAATGAATCTAGTCAGTTAGCTGTTCAGTTCCAGCAAAAATGAAAGAGAAAATTGTCTGGATTCAAATTCTGAAAAGCAAATTTTATTTGAAATAAGATAAGAACTTAAGAATTCAATTAACTATGATATTTTCTATTTTGAATCTTAACTATAGACTTTGTATTTTTTAATTAAAAAAATAGTACATATAGAAAGGAAAAGTATTGCTCATTTATTTGGTCACCCCCCCCCCATAATAATTATTTAGTTCCTAAAATTTTGGGAAATTTTTGTATACACAATATAACTTCAATAAAGCAGTTCTAATATTTAAAGCTTAAAATTTGCTTGCTCTGGAATATGTCTGGTTTTCTTTAGTTTGGAAAAGGAATTGATTCTGACTTTTTCTGTTCTCCACGTTTTTTATTTAACAACTCTGTTGTGAAGAATTGCCAGTTTTATCTTAAAAGTGCTTCTCAAACTTTAATGTGTTTGTGAGACACCTGAGGATCTTGTTAAAATGCAGCGTCTGATTCAGTAGGTCTGGGGTAGAGCCTGAGACTCTGCATTTCTGACAACTTCCCAGGTGATGCTAATATTGCTCGTGCCTGGATCATATTTTAAGCATCCGGTACTTAGATTGGCTTTTTTCTTCAAATCTCTAGGTGTCTCAAGACTCCTTGAAAACCTGCTTATTGGGCAGAGTTGAGGCCTGACTGCATAGACTGGCCATGAAAAGCATATCATATAATGGAATAATTTACCTTGCCTGATTGTCCTAGTGCTTCAAAAATATTTACTATGGTCAATTTCCTTGTTGATATAAATTTTTAAATATTTTAATAAAAGCCAACTCAGTCTTTTAAAGGAAAATATTCTTCCTTTAAAATTCAGAATTCTAAAAATGAAAACCATGACAGTCATAAAACAAAAACTCTAAAATAATTTAAAAATCTACTTTAAAGAGAAGATAAGAAGGTAGTAGAATTTGTACATTTTGAATGAAACGAATACAATAATTCCCTCAAATCCAAGTAGTAACTAAATATAATCTTTTCTCCAGAAACAGAGTTGTTTTGACTTCTGAATATCAACATCTATCAAAAGGTACCCAGGGCTTCAGGATTTCTGTCTCCATTCCACAGAAGCAGAGTTTTAAATTTATTATAGAACATGATCCTCTCAATAATTCTGGAATGGAAAGTAGTAGTATTTATTTTAACTCTTGATCCAACTTGTAATCTCTGTTGCTATGGTAAAGCAAAAAGAACTAGGATTGTCTTTCCTGCATCACAAGACAGATTTTAAGTTCTAATAAATTTTAAATATTAAAAAAGAGATGTGGGAAGTAAGAAGTATGAGAGATTTTTCATTTGGCAGCATAAAAGCACTTTTGGTTTAAATAACATTCAAGGGCCATACTATTAATAATGGAAACTCCATTCGAGTTTCAACTTCAGCTTGGTCGTATGAGAAGAAATTGTAGACAGAGCTGCTGTGTTATGGACCATGACAGTCTTTTTTTGACCATTATTTTTTGATGAAATATTTAAAATAACGAACATACCTTTTTTTATGGATATACTTTTTGCCTTGACCAATGGTTTAGACCAGTGGTTCTCAAAGCACCTTTCCAGAACCAGCATTGCTTAGGAAATGCAAATTCTCCGGCCCCACCTCAGGCCTACTGAATCAGAAACTCAGGGGGTAGGGCCCAGCAGTCTGTTGAGAGCCTTCCGGGTGATTCTGATGTATGCTAAAGGTTGAGAATCACTGATTTGGTTGGACTAAAGCAGTTGTCCTCAACAGGGGTGACTTTGCCCCCACTCTCCTCCCAGGGACATTGGACAATGTCTGGAGACATTTTGGTTGCCACAGCTGGGGGCTGCTACTGCCATCTAGTGGGTCGAATCCTTGGCTACTGCTTAACATCTTCACGCACACAACAGCCCCTCACAGCAAAAAATCAACTTGCCCAAAACGTCAGTAGTGCTGAGGTTGAGAGATTCTGTACTAAGTTCTTCAGGAGGAATTTCCTGAGCATAGATAAATTTAGTCAACAGAAAAGAAGCATGGTTTAGGGAATGAGCAAAGGTCTAGAATTCAGTTTTTGCCTCTGCTAATTAAGAGCTGTGTGACTTCATGTAAATCCCTTAATCTCTCAGTTTCAGTTGTCTCATTTATAAAATGGGAATAATTTCCACCTATTGCATGGATTATGATGAGGCTCAGATGAGATAATGTGTGTGAATGCACTTTGTAAACTGTAATGCTAATTAAATTGAACTGAAGGATTTCTCCAGTGGGAGGAAGATAGAGATTGGAGTAGGATCCAAAAAAGGTTAGAGCATCTGATTCAGCTAACTGAAAATAACCACGTTGCTTAATGTAAATTTGATTTGTTTTAAAGACCTTTTTCCCTATAGGGTTCCTTACATCCTTTCCTGTAACCACCTAGCTTTTCTGACTTTCAGTCAGTATGATACAGGAATAGCTTGCTCCTGGATTCTCTCTATTACAGGAGATTACAAACTTTAGCTCACCAGAATCATCAGAAGGGTTTATTAAAGCACAGATTTCTGGCCCTGCCCCCAGCATTTCTCAATCTGTTCGTCTGTGAAGGGCCTGAGAGGTTGCATTTTTCTAATAATTCCCAGGTGATACTGATGCTGTCGGTCTGGGGAACATTTTAAGAACTATTCTCTGCCCTATTATTAACTGGAGAACAGAAGATAGTGGCTATAATTGCTAATTTCTAATTGTCACTGGCAAGATTTGGCTGTGTACCTTTCAATGGCTCATCGCCAAACCTCTTTTGACATAAGGAATAGCTTTTATTGTCCTGGCAAGTGCATCTACCTCCCTTATTAATTCCTTTTCTAAAAAGGCCCATGCATTTCTCCTTCCTATTCTCAATGATGTTAACAATTTTAGCAATTTAGTATTGGTAATGGCTTTGTATTGTTCTCAGTTAATTGAGGCCACTCTACTTTAGTAATCATATTTAACGACAGAGGATGCGCACTTGGCTTACACAAAAACAGAATGTCCTAAATGTATTTCAGATGAAGAATAGTTTTGTTATTCAGTGCTCATCGTTAATTCAGGAACCACTGCACTATCAAAAGACCAAAAACATGAAAATCAAGGGGCAGGCCTGACTTAAAATCTCGGTATTTGAAGTGGTTTTCAAAGTGTGGCTCAAGGACAATTTGCCTCAGAATAAATTGGGGTATTTGTTTAAAATGCATTTTCCTAGGCCTTCCCAAAGTGAGGGTGATTGAACACTACATAGGGTCAGGGGTTGCTGTGAAGGGGTCCCGCACCTGCTTTCCCTCAGGCTGAATCCAGGGTGGGGGTGTAGAACCTTCCAGACACACTTGGGGGTTTGAGGTTCAGAGAGCATCTGCTTACCTACCCTGAGGAGCTCAGGAAACAAGGCATTTCTCAGTGTCCCCAGTACTTGGACATGGTACCACAGCAGAGGAGCAGATGGGGCAGTTGCTTGTCAGTCAGAGACAACCTTAGAGGGCCCCCTGAGTCTACCTGGTTCTCTAGGGGCAAGCATCCGGAAATTTCTCCCACTCTCAGAAGATGGCTGGCAGGCCTGAAACGGCTTGGCCATCCAAATGAAGAGGACGGGGAGTGCGTGAACTGGCCAATGACAGGAAAGTGGATATCTCAACAAATGCTGGTGTCAATGGATGCGGATGTCAAGACCGCGTTAAGTCCCCAGAACGTAGACGTCGCCCTAGTAGGAGAAAGTGGAGGGGAAGATTTAGAATTGAATCCAAACTTGAAATGACTGAGTTTAACTAGAATTTATTAGAACTACTTGATTTTTTTCAATTGGGGGAATGGAGCCTTGAAATAAAGATTTAGACAAAGAATAATAAAAGAGGTTACACTTTTGCAGATCTATAGCTTGAGAGCCACATCCAGCCCATTACATGTGGAGACTTGCTGTATGTCAGGCATGCAGCCAGAGAAGCCATCACCACGTCCCTCTGGGTGCACACCAGGCACACCTCTGCCCCAGGGCATTAGCATTGGTTGTTTCTTCTGTCTGATGCATCTGCCAGATAGCTGCAGGAATTGGTCTCTGACTTCCTTTAGGTTTTTACTTAAATGTTACCTTCTTCTCTTAGCTTTTCTCTGACCACTTTTTAAAATTTCAACCCTTACTTCCATCCTGTCACCTTTCATACTTTAGCTTGACAATCTGCACTTTTCATTAATATAATGTATATTATATTTTAATACAATATATTTAATACATATTATAATATATTGTAATATATTATATATAAATTTACATATATATAAATTTATATGTACTTATATAATTTATTTATTCTCCATGTCTGCTATTAGAATGTACACACCATAAGGGCAGGGATTTTTATCTTATTTGTTCAATGCTGTGTTCCATGTGCCAGGAACAGTGCCTGTAGTAGGTGCTTAATAAATATTCATTGAATTACTTTATTAATCTGGCTTTCAGAAACTTCTTGGGCAGCTTATATTTGTGTCATGGACTGATTAGACATCCCTAAATCAGAATTTTCATCTTGAGACTGAAGCCATGACCCTGTGGTTGAAGTAGATTGCAAAAAAGATGGGGACTCTCCGAAGTGATTGTTTCAGGCATAGCAAGAAACTGTAAGAAGCTGGTGCTCCAGAGAAGTTCATGCCAGGAGGTCTGGGTTCTCAGTGTAGGGATGAGCTTCCTTGTGGGTGGCAGTGGGGGTGGGAGGGTGGTGGTGAGCGGGGGTGGTATACGAGAGCTAGAAAAAATCTGAGCCTCCTGTGGGGGAAAGAAAAGTGTGTAGATTGAAAGAATCCTACTGGGTTAAACATGTCCTAGCGAGTTGACTGTTCCAGGTGTGTCCTGTTAAGTGTTAAGCCCCACTTGAACTTCTTACCCCGTGGGAGAGGAAGGGTGGAGGGTGGGGATCTAGGAGACACAGTGTGTATGTGTAGTTGGTCACATAGGATGAAGTTTTCTTGGGAGGCTTCACCAGGAACATTGCTTCTGTGCATTCTGTGTGTTGTCCCCTGAGCTAGGTAAGCTAAGAGACCTTATTGTTTTATTCAAACTATGAACCTGTAAATCAGTGAAACATGGAGTCCTGTTACATACAGGGAGAAATGTGGCAGGGTGATGTTGTAAACCACGAATCAACGTGGGTTTCCCCCACTGTTTTTTAATTTCGTGGGTTCTCTCGGGTTTGGACCTTGAATCACAGCGTGCATGCCCCTTGGGAAGGAGGGAGAGGGGAAAATCAGAATTGGCTGAATTTCAGTTTTAACTCAGAACTCACCAACTTAATATTTTCTGAAATCAAACAGAGGAGGGTTTAAAATAGAGCAAGTTCAGTAGTGGAAAACTGACTTGAGAACTAACTTTAGAGACACTACCTTAGCAGAAATGCTGAATTGAAGATTTAAAATGGAAATTATCAAGCAGAAGAGCATTCTTTTCTTATTTTGTTGAATGCATATAGTTTTTTAGCTAATCAAACTCATATTTCAATGTATTTTACCTACTGTATTCCCAGTAAACTTAATATTTTAAAATATATATGCTCCTAAATACCCATCGAGGAAGAAGGCATTCCAGCACAGAGATTGTTAATTATTCTATAATCTGGAAATTAAAGTAATTAATTTATTCAATATATTGCAATAAGTAAGTGTACAATTTCACTGACAAAATATGTAGAATGGTTCATGAATAGGTGTTTAATGTTTTCAAAATCATAAAACCATCTACTTGTGTTCTGTGATGACAGCAGTCATCAGTGAGATAATAAAGACACTATATCTCATGTAAGTTTCAAGAATCAGGTTTTTTTTAACCCCAAAGTTCCTCCTCTCCATTTATTTCTCCAACTTCATTGACAAATTAATAGAAATGAATTATTGGAAAATGACTCATTCCTATGCCTAAAACCCAGCTAAATCAATATACTAAATTCATAGTAAAAGGCCATGGATCAGGAGTCTACTGCAATGTAAATATCTCAAGGCCACAAAAGCTTTCACAAAGAGGGAAAAGCAGACAACATTTTCCCTGGCATCCAGGAGGAGTACATGTGTGGGAGATGAGGCAGAGCCGGGAGAATTTTATACCCCTCCAGGCTGGTGCTTATTACCTTGCATCTGTCTGGTTACATCCCTGTCTTCCTAATATATTGAAATTAGATTGTTTTTCCTCTACCGTTTTCTCCTCTTTGCTAATAATCTATAACTTGATAAAGCTGTTTTCACTGATGTGCCAGCTGCTCCCCATGGATAGAGCTCTCTAAGGCAAAATGGTTATCTGCCTTTTATCTGGTTATATGGCCAAAATTGTTATCTGCCTTTTAGAGCAAAGCTCTCTCAAGCACTAAGGGGCCTGAACCCGCTGGCTCTTCTTCCCAGCCCCCAGCCCAGTTTCAGTCCTCACTGTCTCACACTAGTTACAGCACCCTTGCTTGGACACTTTGCCAATATAATTTGCATATTTCTGGTAGGGTTATTTTCAGTCATTAGAATGGTAAACCATTTATTATGTGTCAGACACACTTCTAAACTCTTTATAGGCATTGATTAATTTAATCCTCACAGCGATCCTATGGGGCAGATATTAATATCTGCATTTTGCAGAAGTTCCTCCTTTGGGGCTCAGAAAGTTTAAGTGCTTTGCTCCAGACCACACAGGGGTAACTTAGGATTTGAACTCAAGCAGTCTGGCTGCAGAGTTTGTGTTAATTTTACATTATCCTGCCCCTCTATATCAAATCACCACTCTGCACAAAAATCTTTGACAATTCTCCGTTTTATATGGCATCAATTTCCCACTAACTTTGAGGGTTGGAGAGTAGATAGATGCAATTGAATGCCTGCTCTGCTGCTGGCAAGCCACCTAACTGCTCTGTGCTGCAGTCTTGTTTTCTGTAAAATGGGAGGATAATATCTAGTTTGTAGGGTCTTCACAAGAACAAACCAGACAACACATGCAAAGAATTTAGTATCATGCCTGAAGCAGGGAAGAATTCAACAAATGCTAGTTATTTTAATACTCTAAAATTATGAGTATTTCAAACTTGACATGCCCACCATCCCTGGCCCCAGATAATATATTTCTTTAAGGAATTACTGTGCTGCCAGTGTGCTTTGTTAGGATTTAATCCAAGTTACTACCAATTGTCAAACTTGGGACTGAGCCTATTTGAACTAGTTGTAAATTGGTGTTTTATTTGACTGATTGCTGGGTAGACACCGTAGTTAAAATTGTGTTCCCATGGATAGACAGATACCTCGAGGCTCAGGCATTGCTTACCTAAATGTTGGATGGACTTAATGATGTTAAGAATTGAAACAAAGGGGCCAACTGGAAGAAAACAATAACAACCTTAAGGGTCTATCATAAACAGACCCACTTCATAAGTAATTTACCTACTTACTCATTAAAATATATACTATGCAGGTGCATTCACTTTCGAGTGCCTTAATAATCTCATGACAACTACCTTTCCAATATCATGTCTAATTGTTTTCCCCCACTCAACCTATGCTCAAGCCATATTTGGCTACTCAAAATTTCCCAAACATGGCAAGAAGTTTTATGTCTCTCTGAGTGTATCCATGATGTGCCTTCTACCTGAAATGCTTCTCCCCTCCTGAAAAAATCCTCCTCATCTGAAATGTGACTTCATCTGCTTTGGCCCCTGCTCCTACATCACTCTTTCTAAAATATCCATTTACAAGTAGCATTTCTCACAGTGTGGGTTATATTATGTTGGTTGAATTCAATACAATTAAATCCAACAATATTTTCTGGGGGCCTACTGGGCTGTGCTGGTGTTGAAGAGACGAAGATAGAGATGCAGCATGTTTTTCAAGAATGTTTGAAATAAATATTCAGCAAATAAATTCTTCATATTGTGATAGGTTCTATAACATAGATATTTACTGTGGAGACAAACATAAGGAGCTAACTGACTCAACTTGCAGAGGTCAGGAAAGGCTTTATAGGAGAAATGACACTTGAGTTGCACCTTGAAGAATGAAAAGGGGTTTCAAAGGAAAAAACGAGCAATCTAATTTGAGGGAACAGCATCCACGAAGGCACAGAAGCATAAAGTGGCTTCAGTAAAAAAAGGTGTACATAAGTGGTGGGAGATGATTCCAGAGAAAGAAGCAGAGGCCCCAGACCAGCATTTGAATGTTTCCCCATAAGAAACTGGAAGCCACTGAAGACCTATGATCCAGTTATGCTTGAGGAGTGGAATTCTGCTGATGATGTGTAGTCTGCTTGTGGTGGGGCAATGTAAGGGCAATTTTGACATCTCAGAAGAGCTGATAAAGCTCTGAAGTAGTGCAATGGCAGTGTGCGTGGGGCTGGTTGTCAGAACTAGAGCCAATAGGCTTTAGGGCAGCTTAGAGGAAAGTAATGAGTGACAGTGAAGACTCAAGGATAATTTTCAGGTTTCTAACTTGAGTGAGTGTCTTAATGTTACTGATTAGGTGAGAGAATACAGGAGAAATTTCAGATTGTTAGGGATGATGGACCAAAATAGTTTCTGACACACTTTAAGCTTGGTGTAACCATGGAATATTCAGGTAGAGATGGCCAGGAGGCAGCCTGTTGAATGACTAACATCTGGGACTGGGTTTTGGAATCATCTGCAGGTTATGAATTAATGTACGTAAAGTACTTAAAACTAAGACCTGGTACAGTATAAATGCTATTACTGTGATTATGACTAAATTTATTATTTTTATCAGTATATAGGTGATGACAAATTCCATGGGAGTGCATAAAAATACCCATGGCAAACAGTTGGATTTAGGAGGTGAGAAGAGAAGAGTGCTGAAAACAGACTCCTCGGGGCCTCCCATATCTACGGGAGAGTTAAATGAACGTAGGCTTGCCTGAGATTCAGAGGAAGTAGAGGGGAAGGAGAGGACTCAGGAGATCCAGAAGTTAGTGAAGCTGTATTAAGGGAACATTTAAGAATGGACTGGTCTGTGTCTCGAAGTGCCACAGAGAATTCTGGTATCTGTTTACCCCACAATGAGTCTTTGAAGGGAGAGATTCTCTCTCTCTCTCTCCTTCTCTCTCACTTTTGTTCCCAGCCTAGAATTTTCAACTGAAATCAAACGGCAACTTGGAAGTTTTGTCTTCCCTACTAATACTCTGTTAAGAACCTCAGGAGCCAAGAGAGAAATGGAAGAAGAGAGGAGAGCCAAATGCAATGGCGTGTTGGCGTCAGATTATGCCAGTGCATAAGAACTAATTATTAAATTGCCAGAAATTTTATGAGCTGGTTCTAAATACAGCCACTATTGAAAATTAAATTCTAAAAACTTAAGAAGTTATATTAAAAACAAAGTGGTAAGTACTTAAAACTCACAAGTTTCCTGATTATTTTATGAAATTATATGATTATGCTCTTGAGGTTATTTATGTCTCTTGTATCTGTATAGTGGAAACACTAATGTTGCACTACTGAGCATCTCTTACCAACTCTGTGTTCAGTGACATCACAATGGTAGCTTGAAAGAGGCCATGGTGGGAAAATTACACCATGGAAACTGGCAAGCTCTACAAATGAGGGCCTTTTCCCCCAGAAAGCTGATTGTTAGGTATTTACCAGCATAACACTGGCCAAAGGGCAACTATGGAGATGGAGCAGGCAGGTTTGTTGGTCTGTGAACTTGCAAGAGAAAATACTTCCATGGAATAGCACAATTCCTGGAGTCAAAGATGCAAAAGTGATCGTTAATTTGAATTGAATTGAAATATGGGTCTTGAATATCCTCAAAACTAACCCAATTACCATGACTTGGGTGGAAAACTGGGCATCTTTTAGGAATAATAGTTATTTAGCAGGATTCTGTTGTTTAGTGAATTTAAGAAAATTTAATCCTCACAACTCAAGAGTTTCCCTTTAAGCAGGCAAAGAAATATAGAAAATATGAAGAGGTCTATATATTTTTAAATGTAAATAGGAATGAAAAGTTACATTTATTATGTTTACTGAATTAATATTTTTTTGCCAGGAAATTCCTTACAAATCATTTTATACAATCCTGAAAATAAACCTCATTTCCCGTTTTTGAGGGTCAGAGAAAGTCTGTGACTAGGTTTACATGGTTAGAATGTGTTTATAGATGCTTATTTGTTTGTGTATGGATCCTTTGATCAAAGCCAGTTAGTGATAGGCACAGCTAGAAATTCGAATAAAGGGTCACAACACAGGGTTTTTGTTGTTGCTTTGTTTTAAATTCAATCATTTTGAATCAGCCAGGAGAACTTAAACAGAGATGGTAAAATAACGAGGCAGAAAGAGAGATGGGTTTTAAAGTTAATCCTGCATAAAGGAATACTTTCTAACTTTCATTTTTTCTTCTTCCTTAGTAAGTCTTTTTCTAGAAATTCCTCATAGTTAATCATGGACTCTAACCGAAAAAGGAAAAGAGAGTAGGGGAGGATTGAGGAGCAAGGAGGAAAAGGGGAAGACTTACTGCTAAGTTAAGCTGTTTCATATTCTGGAAAGAAATTCTACAGTCCTCTTCATCTACTGTATTATACAGATTCTGGGAAATGCTCCTGAGTGGGTTTTCAAGGATGATGGACGTTGACAGAACTGACCAAGGATCCAAGCGACTTCAGAATGAGTGAAAGATAGGTGAAAAGTCCTCACTAAAGATGGCTATAAGCAACAGGAAAATTGACTGTGTTTCTTTTTGCTCAGAGGTGCAAGTTCCCTTTGTGTTTAATTTGTCTTGTGGCTGCCCAGTGAGGCCCTTCTTAGGTTCTTTAGGAAGCTGCATTGTATTCTCATGGACTTTTTGGTACCTACCTGTCTTCTGGTACCTACCTGTCTTCTGATGATTCTGGTCCACTGCCTATGACAAGCAAATGATAGCCCTAGGGGTCGCTAAATGCTTCCTACTTTTAGCAGGGAATTTCCCAGGGTTGACTTAGCCTCCTCGCTAACTGTCCAGAAGTGTCACACCATCTAGAAGTGACCCAGGACACTTCTGTTCAGATCCCATTGACCAGAACTAGTGCCATGGCTTTCCCTAGCTATGTTGGGCTGGGAAGTCTTCCATGTGTCCAGGGAAGAAAGGGGAATGTGTGGGGATGAGCAGTCATACTTTTTAACAGAGCCTTTCTGTCACAAAGATGGGTCATATTTTGTACTTAAACTACATTTTTTCACTGCCCTGGATTCAACTCCCAATTTCTGTCCAACCATTTCTTATTTTCATATCACTGGTTATGGTTTTCATTGATTTGTTTATTAGTGTTTGCTGGCGTAATGATCAATGACTAGACTCTGTTCCAGGAGGGCAGGTGCCACGTCTATTGTTTTTTTTTTTTCTCGTTATCTGTAGTGCATATCCCAGTGCCTGGCATCATTCAATAAGTACTCTTGGATGGATGAATGAATGAATGATGACTCTTTTCTCCTCTCCATTCTTGTTTTGTTAACCATCCTTTTTTGCTCCCTTCTAAGAATATTTCAACAGACAAATGATTAAAAGCTTGCAAAAATTCTTTTGGAGATTGAATTGGGAAGGAGCAATGCCTTGAAACATGGGGTTTAGAGATGTGCAAAGGTAGGAAACGGTTGAGGTGGGTGCTCTCCCCAAATCCCACCCAACTCAGTCATTTGTAGCACAAGCACAACTTGCAGAATGAAACTGGATTATTGTTCCACTCAGGTGTTTATTAATGAATTTCTTTCCTCTAGCCATTGATGATGCATAATACATAATAGAATACATAATAGAATGAATACATAGTAGAAAACTGAAAACACTGGATAAATTTTGGAAGTGTAAGGTATTTTTTTAGTGGCTATTTAAATCATTCTCAGGGAAAGGAAGCCACTGAAATGTAGAGTTCTGATTTCCAGGCTGCTAGAAGCATAAACAGCTTACTAATTTTTTTTATATTGTTAATTCTCCATTTTGTTGTTTGGGACTTCATTTTATGTCTTTGGGAAGCATATTCCTGGCAGTGATTTCTGAATAATCTAAACCTATAAACTCAGACAAAAGAGAAACAATCTGTTCTTAGAATTTTAAAGTTTCTTTATCATCTTGAAGGAAGTTGAGATGTTTAAATCTCTAACTTTGCAAATTAGATATTTTCTTGAGGGCAGGAACTGTGAACCACATCTGTCTTGCTCACCACATATATCCCCAGTGCCTTGCCCAGGGCTTGGCCTGAACAGGTGAGAAATATTTATTGAATAAATGAGTAAATGAATAAATTATATCTTAAATAATTTTATTTCATTTATACTAGTGTTTTTCACAGAGGCAAGATCTGTGGAGGTCTAAAACAGGGTTTGCCTACTTGGTATAATTTACAGTAACTACTATTTGCATATAATGTAATCAATTACAAAGCATTTTAACTTACAAGATGTTTCAAAGGATTCTAACATCAAGGAAAGGTCATGGGCATTGGACTCTCGGAGCACTGCTACCTGGTTTCTGATATAGTTTCTCTCTCCACATTATGAGACATTTATCATCCCAAACTATCAGTAAAGTTCGTTATGGCAGCCTCTGTGGGTGTTCTTTGAATTGCAAGGGTGTATCCACACCTGGGACAAAGGTGCAGGGAGGTATCAGAGCAGTCTGGAGCAGTGTTCATATCCATAGATGAAAAGCATCACAAATCCTTGTAAAAGTTCTTCAGCCTCAGAAAAATGCAAGGAGGTAACTTTTCCTTTGCTGCACAGGATGCCGTTATTTTCCTCGTATATTAAAGCAGAGGGTGGCCCTGGAAGCCTGGAGAACTCGGTAACCCTTAGGGGATACATGTGAAGAGCTTATTCAAGTGCAGCAGTGCCCCTAAATGGAAGCAATTTAATAAAGAATGTGATGCAACAATACCATAAACCAATAGCTTACATTTGGGTGGCACCTCGCCATTTATGTAGTGAGGTTTCTTACTGTATCCAGGTGATGATTTCAATTTCAATGCTCTTAATGTGTGGATTTTAAGAAGTTATTTACAAGTGCAAGGGAAGACTGTGTTGGTTTCATTCTTGTGCTCACACTGTGTCTTGGAGATAATGGCATAATAAATATTTGTTGAATGATTGTCTGTTAGGTTTTAAGGTACATTTTCATACCCCTGTCTTTTAAGATCACTGACTTTTAACACTGAAAGGAGTCTTGGAGATGATCCAACCTCCCTTGTTTATGTTGTGGAGGTAAGGACACTGAGATGCACTATGGTTGAGGTGCTTGTTTAGGGTCCCACATCTAGTTAATGACAGAGTTGGAACTAGATTCCCAACACTTCTACCTTCCTTAACTTTTGACTGTCATTTCACACAGATTGAACACAGGGGAAAAATATTGGCCGTTTTATTTATTAGTACCTAGTTACATGCTTCTTTTAAAATTACGATGTTTTTCCTTCATTTATGATGTTAACAATTGTTTTGCTAGCCTGTCACCACTTCTCATTGTTTTTTAGCCAGATCAGGCTGTTCACTTCCCCATTCCTGAGCAAAATAAGTGTTTTCACACCTCTGTGCCTTTGTTTATGCTATTCCTGCTTCCTAGAATGTTCTTCCACTCTCCCACTCGGTCTTCAAATCCCAGCTCTATGAGGGCTTCTTGACTTAACTCGGCTTATTACTTGCCCTTTTCTCTGTGTCTCTGTAGCACTCCAAACATAACTCTAGTCTCTGTTATAGCACTTACCACATTATATAGAGACATGTCCCCTCTCTTGGTCAACTAATTGCTAATGATGGATAATGATAAGTTGAAGTCTCAAAGGAGACAGATATGTGAACAATTCAGGACCTTGACTTATTTAATTTGAATCCTTCTTATGTAGAACCAGGATCACCAAATTTACCCAAAGAGAATAGATTCTCCCTTCATATAGATGTATAGTATGTTCAGGCCATAGGAGCCATCCAGACCTATGGGCACAGTATTTAATACGGATTCTTTGACTCTGTCTTGCTCCTCAAATCTGCCTAGAAGAGTGCCCAAATCTTAGGAGGCCCTGTGGAAGAAATTACCTTGATTATTTAATAAAATCCAGAACTTTCAAGGTTCAGAATAAAAAGGAACTCTTTCCACCTAGTTTCTCATTTTCTCAAGGATCTTTCACTTTGACACTTCCTCCTCTGCCTTCAGTTCTAGGTTACCTTGGAGGATGGGAAGTCAAGAACCACATCCTGGACATGCCTGAGTTAAGTCTTGACAAGTAAGTAGGAGGTCATCCAGTGGAGGGGGGTTGGAGGGGAGAGAAAAAATTCAGGCATTCTAGGCAGAACAAAGTTGTGGAGGCATCAGAAAGCATGGTGGGGTCAAGAAACTATAAGCAGTTCAGTTATCAGAGTATAAGTTTATGGGAGAAGATGCTTGTGGAAATGAGGCAGGGTTGGGCAGGGGGCACTTGAATACTGTGACAAAACATCCAGGATTTTATCAGGTAGGTTACTGGGAGCTGAGAATGGATTTTAAGTAGTTATGTG
Organism: Choloepus didactylus; assembly: GCF_015220235.1. Classification (NCBI taxonomy): domain Eukaryota; kingdom Metazoa; phylum Chordata; class Mammalia; order Pilosa; family Megalonychidae; genus Choloepus; species Choloepus didactylus. Next base: position 33,528,807 of record NC_051318.1, read on the forward strand.
TCATGGTTAGATTGTCATTCTGGATCAATGACTTTGGCTGCAGTTTAGAGGAGAAATCTGAGGAAAGCAATTTAGGAGGCTGTTCCTACATACAGGCAATGGAGGAACATGACCTAACTGGGACAACAAGAGGTGGGAGAGAAGAGAAAGGATTCAGGGACTATGTGGCAGATCATATCAACAGAACCTGCTTTTAAGTGTAGTGAAGAATTAGGAATAGAGAGCAATATAGGTTGACTCCCAAGTTTCTGGCTTGGACAAACAGATAGATGGAGGTACCATTCATAAACTGAGATGGGAATATCGGATGAAGGGTTGCCTCTGTTGATACGGATACATTTTGAACATATTTAGTTGGAAGTGCCCAAAGAACAAATGAGTGGAAGCCAAGGGGACTCTTGTAGCTTCCATAAGCCTGCCTCTATACACCATGCCATCCATCCTATACCTGACCACAGAGGATTCACCTTCCTAGACACCTTTATGACCTCATTATTAAGGCCAATAGGACATTCTCCTGTTGTCCAACTAACACCTCCTGTACAGTTCTGATTCCTGGTCTCAGAAGGATCCCTTTCTTGTGTTACTGACAAAATGAATGACTTCATGCTTCCTGTGAGATTTTGCCTTCTACATACTGGCCATCTTTCTTCCCACACTAGGGTTCCTACAATATAACAAGGTCTTGCCATTACAAGAATCACAGCACACAACAAGAGCCACATACATTTTGGGATGGTCAAAAACCACCCTTCCATCAACTAACAGGCACTCAGTAAATATTGGTTGAATAAATATATCAGGGAATAAAAGAAAACAGCCTAAGTTTCACATCTCAGTGAAATGTAAACACATTTTACTCTAGGCAGCAAGGCCCACTCAATATTGCTTTAATACTTTCAACTGATAAAAGGTTTGCTCTTCTCAAATGAAGGATATAACTAATGTTATTTATTTGTAATGCCAATTAACTTTTGAATGCTTTCTGAATTAACTGCTTGATGTAGCCATAATGCACATCAGCCTAGGTTGCATGTATTTCCTTATTCTTATACTTACATTTCCTTAATAGATACTTAATAGATATTTAATATGTTCCACGTTTTCTTATTCTTGCACTTAAACGTCTGTAGAGATGTATGCATATTGTGTATTTTTAAAATGATATTCTTGTCAGTTGGTGGGGCTTATGAGATAGGAGCTGGGAAGACCCACTCCACCTTTAGTGAACAAACTTCTATGATCTTTTGAGAATCCCTGAGCTATGTGAATTTTTTACTGACATTTCCTACTGAGCCTTATATCAATATTTATCAGTGATTATAAAGAGTAGACCTTAGTCTTTATTAATAGAAGATATATAACTATCAGGAATAGGGTGAGCCTTTCAACCTTGCTAGAATGGAGTGTATAGTCCATAAAATCTTTCTCTGTTGTGGTATTAATATATATAGAATATTCTCAAATAAACTTTACTACTATTTATTTATTTATTGTTGACAATTGTTTTTAAAAAATCTATTTGCAAGATTGAGACAAATATCTCTAACCATTGCCTCATACATGCAATCAAATATTTATTGAACTATAAGTTACAAGGAGCTGAGCTTGAAGAGGGTTATAAAAAAGCAGAAATTACAGCTACTGATTGTGGCTTTGCTATGTACTTGCAGGCACTATGCTAAATGTTTTATATGCACTTTCATTTACTCTTCACAAAAGCAGGCTTGTATACTTTTAATTCAGCAAAACCTCCTAAGAAATTGATAGTCCATGATCTACATACTATTTGTAAATTCATTTAAAAGAAAATCATATATTTGACTTCCTTTTCAGAAACGTATCTCCTCATTATTGACATTCTAGCATGTAAGAAGTATAATGTATATGTAAGCGTGTGTGTATATATATATATATATACACACACACATATATTCTGGCTGTAAAGGTGTTTTGTATTCTGGTGAGTAAGACACATAAATATAAATACACAAATGGTGTAAGGCACCTTAACAGTGGTATACTGTATAATTGTTGGAGGACTGCAAAGAAAAGAGATGTGCATTCAGGATTAGATAATTAAATTTGCTGCCCTCACTGATTTTGACTAACTTCACAGCATGGTTCTTAAATAATGAAACTGTAATGTAGTAATATGAGTAAAACATGAACAAACCTCACTTTTATTTATAATCTAGGCCTTAGATGTACACTGTGAATTTACTTGTTTACCAGGCTTGTTTTAGCATTCAAACAGAAGCTAAAGACCAGAAAGAGTCCAGGTGGCAAGTGTTTGCTTCTAACTCATAGGGAAAAAACCAACAAGAAAAGAGTTTATTTTCCCTGCAGAAATATGGAGCAGCTGTTCTTTGCAGTAAGAGCATTGGTTTTAGTAGACCATTGTGTGCAGTATGCATTATATACAGGATTGAAGTTCTGGAATCTTATGATTTGTATGTGTGTGTATGTGTGTGTGCACGCATGTGTATTTGCAATCAGCCTCCTTGCTGAATTACTCACCATAGAATTATCATGGGGAAAAGACAGAAAGATGAATCAGATGAACCAACTACTTTAAAAACCAGCATTTCCACCCACAAATATGTCAGTTATGGCAATTTTCATCTTCAAAGCTTTTTCTTTCTTGAAAGGAATTCTTACTACCCTGCAGCAGCACATCACCCAAGTCAAGGAAGGTAGAGTTTCTTTTTTAATTCAATTTTATTGAGATATATTCACAAACCGTACAGTCATCCACAGTGTACAATCAATTGTTCACAGTACTGTTATGTAGTTGTGTATTCATCACCACAATTTTTGAACATTTACATTACCATACAAAACAAGAATAAGAATAAAAATTGAAGTAAAAAAGAACACTCAAAACATCCCATACCCCACATCCCTCCTGATTATTCATTTACTTTTTGACTTATTTTTCTACTCATCTGTCTATACATGGGATAAAGGGGATGGAAGCCACAAAGTTTTCACAATCACATGGTCACACAGTGTAAGCTATATAGTTTAGTTACACAATTGTCTTCTAGAATCAAGGCTACTGGGTTGCAGTTCAATAGTTTCACGTATTTCCTTCTAGCTATTCCAATAAGCTAAAAACTAAAAAGAGATGTCTATATAATGCATAAGAATAACCTCCAGAATGACCTCTCAACTCTATTTGAAATCTCTTAGCCATTGAAACTTTGTTTCATTTCTCTTCCCCCTTTTGGTCCAAGAAGGCTTTCTCAATCCCACAATGCCAGGGCCAAGCTCATCACCGTGAGTCATATCCCTCATTGCCAGGGAGATTTACACCCCTGGGAGTCATGCCCCACATAGGGGTGCAGGGCAGTGAGTTTACCTGCAGAGTCGGCTTGGAGAGAGAGGCCACATCTGAGAAACAAAAGAGGTTCTCCGGGGGTGACTTTTAGGCACAATTATAAGTAGGGTTAGCCTCTCCTTTGCAGTAACAAGCTTTGTAAGGGCAAGCCCCAAGATCAAGGGCTCACCTTCTAAATTGGTAGTCCCCAATGCTTGTGAGACTATCAGTAATTCCCCAGTTGGGGAAGTTTAATATTTCCACATTTTCCCCCAGTCCCTCAAGGGGGGGCTTTGCAAATACATTTTTATTCTCTGCCCAGATTGCTCTGGGATGTAGTGGGGCTTTACAATAACCTGTACAAACCAATCAGATTTCACTCCCTATTCAAAGTTCCATGTAATTATGGTGTTTGAATAAACTGACCATACAAATTAAATTATATAGTGTGCTACCAAAAATATAGATTTTGCACCTAATAAACACCTGGAAGGTAGAGTTTTGGAGTACTTTTGAACTTGGAAAAAGTAAGGTGGAAGATGTTTTGGTGGAAGACAGAATATTTTTGGCAGAGGGTGAAAGAATGGAATGAAAAATGGCACCCTGACTATTATTGAACCGTACTTCGCTACTATCTCTGACAGATTCAAATGCCACAGTCAAGTATTTAAAACTACTTAGCATCCTGAAATCATTGTTGATGAAGTAAGCAAACTGAATTTTTCTAAGTTTTTTTTTTTTTAATATTCTTTTGTTTCATAGTTATTTGACATATTATTGCTAAATAAAAATGTTTCATCAAATCTTGGTATCTTCTAAATTTTCACATTACTCAAATGTTATCCTCTTTGTTTAGCATTTTTGTTAAATCATTATATTATCCATCCAAGATCAGTAAAAACTACTTAAAGTTTAAACAAATTTTATTTCCTATAAGTTTAATTTTATAATAAATTATAGTGTAAGAATGTTACTTGTATAATCTACTCTTATATCCAAGCTGTTGCAGAAGATATATATATATATATTTTTATTAAAAATCTGAGTATCTCCTAGAATTTATTGAAAAGAGTTTTGTTAACCTGAAGTCTACGAATCACCTGCAATTTTTTCTGGACTTTTTCTGGAAATTGGATCCATAGTTTTATCAACTTTCCCAAAGAATCTGTGACTCAAAAAAGATTATAAATTACTGTATTAAATAGTATTTAAATGCTTTGAGACATACTAGATAATAATAGGAATTATCTTAATTAAGAAAAATATGTTTTTCTTGTTAATGAAATTAAAGATATCTTTCTCTAAAGACTGCATTGTAATAAAAACTTATATAATAAAAATATTGAACATTTTTCATCATTTTTCTTCTTGCAGTTATGATATTTCTATGTATTCATGACATGTGCTGACATTTTGTAGATCGAAACTTGGAGTTTTATGGCTCAATAGTTAATCTAAAATAGATTAGTTTTATGTTCATACATTTCATATCTTTGAATCCACAATTTTCTGGTAGATTCCTTTTCGTTTAACTGTCTTAATGATAAATCTCTGAAAAATTTATCAGAGCATATGTGGAATTATCTGATGCTTTCATTATTATTTTCAAGGACTTAAGACTGCCAATTTTTCTTTCAAATAAGTTTTGTCAATACATATAACAATATAGTGATTTTTTTTTGAAAAGCCACTTTTTCCCCAAGACAATTTCTTAGTAGAATAGACATTTGTAGTGTAGACCCTGACCAACCCTGACATTTAAAGACAGTCATAAGGCAGTAAAATTTCTCTATTTCAAAAGATTGAAAGGCTCAGATATTTAGTCATTCAAAATTGGAGTTCCTAGTATTTGAGCACTCAGTACCTGGACCTGTGAAAATTAGAAGGTATCATAGTCCAAACTACCCATTTTATACATAAAAAAATCTGAGACTACTTTACATGGCTCATAAGTGAGTCAAAAGAATCAGAGGCCACCTAACTGGTTGAACAATATCCCTATTTTCTTTTCTAATTGACATTCAACTACACCATCACTGAACTGAGAGGATGACAGGAATGTGTCCTAGTCAAGGTCGGCTTCATGGCCTGGCAACCAATGCAGTCTACAAGGTCCGGCTCTTAGAAGAACCCGGTGCTTGGGGTTTCATGCTCTGTGGATACTGTCTTGAAGGTCTTAATAATTTCATTGCTGAATTTGTGTTTTGTAAGTGAAGTCAGATGGGACGATGGAGCATGCGTCAGGGGCTTGACGCTTGGCTCATGCCTGATTCCAGCTCCGTCCACCTCCACCTTCCAGGAATGGGTTCTTTGCTGTCCGCTCCCTGCCTCCTGGCACCCAGGCCTGCCCCTGCCTGGAGAATGACGTCACTCTCTACCAGTTATAGCAACCGACTGGGTATGGCCCGAGGAGGCTCGTGTTCCGCAGTTGCCCTCCGCTGGGGCTGGGGGTCTGGATGCTGGCATGGGGAGGGCCGATGTCAGGCTTGGGCCCAGCGGAGTTTCAGGGTGGGGCAAGGTGGTTGCCAGCAGCACCCCGTGCATTTAAGGACGACTCAGTGAGGACCTCACACCTTGCTACCCCACACCTCCACATACAGGTACTGAGTGTGTTTTGGGGAGGAGGTTACATTCCTTTGAGGGCAGGCAGTCCCCAGAGGGGGTTTGGGACACAGGGCCTGTGAGAGAGATTGCTTTTCCTGACCCCAGATGCTGCCCTGTATTTTCACTTTGCACTGTGCAGTGCAGATTTTGTAGCCAGCCCTGGTCTAGTGTCATTACAGATTAATGCTTACTGAGTATTCTGGCTACACAGGGGCATCTCTGTGTTAAACAGTTAAGAAACTAAGAGTACCAAAAATTATGATTTCTAAGGTCTAGCTAAGCATTAAGTAATAGATTCTGTTTGCCTAGTTATTGATTCCTAACATTCAGAGATTACCCCGGAAGAGTTCTTTTTTTTTTTTTTTAATTTAAGTTTTACCTCCCTTCATTTTGTATAAATTATAAGTACCATTTGACCTTGACTGGAAATATTTTTGTGAGCGCAGAGTATCTGAATATCTTCATGAAGTATTTACATTTGAAAATGCAAGGAACCAAGCGATCTTAATTGGTGAAGACAGGTGTGTATATGTATGTGGTGAGGAGAAAGAAGGCAAACACAAAAAGAGAAGACTGGGCAAAGCTATTAGGAATTGAAGAATAATTGAGGCGAGGACTAGGAAATTTTAGATTGGTGATTTTGATTTCTATAGATTATGAACTTGATAATAAAGCTAGGGCTGTCTTTCCTCTCTGAAGAAAATTGAAATGTGAATAATCAGAAGGTGGGTGGGAAGAAGGTAAGTACATTTTCAGGGGGATGGGGTGGATGGGGAGAATTTAAGTACATTTTAGAGCACCCAAAATATCTTTCTTTAATTGCTAGGACCATAATTTTTCTAATGGCTAAGTTAAGATGAAGAGTTTGAAAAACATTCAGAATGCAATGTCTTCTGATTTCAGACAGTAATGTGAAAAACGTCTGTATTTACATGATAATGGTTAGTAGATAGCATGTAAAAAGAAAAATTGTTATTGTTTGAGTGGTGAGATCATGTATATTTAATTTCTCAAACGTACTATTCTTTTATGAAATATTTTTTCTGTTTATTTTTCCCTATAGAAAGAATACATGAATACATTTGTGTTGTAAAAGATTCAAACAATTCAAAAGTATACAGAGCAAAAAATTAAAATTCTTTTGCTCTACTACATTTCAAGATGTAGGCTCATCCAAAGCCTTCCTAGAGGTAAATGCTGTCAGTGGTTTGAAATTAATCCTTCCATTCTACTTTCCATAAATTTACATTTGCATATTTTTTATATAAGAGGAATCAAATTATTTTGTGCTGTGACTTGATTTTATTCTGATCAATACATCTGATACATCTTCATCAAATATAAATTTATTTTAAAAATCCAATAGCTTGAGAAAGGTTATGAAGGAAAATAGCAAAACCTCACCTCACTCCTCTCCATAACTGATTCTCGTTCTGAGATAAACTTTGAATTGTTAGCTGTTTCTTCTGCTACTTTATCTCATATATGTAAATAATGTGCTTAAATGTCTGTGCCTTATTAGGCTTAAATATACTCTTGTGAGAAGTTAGATTTATTGCAATTTCCCCTCCAACTTCCTCTTCCCCCATCCTCCCTCATCCCCAAATTATATCGTAATTGGAGCTATATCAGTGTTTGGTGTTTACATTATAAGGACCATGCAAAAATTAATTACAGTGGAGGCATGTGGCATGATACTTTCTTATATAACTTTGTTTTCATGTTGTTAATAATTACCTTGTTTGTTCCTTTGCTTAGTTCTCTGTGTTCCTGTTACAGATTCTTCCCTAAACTTAATGACAGAAGTATAAAAATCAAATCCCCTTAATACTTTTTAAAAATGTCAGGTAAGACTTAAAGTTCTTTCCCCTTGGAGATTTCTAATCTGCAGCTGTCTGTTCTCTTAAGATCCATTATTACATTAAGGGTATCAGAACAATGATTTTTCTAATTCTATCCTTTCTCCAGCATTTATTAGCTGTGACTCTTCTCAAAAGAACTTACCTAATCAACTATTTAGTGCCCATAAATGCAGGCCGTACTGAAAAGACAGAAAAAAATAATTGATTCTTTGCTTTTATTATTTTTTCAGAGTAATGAGTTGATACCCCAGCCACTTCCAAAGGTAGTCAATGGATAAACACCCTTCACTGCTTTGGGGAATAATTATGACTTCCTAGATTGTTATGATTTTTTTTTTTATGTGTTTTAATCCATTACAGTCATTCTTCCTAAATGCTGCAAATTCTTTCACCATTGGCAGGTAAAAGCCTCTTCAGGTGGTTACCTGTGTTCTTTTAACATGCCACTAGGAATCTAACTACTTTGCTTTTAGACAGAACAAGATATTCAGGCATCTTCTTACATTTTTTTTTATTACAAATGAGGTTGTCTGTTTTTCATATGTTTAATGACCATTTGAATTTCCTGAATTTTTTCTATCAGGTTATTGGTTTTTCCTTCTTAGTTCTTAGAAGCTCTTTATATATTGGGAATATTAGCCCTTTGTGACACATATTATGCATTTTCATATCCCATTGCTGTCAATTGAATGGGATTTTGTGAGGAAATGATCATAAACACATGTATTCAATCTGTCATCTTATTCTTTTCATGTTATTGTATATATTTGAATCTTATTTTTTCAAAATGGGTGCATAATATAGTCCCATACTGTAATTAAAAAAAAAAATCCCTTTATTGGCAGATATTTTGTTGTTTCCAACATTTCCCTATTACAAAAAGTAATTTCACAAACATTTTGTACATATTGCATATTTCAAATAGTGTCTGGAAATGGAATTGCTGGATCAAAGATGTGGTGATTTCCATTTTTGATACATAGCAACAAGAAGCCTTTCAAAGGCTTCATCAGTTTACCTTCTACTGACAGTGTATGAGTTCTCCCAATGTAAGCTCTTCTGGGAAGAGTCACAGCTAATAATTGTTTATTCCCATTCTTGCCAATGTTTAATGTTACCAGTAAATGATATTTTAAATAAGTGTTTTATTTTAGAACAGTTCTAGATTTACAGAAAAACTGTGAAGATAGTACAGAGCATTGCTATGTATCTCATATCCAACTTTCCCAGTTGTTACCATCTTACATTAGTGTGGCACATTGTTACAATTAATGACCCGTATTGATACATTATTATTAATTAAACTCCGTATTTTATTCATATTTCCTGAGTTTATATCTAAGGTCCTGTTTTCAGTTCCGGATGTCAACCAGGATGCCATATTATATTTAGTCATCTGATTCTGTCTCTTCTAGGCTGTGACAATTCTCAGACTTTCCTTGTTTATACTCTTGAGGATTACTGGTCAGATATTTTGTTGAATGTCCGTCTGTTGAGATTTTTCTGTTGTTTTTTTCTCATGATTGCCCTGTAGTTATGGGTTTTGGGGAGAGTGACTGCAGAGGTAAAGTGGCATTCTCATCAGATCATATCAAGGGGGCATACTACCAACATGACTTACACGGTTAAGGTTGACCTTGATATCACCTTGCAGAGGTAGGGTTTGCCAAGTTTCTCCACTGTGAAGTTACTCTTTTTACCCAGATGAACACTGCATTCTTAAGCCCATACCTTAGGAGTGAGGAATTATGCTCCACCTCCTTGAGGGCAGAGTAGCTATATAAATTATTTTGAATTCTTCTGCTTGGGAATATTTGTCTATTCTCCCCATTATTTATTTATTCAGTCATTTATTAAAACAGTAGGGGCTCATGGATATTTATTTTATATTTTGATTGTAATCCAATGCAATTTTATTTATTTTTTTGTTCAAATTGTTCCAGCAGTTGGGAGCCAAATGGCTTTGGCCATTGGAATTCCAGTTGGCAATTGATTACATATTTACCAGTTTGATCTGGGAAAAATATTTTACCTTATTAATATGTATTTTCCAGATTACAAATGAGATTGGGCATTTTTTCATAGGTTTATTGTCCATTGATGTTTCTTCATCTGTAAAATTATATTTTGTCCATTTTCAGTATATCTTTTTCATATGTATACATATGCATACCTTGTATACTCTTATTCCTTATCTTTTATTAAATATAAAAGTTTCTTCTGTACAATAATCTATATTTTACCCATTTTCAATTCATATTTTCATATATATCCATAAATCTTAACTTTTATTAAATATATGTTACAAATATTTTATTCTATTTCCTGTTTTCCATCATAAATAAGTTGTGAATTTTATAGTCAAATCTGTGAATATTTTCCTTATAGTTGCTGTTTTTGTGTCTTAAGCATATAAAAATATTCTCTGTGTTTTCTTTTGTATTCTACTTTATGGTTAGCTCTTTATGATAGATTGAGTTATAAACCCTAGAACAAGGATGTTCTTAATCATAGTCCCATTTTTGGTGAGTGTGAATCCATGGTAAATAGGACTTTTGAAAATGTTAATTTTAGTGAAGGTGCGTCCAACTGAATTAGGGTGGGTTTACCCTGGCTACTGGAAGCCTTATAGAGATAAAGCCACAGGGAGGGGCCGGAAGCCAGCAGTCAACAGAATCCAGAAGAAAAAGGAGAGGATATCACCATGTGATAGGAAAGCCAAGGAACCCAAGGATTGCCAGTCAGCCAGAAAACTACCAACCTTGGGAGAAAGCAAGTCTTCTAGCCTCTGAAACCATGAAACAATAAATTCCTGTTTTTGAGCCAAAACCAGTGTGTGGTATTTGTTATAAAAGCCTGGAAACTAGGACACCCTGTATTAATCTGCAATCTATTTTCTTTGTAGGCTGGGAACAACTTTTATTTTTCCACATAGATATATCCAGCTGTTTCAATGCCATTAATTGAATAGGCCATTTCTTCCCCAATTATTTGGAAGGACTCTTTTTCCTAATAAACTCAACTTCTGTACATGCATAGATCTGCTGCTGCAGTTTTTACTCTCTTCGATTGATCTATTGGTCTATTCCTAGTTTAAGAAAACAGTGCTTATCCATTGTTTGCAAATTTCAAATTTATGATGCTAAATTTAAAAATTGCTTGATTTGTATTGTAGAATTCTTGGCTTGGTTACTGGAAATAAGGTATAGTTTATGGAGAATTAAATAGTAAATGTGTTTCTGTGTGGTATACTTTAAGATGACATATAACTCACATGTATCAGTAGTATTTTACTGAAAGGCACAGTTATTCCTGGCTTGTCAGATATGTTTTGTCAGGGTTCAAGCAGGAGAACAAAACCCATGCCATGAAGAGAAAATTTAATACAGAAAATCAATTGAAGTGTTAGAAGGGCTAATAGAGCAAACAGGGGAAACTAAAAGCAACCAAACAACAGCAATTATAGGATTGAAAGAAAAAACGGAGGAGATGGGATTGCTGGAAATGCTTGGGCCACCTGACAGTAGTTAGATCCATGACGTAAATGACAGACAGAAGGGAGCTGGAATGATGTAGAAGCTGCAGCCACCACTGGATATTCCATCTGAAGCAGAGGGGGAGGGGGAGAAATCCTCCGGCTTCTTCCATCTTCTCACCCTCCCACTTCCATCAGTGAGTCTCAGTAGCTGAAACCAGCTGGAAGCTAGGACAAGGGAGCCTGTGAAATGCAGTTTGCAGGGGAAGTGCCCAGCAAAACCAAAGAAAGCAGGAGAAGGTTGGGAACGCATCAGGGACTAAAAAGGCCAAATGATCGTAGGAAAATCACTGAGTGCAAATTCAGGATACTTAGATCCTTTCTCTGCTTTTTCCACTAAGTAACTCTCCTAATTTCTCATCTGGAAGATGGGTATATTACTTCACCTGTGGAAGAGTCTGCTAGTTGTCCTTTGAAATCCATTTGTCCTTTCTTCCACTGTGGTAGAAACATCAGTTTTTGCTGGACAAATGGGCTCTCAGATGAAAAACAGACATTTTCCAGCCATGTTTGCAACTAAGTGAGGCCTGGTGCCTAAAATTCTAGTCAGTGTGTTATACACATTTCTTAAAAGACACGTGCCTTTTGCCCCTTATCTTCTAATCTTTCCCCCAGTTTTGCAGCTGCCAAATGTGAATGTAATGGGTAGAGATTTAGTCCTCAACTTGACATGAAGATGAGGGCCATACTCTGGTGATATAGGAAGACTGATCTGGAAGGAGCCCGGAATCCTGAGGATTTCTCAGGACTTTAGGACGCAAGAGAAATGAACCTTTGTCTTCTTTAAGCTACTATTCTAGTGGTCCTTGTAAATGAAAATGAACATAATCCTAAGTGGTACATTGCCCTTATATATAACTCAGAAGTTAACTATGAAGATCAAATAAAAAGATGTATTCAAAATATTTTGAAAGTAAATCCTTATACTAACCCAAGAGATAATTATTAAAGGCTTTAATTTTGTTTTTAAATTTTCAAATATATTAGATTTGTTTGGTTTTCTTTGAAGTCAGTTTTTCATATACGTAATTTTAGAGAACTACTATTTTATAAGATTCAGTATGTATTACCCAAGAAGCAGTGAACATTTTTACATCTTTCATCAGTGTCCATAAGGCAAAACATTTTAGAATTTTGATATTATCTTCAAAGGATTTTTCGTTGTAATTGTTTGGTAATTGTGGGTGGAGAGTTAAAGAGAGGTGGAGGGATGGTTTAAACACTGGGAATCAGAGTTGGGCTATTAGTTATAATCCATCAATTAACTAGTTAATTCCTCAGTTGTTTTTGTATTAAGTATCAATGTGCCAAGCACTCTGCTAAAAACTGGAGATAGTAGAGTAAATAAGGCAGTTAAGGTCCTTGTGGAACTCACAATTATAGGAAGTAATACAGATTATGCAAGTAATAATAACAATGGAGGAGGTGGGGGAGGTACAGGGGGCAAGATCAAAATCAAACAGGGGGCCCTAATTGGATCTCGTGCTCAGTGAAGATCTTCTGAAGGAGATGATTAAATTGAGACATTAAGCAAAAATAAGAGTTATCCAGTTGAAGAAAGGATATTAGGACTATTCTAGGTAGAGGAAATAGTTTATTTAGAAACTTGTAGGGAAAAGAAAGTAGGGTTCCTTTCAGGAAATAAAAAACCCTAAGTCTGACTAGATCCGTTGTAAGTCAGAGAATACTGAAATCTGGGGCCAGGGAAGTAGGCAGATTCTGGTGATCTGTTAGTTGTATTACTATGTTACGGAGTTTGGACTGTGTCCTGGAGATTATTTGGAGCCATTGGAGAGTTCAAGCCAGAGGGCGATACAAATAGGTTTCCATTTTTGAGAAGTCACTTTGGTGAAAGTGGAAAGAATGGATTACAGAGTGAGAAGGAGGGGCAGGATATGGGAGGCAGACAAACCAGTCAGGAGGTGATCAGTCTCCCAGTTGAGAAAGAGGTGGTCTGGATGAAGCAAGGTGGTAGAAGACAGGAGGCAGAGAGCAAAAGGTAAAGGGTTTGCCTTGACAGGGATGGGTGATTGATTGGATATGGGTATGAATATGAAGGAAGAAGCAAGATTGTTCCAGATTTGTGACTGAGGTGACCTGGTGATGCCAGGGAAACTCTGGAGGAGAAGCAGGGCTGAAGTGCAGAGAGTGGCTAGAGGTCATACAACTAGAAACAACTGGTCTATCGAGGGCTTACTATCTAGATGCATAATATATGTGAACCTATTTATACTTACCAGAACCCTAAGGCGGGGGATACCATTATTATTCAGATTTTATGATTGAGGAAACTGAGGCACAGAGCAATTAAATAATATGTTTAGGTTACACAATCAGGAGGTGGCAGAACCAGAATTTAATCCAGGCAGTTGGTCCTTTACTCTGTAGATGAACTCTGTTTGGATGAGTTGCTTTTGGGGTCTGGACGCAGGATCTGGAGCTTGAGATCAAATTCTGGGCTACACATTGTGATTGGTGAAATTACAGAGAGAAGCTTCAGTAATAATAGCAAGATTTTAGTTTTTATTCCACTTACTGACAGGAAAATAATTAGGAGATCCAGGGAAAAAACATGGAATGAACTTGGTTTAATAGGATCTTACATTTGTACATAACGTTTTGTGCTTTTCAAAGTGTTTTCATGAATACTATCTCGTTTTACAGAATAACTTGGCAAGACAGTATTATTACCCCATTTTATACAGATGAGGAAATTGAAGCTTGGAGAGGTTAAGTGATCCTTGAACCGAAACATCTTACAGAGAAGAGAACCCAAATTCAGACTCAGGTCTTCTGACATTTTTCTACTAAGAATGGTTAGGGAGAAAATTGTGAGGAATGAAATATTTTCTAATTTCAGTTGAAAGGGTTAATTCAAGTTAGTTTTTTCCCCTCATTAAAATCACATTCACCTGGCTGCTGTGCCATGCTGGCTTTAGTAAATGAAACAATAATCAACCCCAAAAATAAAAATTCTATATAGGTGAAGAAAGCTGTAGATTTTAGATATAATTCAATCCAACTTATAAATCACAAAAGCCATCTGGATTTTAGTGTTCCTCATTTCATTTCTTCCTTGGGCAAATATTGCTAAACTGATTTTAAACAATTGTCTCTCAGTATATTTTGTTCTTGAGTCAACATTTAAGAAACACTATTTGAGAGTGGGCTTTGGTTTTGAGTTATAAAGAGGGAGTAAGGGGGAGGCAAAAAGGCTGACTCATTTTCCAGAATTATATGTGTTGAAGAGAGCAGCACAATTGAGTGTACAGCTCCTGACATTTACAGTGACTGTTGAGGGAGAGAATTCATGGCAGCACGTGATATCCATTATGATCACTCTCACTTTTTAACTGACTAGAGATTGCTTATTTTTGTTCTTGACTTCTGCCAAAGATTTACTTCTGTCACTGACAAACTCTAAATAAGCATAAGTAGAACAATATTAAGAATATCAAACTTGGTATTTGTTTTACAGAGAGCTCCCAGAAGTAGGACAAGATTAGGATGTCTTGCAAAATTGAGGATGACAGGATACTGAGGTCAATACCATGTTTTTCTTGATCAACACATAGCCGTGGAATCATAGACTTAAAGAATGTTTAAATACAATGGATCTTAGAGAACTGATGACAATCTTAATTAATTGATTCAATACTTATTGAACATCTTTTCTGTGTATAGTGTACTGTGTGGAGCTAGGGCTCCAGTGGAAAACAAGAGAGACACAGGCCTTATCCACATGATCCACATGGACTTTATAATTTAAGGGGAAAGAAAGTTAAGCAAGGAAGCCTTTGTTAAGCATGCCCAACCACTGGTTATCAAGTCTTCTCATTATCTCATCCAGTGACTATTGCAACCCTCACTGTTTAAAGTACTTTAGACATTGAGTTGACTCTCAGTTTCCTACAATATTCATGCACTGCAGGGTCTTGAGAAGTTAGCAGGAGTTCAGAATTAGTTGTTATGAATGTAGATGGCTCTTTGGAGTAGTTGGACACTGTTTGGGTTTGCTAAAGCTGCTTAAATGCAATATACTAGAAGTGGATTGGCTTTTACAATGGGGATTTATTACCTTAAAAGTTTACAGATCTAAGGCCATGAAAATGTCCAAATGAAGGCATCAACAGGATGATACCTTCTTTGAAGACCGGTTACTGGTGAGCTTGGGCTCTTTTGTCAGATAACAAGGCACATGGCGACATCTGCTTGTCCTTCTCTCCTGGGTTTTGTTGCTTTCAGCATCTGGCTTCAGTGGCTTCCTCTCTCAGCTTCTATGGATGTGTTCTTGTCTCTCAGCCTCTCTGGGGCTTTTTTCTTGAGCTTCTCTGGGTTTTCTGTGTGTCCTTTATTCTCTTATAATGTACTCCAGTAAAAGGATTAAGACCCACCCTGGGGCACTCCTCAACTGAAATAACATAATCAAAAGGTCCCAGCTACAGTAGGTCTACACTCACAAGAACGGATTAGCTGATCTTTTCTGAACATGATCTTTTCTGGGGTACATAAAACTTCAAACTACCACAGACGCCAAACAAGGAGAAAGATGAAAACTTAAAATTGCAGTATACCTTCCCTGGAAACCTTATTTTTGTGAACTCAAAAATGGCTCAGTACTATCAACACATTTTGTTGATTAGTTTTATTAATCTGAGTTATACAAACTGAAAGAAGAATTTGGAGACTTTAAAGAAGCAGAGTTTGAGAATTCATACTGTTCGTGTCAAATGTTTGGCTTATGTGGGCTGTTCAATTTTTCATCTGTCAGTTTTCAATCCTAGCCTTGATCTAATAAGTCTCGTGGAAAATTATTCATCTTTGTGTCAGAAATCTATTGGAATGGTTGACACACACCTATACTGCATATCAGTATAAAAATGAGGCAGCTCATGCATGTAGTAATACTATTACTTGTTTTCTGAAGCCATACGTCTATGACTAAGGACAGACTCATCACTTAGCTTCTCATCTTAATTAACTGATATTTTTATTTCAACTAAAAGCTAACAAATCATGGTCTGGCAACCCTGAAGATGGAGGCTCTGCAAATCAGTTACTTGCAGTGCTTTTTGGACACGTGCCATGGCATCTGTGACAGTGGCAATTTGAAATAACTAGGAAGATTTTTACTTAGCGAGACAAAGAGGAATTGAAATAAAAACATATAATTGTATAAAAATAATAAAAAACAGAAGTAGTGTGCCACTGAATCATTAGAGTTGGAAATAGTGAACCAGAAATTTTACCCCTATCATTATCCTTGTACAGTAGGAGGTAGTTTAGGTTGTTATCAAGGGGTACCACAATGACTCCTGTAGCTACAGCATGTCTCATTTTTTGAATCCATAGAGTATGAAATTATGGTTGGAATAATTTTATGCCCTCTCCTGGCATCTTTAATTTGGTGGGATTAGATTGCTATTTTGATAAGGGACTAGATGGGGAACAGGGAGATGAGAAAGGAAAGGAAAAAATAGGACAAGTTGGGACAGGGAAAGTCAAATTTTACTCGCTTTGACATTCTGTCTGGAGGCAGCTTAGGTGAGAGAATGGAAAGAAAGAGCAGATGAGGAAGCATTGTAAAATTTGAGAAGACATAATGGTTATAGCCACTAGTTACTGAAAGTCCACGCAGGGACAGACAGTGTACTAGATATTTACATACACTAGCTCAATAGGGTTCTTAAATTTGGCTGCACATTGGAATCACCAGGGGCATTAAAAAAGTAATGATGCCTGGGTCATCTCCCCAGAGATTCTCATTTAACTGATCTGGGGTTAGGCCTGAGCATCTGGATTTTTTGAAAACTTCCCAGGTAATGCTAATGGGCAGTAAAGATTGAGAACCACTCAGCTTAATTCTCTCCACAACCTTAGAAGATAGGTATTATACGCTAGATTTTAATAGTGGCACAAGAAAAATTTAGAAGTTGAGTTACCCAAAGTCACACAGGTAGTAAGTGTCAAAGCAAGGACTGGAACCTTGCTCTGCTGGACTCCAGGGTCTGTGTTTTTCCACTTGTGAAATTGTTGCGCAAATGTATTAAGTTGGAAGGAACAATAGGTAGACGAAGGAGACCCTACTGGAGGGAAATGAGAGTTGATATAGCTTTGCTACTCATTATTCAATGGATTGGATGGTGAAAATGGGGCCTCTAGCAGCTTAAAAAAAATGCTACTATTATTTTTATAGCTCCTTGTTCTGAAGTTAAACTGATTTTCTATGTTTAAAGACATTGGAGGTGAGGTTGGTTCTCTGAGCTCCTTGACAGAAAGAAAAGCAAGGTTACGTTGGAATTATGCTTTGAAGATTGAAATCAGTTCTCTTCTGTTTTATGAATGAATTGAAGTGAATATATTTGGCATTTTATAGTTTTCCTTAACACTCCCATTATCTTTTTTCTAGCTCACTTTTCAGGTGACAGAGTGATTTATTGACTGTCTTTTAAAGAATCCCATTCCACTGAACAAATGGTGAATAGGAAAATCTGCTACTTGACCTAACACTGACTTGGAGAGTCAAAAGCTTAGTTTGATTAAAAAGAACTCATGGAAATGGAGGCCAAAAATTTTAGAATAGAAAAGAATTGAGAAAATTCCAAGATTTGTAGTTTCAAAAAAGCAGCAGGAGGCAATCTAAACATTTCCTTTTAGGGTGAACATAGGTTGGTTTTCATTTTTATTTGTAAATTACATGCTTTAAAGAACATTTGTCTATCTCCCCTTGACTCTGGTCATGTTCACCTAAAGAAGCCAAAACACATCACTGCCTTGCAAGAAACACTCTCAATAAACATATCTCCTCTACTCCTTCTGCCAAAATCCAGAGCAGGTTTCCTACAGGACTACTAGAATGTGTAAAACAAGCATGTATTGGAAGAGGAAGTCTCAACCACATTCTTTTGGGAATTATTTAGTTATGAAGGATCTGATAATTATTATAGCAAAAGACTAGAAATTTTCCTCAATAAAGGATTAGTTTAAAACTATGAGAAATCCTGACTATCTATGCAGCATGCATTGCGCTAATTTTTTAGATGTGGCAATGATAAGATTATGTGAGAAAATGTCTATTTTTGGTAATGAATATTGATGCATTTAATGTTGAAATGATATGATGTCTGTGATTTGCCTTAAAATTCCTTAGCTAAAGCAAAACAATAACCTGCTTCACAAAACTAACAAAACGAAACAAAATCTCAAAAGAGGTAAACAAAGAAAGTGTGACAAAAATCTTGATAATCCTTGATTCTGAATGATGGGTATGTGGAAGTTTATGATGCTATTCTCTTTAATTTTCTGTGTTTAAAATCACCTAAAATAGAAATTTTTAAACACTGGTAGAATCTAAGAAATAACCTATAGAAGAATCTAAGAACATCACTCCCTGAAGGATATATAACAATGCATTTACATTTCCTTATGTATGCTTCAATATCCTTATGTAACAAAGCATTGTTTTAGACATGGAAATAGGCCACCTAACATAGTACCTAGGTTTGGCTAACTATACGTGCATGGAAATATCCCATACATCAAGATAAGAGGCTAGGACTTCATGGAAAATTTGGGCTACAAACTCCATAAATGGAGAATGATCTGATTCTTATTGGTTTGGGGGGTATTGTGTAGCCTTCACTGCTTAAAGTAGCCAGGGCACTATTGGGCTGCCATGACTCAGACTGGACCTAGCAAAACAAGGTCTGGTTATTTTAACATTATTAATAAGGTGAGAGAGGAGCCTTTCAAATGTCTGAAAGCTGCCAGAAATGACTCTTTCCTGGTTTGGTCTTAGGCAAAATTTGAAAGAAGTTACCAGTTTGTCTCTGGAACTCATCCCTAAGCGAGATCTAACAGAACTTTTTTCACATCGTAGCCCCCTATTTGTTTTCTTAAAGTTGCCTCTTCTTATCCAGGGCCTAATTCATATTTTGGGAGACCCCATCCAGATTTTATCTCTTTTGTCAGTGCTAGTCCTCAGTTCCAAGCCACTCAAGACTTTTGTGTTACTTTGTGTTATGGGTTGAATCATGTCCCCGCCAAAGACAAGTTCAAGTCCTAATCCATGGTTCTGTGGTTATGAACCCATCAGTTCTGAAGATGTTATGAGTTAAGGTGAGTCCAGACTGAATCAGGATGGGCCTTAATCCAATATGTCCTTATAAGCAGTTGAAATTTGGACACGGGATAGAAGGCAGAAGATGACACTTTCCTCCACTTTTCCCTTTTTATTCTTTCTGTTTGCCTTTATCTTAATGATATCTACTTAAAATTGGGAGACTAAGATGTGCAACAGGTACAAATTAGGGGAACTCTGGAGACACTGGAAAGAAAGCAGCTAAAATAGTCTCTGACAGGTATTACTCTGGCTCCCACAGAAACAAACACAAATCCTCTCTAAGGAAAAGACTCCCCAGTTATGGTCTCAAGGTTTTCTATACGTGAAAATTAACCAAGTATGAGCTTATAACAAAAAATCATCAGACACATAAGGAAACAAACCAGCATGAATGAAAGTCAGTAGAAACAACAAAAATAGTTTTAGAGCTCCAATATTTCAGATATTGCATTTATCAGATTCAGAATATTAAATAACAATTTATAAATGCTAAAAAATGAAGAATAAAATAAAAAAGAAACAATTAACCAGTGGCTTTCAAAAATAGCTAGTATTATATAAAAATAATAACATATCTTGACCAAGTGGGGTTGATCTCACAAATGTGATGTAAAATGGGACACTTGGTTATCTAATTAACAAAAAAGGAAATTGGATTACTACTTTATGTCATTCACCATTAATAGTTTATGGTTAAGTTCCTAATAGATTAAATACTTAATGTTAAATTCCTGATGGATTAATTTCAAAATAGTAACTTGAAAACTTTTAGGAGATAATATGAGAAACTTTTAATGAAATAGGGGTAAGGAAGAATTCCTTAAAAATGATATAAAAAGTACCAAAATAGAAGAAAAGACTGAGAGATTTGACTAAATTAAAATCAGGAATGTCAGGAAATGAAAACACCATATGGAAAATGAAAGACAAAGCTCAGATTAGGAGAAAATACATACACCATATAAAACCAATAAAATATTAGTATTCAGAATACAAAAGAGCTATATAAACGAATAAGAAAAAGTCAACTCACTAGAAAATGAGCAACACACATTTATAGAATTATACAGAAAAGGAAATACAAATATCCGATAGACATATGAAAAGATGCTCAATCTTACCAGTAATCAGAAATGCCAATTAAGACCACAAAGAGATATTATTTTATATGTACTTTTTGGGAATAAAAAAAACAGAGAAGCCTGTGAATATTAAATGTTTGTGAGAATGTGGAGATATGGGAGATTTTGGTACACTACTGGAGTTACAATTACTTTGGAGTGTAATTAGATACTATCTGGTACATTTAAACAGTCACATAGCCTATTTGCCAAGGCATTCCATTCTTAGACTAGACTGTAGAGAAACTGTTACTCATGTCAGAATATGTGTATATAATTCTGTTTACAACATTGTTGAAATCACATATTAGCTCACATATACAATTCAGTGCTGTTAATTACATTGTATTAATTGTTATGTTAATAATGTTGGGCTGGGTTATCTAGATTGGCCCAATGTAATCACAAAGGTCTTAATAAGTTGAAGAGAAAGTCAGAAGAGAGAGAACCAGAGAAGAGAAAGATGAGGACTTGGCCTGAAGTTTCTAGCTTTGAAGATAGAGGAATAGGGTCATAAGCCAAGGAATGTAGACAGCTTCTAGAGCTGGAAAAGGCAAGGAAACAGATTCTCGCCTAGAATTACCAGGGGGTACACAGCACTAGTGACACTTTGGTTTTAGCTCATTTCAGACTTATGACTTCCAGAACTCTAAAATGATAAATGTGTTGTTTTTAGCCACTAAATCTGTGGTAATTTTTTGCAGAAGCAATGGGAAATGAATACACCATCCATTCGACTGATGGGAATTTTAATACTGGAGCAATAATATGGAAAATAGGGAGTTAGTAGTAACTTTTGACAGTTGAAATATAAGGTTCCATGTAGGACTTCCATGCAGGATTGCTTCCATATAAGACTGCCTACTCATCACCCTGTTTTCAAGAAGATTAGACCAATCTTTACTTGCAATTTATTTTGGAGCTGGAGAGTCTTAGGATGATCTGAAAGGACTTTGTATAAAGTACCAAGCTCATCCATTTAGTTGTGGTTTTAACATCATGCCCCCATCCATTTCTATAAAAAGGCTACTACAGAAGCCTGAAGATGAAGATGCAAAAAACTTAGAGGGGTGTAGTTGCTTTTAAGCTTTTATTCCACACCTGAAAGAACAGGAAAGGATGAGAAAAAAAAATCTTAAAACCAAGTAAAATGCTCTTTTTTCTCTTCCCATTCCCTTGACTTGGCTTTCTTCCCTTCCTGAGTGATCCAATTCTAAAGCCATGAAGTGGAGCTTTCAGTTGGGGCACAGCAAATTTTCCATTCACATGGAGGGGCAACCTACTGTGGGGTGTGAGAGCCCAGGTGGGGTGAGGAGGGCATTTATGTGGGGAGAAGCCTGGCAGGGAGTGTCAAGGTCTGAACATGATAAGAAGGCATTATATACAGAAAGGAAGCCTGGCATATGGTGTTGGAGCCCAAGTGGGGTGAAAAGGGGGGTTATGTGGGGAGTTGGTCCGGAGCCCAAACAAGGTGAAGGGTCCATCTACACATGACCATGGCCTAGCATGGGATGACAGAGCCTAAATGAGGTGGGGAGGACCTCCTTGTAAAGGGGCAATATGGCATGGGGTGTTAGAATCAAGTATGTTGAGGAAAACATCTACTAGCAGAGGGCATGCTGATGTGGACAGTCAAAGCCCAAGTAGGGTGAGGAGGGTCAACCTAGTGTGGGATGTCATGGCCCAACTGCAGTGAGAAAGGCAATGGTCGTCATGTGAGATTGGCAACACACGGAGATTGAACAAATGTGAACCTTTGTTAAGAATAATGTGAGTCGAAGTTCTTATTGTTGGGGGAGCAAACAGTTTTGGGATGGAAAGGGAGAAAACTAAAATAAACTCCGTGGTGTAGGTTTGGATTTGGAGGTGTAAGTATGAACTGGTTTTCAATGTATGAGGGTAGATAAATAAATTTAAATATAATGTGCCTGTGTCTCTGTGTGGGTGCATGTTTGTGTATAGATGCATATATGTGTGTGCATATAAACACATATGTGTGTATTACACACACATACATACACAATTATATACATATATTAGCTTGTCCACTGAAGGATTCTGTGAGCAGTGACTCCCAATAGCAAAGAGCACACATAGCACACACCTAAATACCATTTTCCACTAAAAGGAGCCAGGATTCCTTGGAGAAATGGTTAATTCCAAGGCTGGGGCACGGGGTGGGAGGGGAGAACAACATGACCCCATAATACCCTGTGATGCCAGAAAGCAGAGCACTCATAGATTGATGATGACATGTCAAGAGATTACTGAAGATGGCTTGAAGGTGTTCCCAATGTCCAAATTGGGCACAATTTGAGTAGCAAAATAAATAATGATAGTTATGACTTATAACTCATTATATAGTACAGGAATCCATGACATAATATTTATATAAATAAGTATGTGCATTGAAGTGTGAGGAAAAACAGGTTACTTACATGTTTCAAAGTACCTTGCCACAAAATATTAATTATAAAGAGAAAAGAGTGACTTCCTAGTAAAGAAGCTTGGCAGACACCATCTTAATCAAGAGCTCAGAGTGATCATCAGTAATGGGACAAAATCAGGTGCCACAAGCTGAGATCCCATGAAAATACTTCACTTCTGCCACAGGCAAATAACCTGAATCCAATCATGGGGAAGCCTCAGAAGAATCAAAATTTTACAAAATAGCTAGCCTGTATTCTTGAAAAGTTTCAAGATTTCAAAGAAAGACTGAGGAAGTATACTGGACTGAAGTTTGGTTCTGAACTGGATCCTACAAGGATATGGTTGGCAAAACTTGAATGGGGTCTGGGGACTAGGAGGTAGTAACTTCCTGATTTTGATGATTGAATTGTGGATGTTAAGAGTACCCTTATTTATAGGGTATATGCTCTAAACCATACAGTGCTGATAGGGCATCCGATCAGCAGTTTACTCTCAGGTGGTTCTGGAAAAAAATATTGTACTGTCCTTGCAACTTTTCTCTAAGTTTGAGATTGTTACAAAGTTAGATTTTTTTTTTTAACGAAGCAAAACACTATCAGCGTTTTCGATGGGAAATTTCAGTGTTTAGCTTTTTTTTATCTGCTATTCTTAAGTTTCCCCTGTCTAGAGGTATGTAGATTCCAAGACATTTTGAAAAATCTATGAGGCCCCAAGGGAGCGATTAGTCTCAGTCTGGTATTGACTTCAAATGTCCACATTTTCTTCAGGCTGACTCAGATTGCTGACCCGTGAGTAAGAGATTCTCTCCCAGGAGACAAGTTATCGAGGGCCATCTTCCCAGGCACACTTTTTTTTTTTAAGGTTTCCATTTCTGTATTCTAAAATCTAGGTAGTCAAATAGGGGCCTGAGGGCATTTAGGGCCATTTGCAGGCAAAATCAGGAAGGAGAAGATTCTCATACCTTTCCGGTCTGTGCTTACTCACATAAACCCCCTCCCCTAACCAGATATCACAATTTTCATACCACCCTCCATTCCAGGGCTGCAGCCCTAGCTGTGCCACCTTCTTTCTCTCTACCCACCCACCTCAGACCTCTCCATGCCTCTTTGTGGCCAGACCCACAAGCTCGCCGCTGATTGTTGACGTTTGGAACTTTCTGATTTACTTTTCTTAATTAAGATTTATTTGTAAATGTAAGTTGAGGGCTTCATGTAGCTTAGGCTTGACATTTTGTTGCTGATAAAGAAACATGGTTCAGGAACAACTTAGAATAAAAAATAATTCATTATTTCTTTGTACAAAAACCATCCAAGAGGATCTATTTGCAATGCACTGCCATGTTTTTAATCCACTCCCCCACCCCCACCCCCATTCTTTGGCCTTCTACCTCTCTCACATATCCTGAAGCTGCTCTGAAACCTCCTTTCTCATTTCTTGCCTACAATTCTCCACCAAAACTCTCCTCATGTTTTGCTCCCTCCCCAATTCAGGCACCTCATTTTTACTCTCTTCTCCTCTCCTTCCTTTTCTACGTTTTTCTCCCACTGAGGAGATCTACGCCCTTAGACTCTTAATGAAAGAAATTCCTATCTCTGACTCTCAGGTTATCCTGCTATTGATTAGCTTAATCTTCATAATAAGATCTGGTATGAAAAGGGAGACACTGAATGCCAAGTGGGCAACAAAAGATTATTTTTTAAAGCAAGTTAGGGGAAGAAAACAAATTGAAACTACTTGTACATGGAAGACGTTTTGTGTTCATTCTCCCATTACCTCAGCATAGCAGATTTAACAAAAGAATCTTTGCTAAAATGTCAGTGATGATTAAATTATTACTGTGTAACTCTGTCAACTAAATTGGAAAGTGATCTTTTGGAATTCTAAAATATGTTATCCTTTTGCTTATCAAACTATGAAGGATTAAAAATGTCAATATTCAATACTGGTGAAGGTGCTGAGAAATATGTACTCTTAGATTCTACTAGTGGAAGTATAAAGTTAAAAAAAACCTCTCTGAAGGATAATTTGGCAATACCTATCAAAATCCTTAAAATGTACATAATTTTTGATCTAACAATTATACTTTTAGGTATGTATAAAGGAAAAAGAAAAATGCACAAAGATTTGTCCTTCAGGATGTTCATCATGTTATTATTTGTGTAGCTGGGTATAAGCTTAATAAGATAATGATAACATAATACACTATTTTAATGATATTATTATAAAAATTACATGTATATTGCCCAGATTGCAAATTATAGATTGGCAGTAGTTTTCTGTTTCTGGAGGCAAAGACATTGATTAAATTTGGAAGAAACACCTTTTTCTCAGAGGAAATGTTAGACTGAGACAGTTTAGTTACAAAAAGGATAAGCAAAGAAATAAATGTTTTCCTTACACTTGCATTTAGATTGGGCTATTAGATCTCAAAAATGAGGGTATTAATTTCAATTAACTTGGACTTTGGGAAATGCATTATTGAAAATTTTAAGTTCTTTGTCTGGACCAAGGAGGTCAGATCAGAGTCAGAAGGTGGATGGTTTTCCTTGAAGGAAATTGGTATTCTCACCATCAATCATCTGGAAGAGGAACATGGGAAGACTTTGGAAGGAAGGGGAGGAGGACATCCTTTTCTAGGGGCTGGAGGTGCCCTCCTGGAATCTTAAGTCTGGAAGTATCTCTAGTGTGGGGTTGAGCTACTTTCTACTTGGTGAAAGTGTCCAAAGGAGAAAGGTAGCAAGACATTGGCTTGGGCTTAAGGCTTTGCTTTTCTAAATAGGACAACCACTAGTAGGAATATTAGTTATTCCTGTCATCTTGAAAACATTCAGGAAAGATTTGTTTAACCTCATGGTTAAAACCTAGGCATATTTTGAGAAGTTGAGTGATGGAACAGTGTTTAGGTGCAAAAAAGCACTTCAGTAGTGTATGAGGGTAAAATTGGAGAACAGAAGGAAAAATTGGTTGTATGAGGCAAAATGACTCTTATCTGGGTTATGTTTTCCAAATTTCTGCAATGGTTATGCATTGTTTAATAATCAAGAAAATAATAAAAATATATAATTACTGTGTATATATATATATCCAGATAATGACTTGAATAGTGAGAATTTCAGGTTCTTTAGAATCCCAGAGGAAAGTTTTGGAAGAGCATCTTCTACCCTTTGCTTTTATCATATCACATTGTCTAATTACACCAGATATGCAAGTACTTTTGCTCTTGAAAAATCAAAACAAGTTTTTTCCACTTAAAATAATGGTGCCCACTAATGCCAACTCTGAGGGTGTAGATGAGAATACATAGAAAATTTGATATGGAACTAATGGTAACTTCAAGGAAAAGTCATTTTATTTACTACTGATAGTAGTGGTGTTCCAATAATGTGGCTAAAAGCTACCAAAATTTCCTTAAAATATGTATTGTATTTTTTCCTAAAATGTATACAAGCAAGTCACTATTTTGAATTAATTTTACAGCACTTTTACTTTGTAGTCTTTTTTGGGGGGTGGTGGTCAAGAATTAATCGTATCATTCAATTGGAACATTAATCTTGCATGAGACAGCAAGGCATTTTGCAAAACTAAAGATGGTTTAACGCAACTCTTGAGTTGGCTTACAGGTTTTTTGATTTTTTGTATTGAAATCAGTCATTGTTTAAAATGTATCACTATGAGTAATTATGTCAGTAAATCATTCATTCATTCATCAAACATTTTTTTTGGGTCTCTAGAATGAACAATGTATTCTTTGGAATTTATAGGTGTTTGGCTTCAATGAGCTTACAGTCTAGTAAAGTAGATAAGACGCACATGACCATGAGGAACATTATAAAAATTATAAAGTGATAAGTTAGGCAAGAATTAACACAGATTATGGTAGTGATAGTATGTGAGCTGGGTAGGTAAAGAGATGATAAGGTCGTTCCGAGTGAGAGGAAGAACATGGCAAATGAAGGAAGTTAAGAGTCACAAGGTGTGATCTGAGAATAGTGGGTAGAGGCTAAAGCTTATTTAGAAAAACTACTGGATTCTAACCACTGTGGTTTATATAAAATTAATGATAGAGTTGTGATTTTTATGGTTCTATTCCATTATAACCTTAGAATTGAAACAGTAGACATATAATAATAAGCCAGCCATTTCAATTCATTGGGGAAGAGCATGCATTCTATTTTATCCTTAAGACTAACTCACTCTCTCTCAAGTCACTGATGAACTAAGGCACACTTTTTTTATTTTTATACCTGCAATGGCCAGTTTTTATGTATCAACTTGGCAAGGCTGCAGTATCCAGTTATTCAATCAAGCACATGGTGTTGCCATGAAGGTATTTTATAAATTTAATTCAAATCAGTTGACCTTAAATAAGGAAATTACTCTAGATAATCTGGGCGGGCCTGATTCAATCAGTTGCAAGGCATTTAAAACAGAGCTGAGGCTTTTCTGAGAAAGAAGAAATCCCATCTGTGGACTGCAGCTTCAGCGTGCCCTTCCTGACAGCCTGCCCACTGTACAGATATTGGACTTGCCTAACTAGCCCTCATAATCTTGTAAGCCAAATTCCTTTCAATAAACCTTCATGTATATATCCTACTGTTTCTGAGTCTCTGGTTGATACAGTACCCAACACAAGGGTTCTAATATTCCTGTCTGAAATTACTGTACCATGGTTTCCTTTCTCAGACTCTTTCCCTATCCCAGTGGTCTAAGATAAGCCAAATTCTCCAACTTTTCTTTTCCTAGTCTCTATTCATTGTTTCTTGCTAGGTTTGGTATAAGTTTGTCTTGCAGTTTCTCAACTAAGAACTCTTTTTAAATGTGATTTTTTATATGGCACATTTTACAATGACACTATACTTGAATAGTTCCAAACTGCCCAGCATATGAAGTCTTTCTGCTCAAAGCATTTCTTACTCTGTGTGGAATTTCATATATTGTAGTGTCCTGTAGAGAAAGGTAAAACTTTATCTTTTCTTCACTTCAAAAAATATCCTTTTGGTTTTTAAAAAGTTCCTTTTACTCTATTTCATTATTCTTTATCTGCTAGCAATCCTTGGCTTTCATCTGCAGTATGACTGGTGTCTTTATAAGAAGAGGGAAAGCTGGATACAACTGAGACATGCAGGGAGAAGACAGCCATGTGTGTAAGAGGCAGGAATGGGCATGATGCTGCCACAAGCCAAGGAACTCCTGGGGTCACCCAAAGTGGGAAGAGGTAAAGAAGGATTCTTTTCCAAAGCTTTCAGAGGGAGCAAGGCCCTAAAGACACACTGATTTCAGACTTCTACATTTCAGAACCACAAGAGAACAAATTTCTGTTGTTTTAAGCCACCCAGTTTGTGGTAATTTCTTTCAGCAGCCCCAAGAAATGAATTCAGGCCCTGATGCATATTCTTACATAGTTTTCTTTGGTAATAACAAAGGTGTAAGAGCAGAGAAGGAAATTGTGGGGTGAACTAGGAAGGGGGTCTCTAGGTACATTTAATTTGTCTAAGTGGTTCAGGTGGTAGATAGCAAGATGTTTAGTGGCATTTGAAAAAGATTTCACATGGCAAAATTAATTGAATAATCTCAGCCACTGCTTTCTGTGTTCTGATCTCCTGTGTCTTTCTGTTTTCTCCTTGTTTACTCTCCTTGGAAGTTTCCCTGAACCTTGCCAACCTCAGCTCATGGAATCTCTCACTGAAGTTCTGGTTCTGACGTTGGACAAATCCATCTCCTCTGGGTTCATAAACTGAATCTGGCACCCACTCAATGTTTACTTTACATCATCTCTTTCAAGCCATAAATACTGCTGGGTACAATGATACCCAAGTTCTTTTACCATAGTATTACTTAGTCTCTTTGTAGTTTAAATCTTTCAAATTGTTCTCCAGTAATAGAATGGGAATGTATTTTTGTTTGGGAGGACATAAAGATTTATAGTCTTTTAAAATATTGGGTTTGTCTTTCTTTCATTTAATGCAATATTTATCACTTTTGGTCATTAGAACATAATGTTCATCTAAAAGAAAGTCAATACTTTTATGTGCCTACGAACATGAAGTGCTTAGGTTCTAAAACTGATTCAAGTAGACAATAGAGTGACTAACCAACGTGATTTTGCTATTATTTGAAAATCTCCCACTTGTAGAAATTTGTGATTTATGAGACAAGCTGAAAAGGCTTATTAATCTCTCTGGTAATCAGATAATTACAGAAAAGAGTGCCTTAGTCAGAATTGAGTAGCAGGAATATTTGAAGTCAACTGTGGGGCAAAATCAAAGGTAACAAAACATTAAAACCTTTCAAGTGTTGTGATAAAATTCATTTTGTTAAGAATAAGAAGCTCCATTTAAGTATACTTTCTTTATACAAGGTCTTGAATTTTTATTGTTTTAGTTTTAATGTTTAGATCTAAATTTACTTAGAATTTATATATGCATATAGTTTGAGGTTGGGGACAAGTTTCATTTCTTTTCTGTATGGACATCCAATTGTGTCAGAATCATTTATTGACAAGATTGTCTTTTCCTACTGTCCTGACATGCCAAATCTGTTAACCATCAAGAGCCCATATATGTGTGGACTCATATTTTTTCTGGACTCTATTCTGTTCCATTGGTCTTTTATCTATCCTGTGTTAATACCATTTTGTCTTAATTACTGAAGTTTTGTAGTAAGCCTTATATGTCCAGTAGTGTAAATTCTTTCACTATTTTATCATTCTTAGATTGTCTTAGCTATTCTTGGCCCTTTGCATTTCTATAAAAATGCTAGAAAAAAAACCTGCTAATGTTTGGATTGCTATTGGATTAAAACTGTGTGTCAATTTGGATAGAATTATTATCTTTGATAATCAGTCTTTCAATTTGTAAACAAGAAATATCTCTCCATTTTTTTGGTCTTTGATTTCTCTCAAAAATTGTTTATGGATCTCTGGTTTGTCATTTTGAACATTTTCTTATATTTATTCCCTAGTATTTTTTTCCCCCCAGAACTTTTTATTGGAATCTAATTTACATACAGAAAAGTGAACAAATTTGATGAATTTTTACAAATCAAACACAACTATGTACCCACCCCCATATGAAGGAACAGAACATTACCAGCACCTTAGATGTCCACATAGGGACCCCCCCCCCGCCCCAGCACTGGGTTCCCAGTGGCAAACACCATCATGCCTTCCAACGTCATAGATTTGTTTTGCCCTTTTTGAAGCTTCATATATGTTAAAGCATACAGGATTAATTCTTTTGTGTCTGGCTGAAAAAATGGAATCGAGAAGCCTTTCTGTTTTTACTTATGTTTGGAAGAGTTTTTATTGAATTGAAGTTTATTCTTCTTAAATATTTGGTAGAATTAACCAGAAACAAAACATAAAGTCTGGAATTCTCTTTGTGGGAAGATCTTTTAATCATGGCTTCAGTGTCTTTAACAATTAGAGGATTATTCAGTTTTCCAGTTCCTGTGGTATCAATTATATTAAGTTGTTTTTTTACGTTTGTTCATTTTTTATGCATTTTAAAATTTATTTTCATAGAGTAGGTCATAATTTCCTTTCATAATCTTCTTAATTTGTTTTTGTAGGATATGTAATAATGTTTCCTCTTTCATTCGTAATATTATTTATTTGTACTCTCTTCTCTTTTCCTGGTTATCTTTGCCATGGTTTTTATCAACTTATGAGATTCTACAAAGATCAATTTTTGGCTTAATTGACTCTTTCTATTATTTGTGCAGTTTCTATTTTATTAATTTCTGCTCTTATCTTTAGTGTGCCATTGCTTCTATGTGCTTTGAGGTTATTTTGTTCCTTTTTTTTTTCTAGCTGCTTCTCTGACTTCCCACCAGGTTTCCTTTCCTTCTGCTGTGGAACCATTTTTGTATTTCTTTTCCTGAGGGTCTGATGCTGATAAATGTCTAGATTTTGTTTGTTTGTTTTAAAATTCTTGATTTTATTCTGTTTTGGATATTTTACTGAGTATAAAATTTTATATTGTTAATTGTGTTCTCTCAGCATTTTGAAGATATCTTTCTATTGATTTCTGGCTCCCATTGTTTCTCTTAACTGACAGGCTTATTGGTTCTCCTTTAAAAACAAAACATTGGTTCTCCTTTGAAAACAAAATATTTTTTTCTCTGATTTCAGCAATTTTATTATGATATGTCAACATGTATTTTCTTTGAATTTAACCTGCTTACGGTTTAGTGTTTCTTGAAAATGTGACTTGGATATTCTCCATCTGTTTTTTTAAATATTGGATCTACTGCTTTTTCTTTCCTCTCTTACTGGGACTCCAATTACCTATTTGTTAGAACTTTTTACTCTATTGTCCATTTCTCCAATCCCCTTTTCTCTATTCTATATTATTTTGACTCTCCTCTCTGTATTCCAGTCTGAATATGTTCTTCTGATCCAACTTCCAGTTAACTAAGTTGTGTCTAATCTTCTGTAAAATTTGTCCAATGAGTTTCTAATTTTTGGTTATTGTAACATTCACTTGTAGATTTTCCATTTGACTATGATTATAAATTTCTAGTTCTTTGCCAAAATTATTAATCTTTCCTTTTACTTTCTTTGACAAATTAAGCATACTTGTTTTAAAGTCTGTGTCTGATCACTCTATTTTCTGTTCTGTTTCTACTGACCATCCTTTCTCTTGTTTCTTGATCATGTTTTCTCTCCTCCTCAACAGTTTTGTTAATTTTGATTGGATTCCAAGCACTGATTTTGATAATTGTAGAGATAACGGTGACACTTGACATTATTCTCTTCCACAAGGACTCTACCAATCTCAGATCACCATAATGCCATTAGAGACTGAGGTAATTAAAGCTAGGTTTCAACTCCTGTGAAGGTTGATTTATTTCTTGTTCAATTTTACTTTCAAGATGTAGCCATTCAGAATCCCAGCCTGAACCCTGTGGTCTACCAAGGTCTACCTCCTTTGTGGGCTCTGAACCTCCGATTTCATCCCTTTGGCTTTTGAGTCTGTTGAGAGCTCTGTCCAGCTTTGGAGATGCTCACCCAGGACCTCCAGGATTATCAGATGCCTCTAAGGGAAAAGTAGTCCAAATGCTGGTCCAGCACTTTGGGCTTCCTTTATCTCCTGGAACTTGGCCCCATAATCACTTACTTACTTGATAAAAAAATATATTGTTAAGTAAGTGTAGGTCCCATGATGTTTGGCTGGATTAACTAGAGTTCAAAGCACAAGGTTAGACAGACATAATGTAAGTTAGAGCATAATAAGTGAAACAGAGCAGACAGACTTGCTTGATTTTAAATCCCCCAAGTGTCAAATTTTGTTACCTAATTGAGAATAATTATAACTATAACATAGGGTTGTTTTGTACATTAATATAGATAAAGTGAGCAAAGCTCTCTGTAAATGGTAACTATCATTGCTAATTGATATGTTCAAAACAGAAACAAGGGTGATTTAGGCTGATAAAACCCTAATAAAGTTCATTAGATACAATTTGGCGTATATCCTCTTATTATCTCATAATTCTGTATATCCTAAAAAATTTAGCATTCACCAAATTAACCTAAGAATTTAAAAAATAAAAATATGAAAATGTTTAATTTAAAATATGAAATTTAATAGCTGTCTAAAATAATTTCTCTCTAAGTGGAACATTTTTTCCTTTGAACAAAGCTGAATATAAACAACTCTCAATTTAACCCTATGTAGTGGAATTAGTGTCAAATATGGGGATATCCATTCAAGATATGGACATCCAAATGCTATATAAACAGCAACAAATAATTTTAAAAATGGAAGAAAAAAATTTAAGAAAACTGTTAGCAGTTGGTCATATAAGTATAGACATAGGTCTTAATTATAATTTTGATTTTTGAAGTTTTCTGCAGATAGACTCTACATTGGTGCACTAAAAATTAATCAGCAGACAAACTGAAGCCCCATCTTTAAACTTTAAATATAAGGATATTTTTAAATCCTTTATTAAATTACAGTTTTAAAGTGCAAAATTCCAAAAAAACAATGGATTTATTTATATCTGTGTTTCTATGGCTTTTTCCTGCCACTAACCTTTGCCAGATATTATATAAAATTCTGTCATTGATCATAAAGGGGAGGAGAGGATAGACGGATTTGTTTATATTCATCACTACTAATGAAACATAACTTTTTTCTTTTTTCTCTTCTAAATGCAATTTTATTAAGATATATTCACATTCCATATAGTCCATCCAAAGTATACAATCAGTGGCTCACAGTGTCATCATATAGTTATGTATTCATCACCACAAAGAATTTTAGAAATTTTCATTACTCCCCCCAAAATAATTAAAATAAAAATAAGAAAAAACACCCAAAACATCTCATACCCCTTACCCCCTATTATCTATCTATCTATCTATCTATCTAGTCTTTATTTTATTACTCATTTGCCCATGCACTGGATCTAGGGAGTGTCAGTCACAAGGTTTTCACAATCACATGGTCACACAATAAAAGCTATATAGTTATATAATCATCATCGAGAATCAAGGCTACTGCATTACAATTCAACAGTTTCAGGTATTTCCCTTCTAGCTATTCTAATACACTAGAAACTAAAAAGGAATATCTATATAATGCATAAGAATAACCTCCAGAATAACTTCTTGACTCCATTTGAAATCTCTTAGCCACTAAAATTTTATTTTGTTACATTTATTTACCCCCTTTTGGTCAAGGAGGCATTCTCCATCCCACTACTATGAAATTTGTTTGTCAGTACTTGGAATTTGAATTTGAATTTGAATTTGAATTTGAATTTGTAATCATCACAAATAATTTCACTTCCAAATTGTGTCTTTCATGTTTTGGCTAAGATGTTATTTAGATATTTTAATTTGATTTGCCTTCTATGTATAAGATACAGTTGCTTCTCAGAAACTCACTTTTCAGGATCCAGGATAGTAAGAACTTTGGCATCAATATATAATGAAATCATATGCTAAATTTCTCTTTCATTAGTATATTAGTTATGACTCTTTTGGAAGTAAGTAACAAAACCAACTTGAATTAGAGTAAAAAAAAAGGAGAGTTTTTTTTACACTAATGAAAAGTTATCTTCTAGAACCCAAGGACAAGAATGCAACTGAGTGTCAGGAATTCCTGGATCATTGCTGTCCAGTAGAAAAATAGTACGAGCCACAGATGAGGGACACAAATGTAATTTTAAATTTTCTCTTAGTCACATTTAAAAAGTGAAAGGGAATGGGTGAAATTAACTTTAATAATATATTTTATTTAACTCAATAGATCCAAAATCTTATCATTTCAATATATAAACAGCATAGTAATGTTAGGGAAATATTTTATATTCACTTTTTATACTAAGTTTTTGAAATCTAGTGTGCATCTTACACTTACAGTTCATCTTAATTTGACTAGCCACATTTCAAATGCTCAAAAGCCCCATGCAGTGTAGGTCTAGAAAAAGAACAATAAAAATTTTGGTCACCCGGGAAATTCTCAGTTTTCAAATTTCAGAGCAATTTATTTTGATGAAAACATTTTAAATTCACTTAAAAGCTGCTAAGAGTTTGGGCCAGTTTGGATGTATTATGTCCCCCCAAATGCCATTATCTTTGATGGAATCTCATGGGGGCCGATGTGTTAGTGTTGATGGAGTTGGAACTTTTTGATTGGATGTTTCCATGGAGATATGACCCACCCAACTGGGTGATGACTTTGATTGGATAATTTCCAAGCGTGAGCCTTGATTAGTTTTCTGGAGTCCTATATAAGAAGCTCAGACAGAAGAAGCTCGCTGCTGCAGCATAGAGAGAAACATCCTGGGAGAAAGCCCTTTTGAAACCAGAACTCCGGAGCAGACACCAGCCATGTGCCTTCCCAGCTAACAGATGTTTTCTGTACGCCAGTGGCCTTTCTCCAGTGAAGGTAAAATGATCCTAAATTTACATCTTTCCTGAGGGAAGTCCTCCAATTTTGTTCTCCTTTGGTATTGTGTTGGTGCCTCTGGGTGTTTTGCCTTTCTATATAAACTTTAGAATCAATTTGCTGATATCCACAACAAGCTTGTTGAAATTTTGATTGCAAGTGTGTTAAATCTACTGTATTAAATTTTCATTGACTTCTAAATGAAATATCTTCCTGAAGCTTTGCGTAGTGAAAATATCAAATCTAAGCAGGCATAGTGTACCAACTTTGTGACAGAAAGGACCACATCTTAGCATATACCTAGTGCCGTGCTTAGCAGAGGATCTGCACATGGGAGAGTGTACTGGTTTGTATATATTATGTCCCCTAGAAAAAGCATGTTCTTTGATGCAATCTTGTGGGGGCAGATGTATTAGTGTGGATTAGGTTGGAACGTTTGGATTAGGTTGTTTCCATGGAGATGCGCCCCACCCAACTGTAGGTGATAACTCTGATTGGATAATTTCCATGGAGGTTGTGGACCCGCCCTTTCAGCATGGGCCTTGTTTAGTTTACTAGAGCACTATATTAGCTCAGACAGAAGGAGTGAGCTTGCTACAGCCAAGAGGGGACACTTTGAAGAACCCATAGGAGCTGAGAGAGGAGCTTCAGCTTACAAAGACATTTTGGAGATGGACTTTGAAAGCAGACTTTTGCTCTGGAGAAGCTAAGAGAGGACAAATGCCCCAAGAGCAACTGAGTGACATTTTTAAGGAGCTGAAGCCTAGAGAGGAACATCCTGGAACAAAGCCATTTTGAAACCAGAACTGGAGCAGACGCCAGCCATGTGCCTTTCCAGCTAACAGAGGTTTTCTGGATGCCATTGGCTATCGTCCAGTAAAGGTACTCTGTTGTTGGACACTTTATGGCCTTAAGACTGTAACTTTGTAACCAAATAAACCCCCTTTATAAAAGCCAATCCATTTCTGGTATTTTGCATAACGGGCAGCATTAGCAAACCAGAACAGAGAGAGAAAGGCATATTTGGCAAATGATTAAAAGGAGTGTTTTTGTTGACAATGAGCTTGGAAATGATGTGGTACTTGTTACCGTGGGTGACTGTCCATGTCAAATATGCAGTCACTGACAAATCTGGGGGTGCATAGGACCCTTTTTCTCCTTAGCCTCAGGATTGAAGTGAACTACAGCTCTCCTCGTAGGTTGGTATCAGTTGATTTTGAGCCTTCAGTGAGTAGGACAGAGTTGACATTTCCCATATTACCTGAATGCCTTACTGGCTTACATTTTAGAGAAACACATGGTGGACTAAAAAGAAGGAGACTTGGGGAGCACGGCTCTGCACTTACCAGTTAAGTGGCATTTGCAAGTTACCTCATCTCTCCAATCTCCATTTCCTTATGTGTAAAATGGGATTAATAATACCTACTTCAGGAGCTTGTTGAGAATTTAAATGAGATAGTGTATATAAAGCGCACTGAATGAATATATAGAGTAGGCATTATAAAAATATTTTAACTAGTTACATTATTCCCTTTAATCTGTGACTTTTTGGTGGGTGGGAAGGTCCCTGCATTAAAATCCATGGATAAAGTAGAGAAAGCTCTTCCTCCAAGCTGTTTTTGGAGATCCCTCAATATTTTCTCTCAATTCATTAGCATTACTTCTATAGAGGAAAATCTAGGACTGATGTGCTAGTTTGTAATTTACATTACATCATCTAGAGATTTTAGTGTTATATTACTGTATTTTACGTGGGCTCATAGGAAGAGATAAGTTACTAAGCCAATCAATGCTTGATCCCTCACCTTATGAAAGGCTTGGTCACTATGATGACATGATAATTAGCATGTTTACAGCAGCTAACAAAGTCACTGGTAGACATTTCTTTGAAAGGTCCAGAAA
This sequence comes from Choloepus didactylus, assembly GCF_015220235.1. Taxonomy (NCBI): domain Eukaryota; kingdom Metazoa; phylum Chordata; class Mammalia; order Pilosa; family Megalonychidae; genus Choloepus; species Choloepus didactylus. The sequence continues at coordinate 33,565,608 of NC_051318.1, forward strand.
GAGTGAAGAAATCAATTTTTGCTAGTGGACATTCCAAAATTCAAAAATAATTTCTGCAATGTGTATTTCAGGGAAATTTTCATTCTAATGTTTTAAAACCTGAATTTCCTTAACCACGGAAAATTCAGTATCATTGCCACCAGATTAAATGTAGGTTAGATATGTCACTTGATCATGGAATTGGCTACTATATGAAATTATAATACAGTTTAATTGGCTACCATATGAAATTATAATACAGTTTTTTTTTAACCTCAAACAGTACTGGTCAAAAGAAATTTCTGCATTGATGGAAATGTGCTATAATTGTATGCTGTCCTATAGAGTAGAAACTAGACTTGTGGCTATTAAACACGTGAAATATGGGAAGAGCGATTGAGAAATTAAATTTTTAATTTTACTTAATTTTAATAAAAATAAATTTAAATAGCCACATGCAGTTAGTAGCTACTTTGTTGGACAACTAGACAACATAGTCCTGGCACACATCAGGAAAAATTAGATACACAACCTTAAGCAATAAACCGGTTAATGTCCTAAACTGGGTAAGCTTACTTAGAGCCCCTCACTTTGCTTTTTGTTTGTTTGTTTGTTGCAGTTTTAGTTTTTGTTTTAATGTAATGAGGAAAAATGTTATTACAAATCAAAATTAACTGTTGTCATGTCTGCTTTGGAGACACGTGTGAGGAGGAGTAATTCATTTCAGTGGGAAAATGTGTTTCTCTACCACTCTGACTTTTGTAGAGATTGGAGAAAAATATTAATAAAGTTTTGGATATGAAAAAGTAGACCTGGAGTTTGGTAGTGGGTGAAGAATGATTCAAGTTTAAACTTCCGCATAAGAGGAGGAAAAGTCCAAAATTTAGGGAGCACAAGAATGGAGAAAGAGAGGAGAGAAGCGTGTGAGAGGTGAGAGAGGGACAGGAAACCAGGCAATATGAATGGGGCCTGTCAAGAAAGTAGTCAATGAGTGATCCCTGTATGGCCAAGGGACTGGTAAAGAGCAGGGATGTTTAACTTACAATTTTAAGTTGAAGACATTCTCATATTGTAAACCTTTCTCCTCTGCCCCCATCTTTAGCTAAGTCTACTCTATCTACAAAGCATTGCATGAATTGTTTTGGTGGCAGTGAAAGAACAGGGACTCTACTTCATATCTGGGTCAGCACAGGGATGAGACCACAACTCCAAGAGGTGAGACTCAAGTGAGATAGAAACATCATTCAGAAAAATCAGCAGAATTGATTTTGAGACTATGATCCTCAAATAAATCTTGAAGGATAATGGTTAAAACAATTATCTTTAAATTTCAAAGAGCCAAGTGATCTCCCTAGACATCTAAATTCCATAAGGAATGAAGATGCTGAATACCATGTATTATCTTAATGCCTTTCTGCATTTTTAGAGCAATGGGATACTGTGTTTAGTTCGTGGAGAAGTTCGTGTCAAATAGGATATGCTGTTTTCAACTAAGATTGTTTTAAAAGTCTTGGATCATTGTTTATATTTCAACAATTCTGATTTACTGATCTCCTTAGTGCACTTCAGTAGCTGAGTTTATACTTTTGGCCATATATATATATATCTTAATACAGAAGTTTGTGCAACTAGATACCAACAAAGATATAAAACCTTTGAGCCCCAAGATGACTAATAGGGATTAAGAGGGGCTATAACACATTTACAAAGAAACCAGGAGAATCTTGTCTGGAAAATTCCAAGAGTAAATTTAAAGTCTTTCCGAAAGTAAGAGAATACAATTAGAGACTTAGGACTGCTCTTGGCCCTGCCATTCTATGATTTCCAAAATTTAAGCACCTCCTTTGTTTTAATCTAGCCATTTGAACCTTTCTGCTGGTCCTCGACATATAAAATTAACCATCGTAGGCAGTGCCACTTTCTGGTACAGGTAACTGGAACATAGAGATGGGGACCACAGAAGATGGAGAAGCTTTTGAACAGAGAACTGACGTGATCAAAGCGAAGCTTTAATGAGAGAGATCTGTTGGCAAAGCAGGATGGTTGGAAGGGAGAGTCTGGAGTCAGGAAAACTAGCTAAGAAGTTACTGCACTGGTCTAGGGGTAAGATAACAGGGTCTGAAGTAAGGTGAGCAATAGAAGGGTCTGATGGGACAGATTAGGTGGAGTGGCAATAGACAGCCTTGGTAATTACAGTGGAGAGTCCTGGAAGATAGTATTGAACAGCTAGATTAGGGGGGCTGATCTGAACATCCTTGAGAGCCAAGCCAAAGAATTGAGTCTTGATTAAGTAGGAAAAAGATAAAACTGTGAAATATTCCTGAACCTCCACTCTCTGCTCTGTAACTCTCTGTTGCAGAGTGTTTCATTATTTTTGTTAACTTACTTTCTTTGTGGTAAATGACTTCTAAAAAAATTCTACAAATATTTACTGAGCACTTCCTATGTGCCAGGTATGGAGACTACAATCATGAATAAGTGAGGCATGTTCATATTCAGATAAAAAGTGTTGAAGTGAGAAAAGATTATATCATCAGAGATGGTCACCGAATATAGTGAATCCTTATATTTCAGAAGCTCTTTTAAGAAAGAGAAGAGAGCATTCAGAAAATTTGCTTTTATAAAACCCCATATTCAGAAGAACAAGGTTTTTAAAAAGTTTGTTTTCTTTATTATAGAAGTTGCAGGTTTACGAAACAATAATGCATTAAATTAAGGGTTCCTATACACCATCACACCACAAACAACTTTTGTTACAACTGACCATAACACATTTTTGTATTTGTACTACTAATTTAAGGCCATGGTTTAACTTAGGGTTCACTGTTGGTATAATGTAGTTCTATGGATTTTTAAGAAAATTTTGTTCTGTTGCCATATATACAATCTCATGTTTCCCCTTTTAATCTTATTCAGATATATATTACAGTGCTGTTAATTGCCTTCACAATGTTGTGCACCATCACCATGATCCATTACCAAAACATTTCCATCATTCCAAATAGAAACCTTGTACATTTTAAGCCTTAACTTCCCACTCCCTATCCCCACCCCATCCCCTGTTAATCCATATTCTAGATTCTGACTCTATGTGTTTGCTTATTCTAATTGTTTCAGATCAGTGAGATCATGCAATATTTGCCCTTTCATGTCTGGCTTATTTCACTCAACATGATGTCTTCAAGGTTTATCCTTGTTGTCACATGTATCAGAACATCATTTCTTTCTTTGGCTGAATAATATTCCATTGTACATATATACCATATTTTGTTTATCCATTCATTGGTTGATGGACACTTGGGTTGCTTCCATTTTTTGGCGATAATGAATAATGTTGCTATGAACATCAGGGTACAAATATCCTGTCGAGTCCTTGCATTCAATTCTTTTGGGTATATACCTAGTAGGGGGATTGCCAGGTCATATGGTAGCTCTATCCTTAACTTTCTGAGGAAACACCAAACTGTCTTCCACAGTGGCTGCAACATTTTACGTTCCCGTCAATAATGAATGAGTGTTCCTATTTCTCCTTATCCTCTCCAACACTTGTAGTTTTTTGTTTTTTAAATAGTAGCCATTCTAGTGGGTATGAAATGGTATCTCACTGTGGTTTTTTTTTTTTTTTTTTTTTTTTTTTTAATCCAACAACATGAAATTATTTTATGCATTTGTTTTTTTATCTAAGCAGGACTTTAGTATACATGCACCTCATTAATTAATCCATTTATTCCACATTTATGTGTTGAGCACATTCTCTGTGCCAGTGACTGTTCTAGCTCTGGGAATACAGGAGTGAGCAAAACACGTAAAAATCTCTTCCCTCAAAGATCTAATATTCTTGTTGGGTGACAGACAATAAACAAGTAAAGAAGTCAATACGTATGATTAGCACACGACAAATGACATTGATAAAAGTAAACAGTGTAGGTCATTTGTGGAGTGAGTGCTGGATGGGATAGGGGTTACCATTTTATACAGTTTAGTCAAATAATTCACCAAGAAGATGACATTTGAGTAGAGACTTGACAAAACCGAAGGAGTAAGCCATGCAGATCTCTGAGGAAAGAGAGTTTGGGAAAGACGGAAGAGCAAATGCAAAAGTTCTGAGATGGGATCAGTGACGTTTGGTGTATTTGAGGAGCACCCAGCAGGTCAGTGAGGCTGGGGCAGAGTGAGGAAGGGGTGGCATTGTAGGAGAAGAGGACAGAGGCGTTTCAGGCTGCCTCACCAGAAAGGGCCTATTAGGTCTTCATAAGGACTTTCTTTTATTCTGCATGGTATAGCAAGCTGTGAGAGGATTTTGCGTGGGGAAGTGACATGCTTTGAATGATCCTTCAAAGCTTGAGACTGTTGTGTGACTTGACTATAAAGGGCTAATGGCGGATGCAATAATCCAGGTAAGAGATGATGGAGGCCAGGGCCAGGTATACAGGTAAGAAGTGGTCAGATTTGAGATGTATTTTGAAAGTAGAGGTGACAATATTTATTTATTTATTTATTTATTTTTTTTTATCATCATTTTATTGAGATATATTCACATACCTCGCAGTCATACAAAACAAATCGTACTTTCGATAGTTTACAGTACCATTACATAGTTGTACATTCATCACCTAAATCAATCCCTGACACCTTCATTAGCACACACACAAAAATAACAATAATAATAATTAGAGTGAAAAAGAGCAATTGAAGTAAAAAAGAACACTGGGTACCTTTGTCTGTTTCTTTCCTTCCCCTATTTTTCTACTCATCCATCCCTAAACTAGACAAAGTGGAGTGTGGTCCTTATGGCTTTCCCAATCCCATTGTCACCCCTCATAAGCTACATTTTTATACAACTGTCTTCGAGATTCATGGGTTCTGAGTTGTAGTTTGATAGTTTCAGGTATCCACCACCAGCTACCCCAATTCTTTAGAACCTAAAAAGGGTTGTCTAAAGTGTGCGTAAGAGTGCCCACCAGAGTGACCTCTCGGCTCGTTTTGGAATGTCTCTGCCACTGAAGCTTATTTCATTTCCTTTCACATCCCCCTTTTGGTCAAGAAGATGTTCTCCGTCCCACGGTGCCGGGTCTACATTCCTCCCCGGGAGTCATATTCCACGTTGCCAGGGAGATTCACTCCCCTGGGTGTCTGATCCCACGTAGGGGGGAGGGCAGTGATTTCACCTTTCAAGTTGGCTTAGCCAGAGAGAGAGGGTCACATCTGAGCAACAAAGAGGCATTCAGGAGAAGACTCTTAGGCACAACCATAGGGAGGCCTAGCCTCTCCTTTGCAGCAACCGTCTTCCCAAGGGTAAAACTTATGGTAGAGGGCTCAACCCATCAAACCACCAGCCCCCTATGTCTGTGGTCATGTTAGCAACCATGAAGGTGGGGTAGGTGAATACCCCTGCATTCTCCATAGGCTCCTCAAGGGGGCACTACATCTTTTTTTTTTTTACTTGTTTTTCTTTTTTTTTTAATTTTCCCTTCTTTTTTAAATCAACTGTATGAAAAAAAAAGTTAAAAAGAAAACAAACATACAATAAAAGAACATTTCAAAGAGACCATAACAAGGGAGTAAGAAAAAGACAACTAACCTAAGATAACTGCTTAACTTCCAACCTGTTCCTACTTTACCCCAAGAAAGTCACATAATATAGCAACCTTTCTGTGAACTTGTTCCTACTATATCCATCAGAAATTAACAGACCATAGTCATTTCTGGGCATCCCCAGAACGTTAAATAGCTTATCTGTTCTTCTTGGATTATTGTTCCCCCTTCCTTAATTGCTCTCTACTGTTAGTTCCCCTACATTCTACATTGTAAACCATTTGTTTTACATTTTTCAAAGTTCACATTAGTGGTAGCATATAATATTTCTCTTTTTGTGCCTGGCTTATTTCGCTCAGCATTATGTCTTCAAGGTTCATCCATGTTGTCATATGTTTCACCAGATCGTTCCTTCTTACTGCCGCGTAGTATTCCATCGTGTGTATATACCACATTTTATTTATCCACTCATCTGTTGAAGGACATTTGGGTTGTTTCCATCTCTTGGCAATTGTGAATAATGCTGCTATGAACATTGGTGTGCAGATATCTGTTCGTGTCACTGCTTTCCGATCTTCCAGGTATATACCGAGAAGTGCGATCGCTGGATCGAATGGTAACTCTATATCTAGTTTTCTAAGGAACTGCCAGACTGACTTCCAGAGTGGCTGAACCATTATACAGTCCCACCAACAATGAATAAGAGTTCCAATTTCTCCACATCCCCTCCAGCATTTGTAGTTTCCTGTTTGTTTCATGGCAGCCATTCTAACCGGTGTTAGATGGTATCTCATTGTGGTCTTAATTTGCATCTCTCTAACAGCTAGTGAAGCTGAACATTTTTTCATGTGTTTCTTGGCCATTTGTATTTCCTCTTCAGAGAACTGTCTTTTCATATCTTTTGCCCATTTTATAATTGGGCTGTCTGTACTATTGTCATTGAGTTGTAGGATTTCTTTGTATATGCAAGATATCAGTCTTTTGTCAGATACATGGTTTCCAAAAATTTTTTCCCATTGAGTTGGCTGCCTCTTTACCTTTTTGAGAAATTCCTTTGAGGTGCAGAAACTTCTAAGCTTGAGGAGTTCCCATTTATCTATTTTCTCTTTTGTTGCTTGTGCTTTGGGTGTAAAGTCTAGGAAGTGGCCGCCTAATCCAAGGTCTTGAAGATGTTTTCCTACATTATCTTCTAGGAGTTTTATGGTACTTTCTTTTATATTGAGATCTTTGGTCCATTTTGAGTTAATTTTTGTGTAGGGGGTGAGGTAGGGGTCCTCTTTCATTCTTTTGGATATGGATATCCAACTCTCCCAGCCCCATTTGTTGAAAAGTCAGTTCAGTGACTTTGGGGGCCTTATCAAAGATCAGTCGGCCATAGATCTGAGAGTCTATCTCCGAATTCTCAATTCGATTCCATTGATCTATATGTCTGTCTTTGTGCCAGTACCATGCTGTTTTGGCAACTGTGGCTTTATAATAAGCTTCAAAGTCAGGGAGTGTAAGTCCACCCACTTCGTTTTTCTTTTTTAGAGTGTCTTTAGCAATTCGAGGCATCTTCCCTTTCCAAATAAATTTGATAACTAGCTTTTCCAAGTCTGCAAAGTAGGTTGTTGGAATTTTGATTGGGATTGCATTGAATCTGTAGATGAGTTTGGGTAGAATTGACATCTTAATGACATTTAGCCTTCCTATCCATGAACATGGAATATTTTTCCATCTTTTAAGGTCCCCTTCTATTTCTTTTAGTAGAGTTATGTAGTTTTCTTTGTATAGGTCTTTTACATCTTTGGGTAAGTTTATTCCTAGGTACTTGATTTTTTTAGTTGCTATTGAAAATGGTATCTTTTTCTTGAGTGTCTCTTCAGTTTGTTCATTTCTAGCATATAGAAACATTACTGACTTATGTGCATTAATCTTGTATCCCGTTACTTTGCTAAATTTGTTTATTAGCTCTAGTAGCTGTATCGTCGATTTCTCAGGGTTTTCTAGATATAAGATCATATCATCTGCAAACAATGACAGTTTTACTTCTTCTTTTCCAATTTGGATGCCTTTTAATTCTTTGTCTTGCCGGATTGCCCTGGCTAGCACTTCCAGCACAATGTTGAATAACAGTGGTGACAGCGGGCATCCTTGTCTTGTTCCTGATCTTAGAGGGAAGGCTTTCAGTCTCTCACCATTGAGTACTATGCTGGCTGTGGGTTTTTCATATATGCTCTTTATCATGTTGAGGAAGTTTCCTTCAATTCCTACCTTTTGAAGTGTTTTTATCAAAAAGGGATGTTGGATTTTGTCAAATGCTTTTTCAGCATCTATTGAGATGATCAATTGATTTTTCCCTTTCGAGTTTTTAATGTGTTGTAATACATTGATTATTTTTCTTATGTTGAACCATCCTTGCATGCCTGGAATGAACCCCACTTGGTCATGGTGTATGATTTTTTTAATGTGTCTTTGGATTTGACTTGCAAGTATTTTGTTGAGGATTTTTGCATCTATATTTATTAGGGAGATTGGCCGGTAGTTTTCCTTTTTTGTAGCATCTTTGCCTGGTTTTGGTATTAGATTGATGTTAGCTTCATAAAATGAGTTAGGTAGTGTTCCATTTTCTTCAATGTTTTGAAAGAGTTTGAGTAAGATTGGTATCAGTTCTTTCTGGAAAGTTTGGTAGAATTCCCCTGTGAAGCCATCTGGCCCTGGGTATTTATTTGTGGGAAGATTTTTGATGACTGATTGGATCTCTTTGCTTGTGATGGGTTGGTTGAGGTCTTCTATTTCTTCTCTGGTCAGTCTAGGATGTTCATATGTTTCCAGGAAATTGTCCATTTCTTCTACATTGTCCAGTTTGTTGCCATACAGTTGTTCATAATATCCTCTTATAATTTTTTTTAATTTCCTCAGCATCTGCAGTTATGTCACCTTTTTCATTCATTATTTTGTTTATATGGGTCTTCTCTCTTTTTGATTTTGTCATTCTAGCTAGGGGCTTGTCGATCTTGTTGATCTTCTCAAAGAACCAACTTTTGGTGATATGTATCCTCTCTACTGTTTTTTTGTTTTCTATGTCATTTATTTCTGCTTTAATCCTTGTTATTTCTTTTCTTGTACTTGGTTTAGGATTGGTTTGCTGTTCATTTTCTAGCTTCTTCAGTTGATCCATTAGTTCTTTGATTTTGGCTCTTTCTTCCTTTTTAATATATGCGTTTAGTGCTATAAATTTCCCCCTTAGCACTGCTTTTGCTGCATCCCATAGGTTTTGGTATGTTGTGTTCTCATTTTCATTCGTCTCTATATATTTAGCAATTTCTCTTGCTATTTCTTCTTTAACCCACTGATTGTTTAGGAGTGTGTTGTTTAACCTCCAGGTATTTGTGAATTTTCTAAGTCTCTGATGGTTATTGACTTCTAATTGTATTCCATTGTGGTCAGAGAATGTGCTTTGAATAATTTCAATCTTTTTAAATTTATTGAGGCTTGTTTTATGTCCCAGCATATGATCTATTCTGGAGAAAGTTCCGTGAGCACTAGAAAAGTATGTGTATCCTGGTGATTTGGGATGTAATGTCCTGTAGATGTCTGTTAAATCTAATTCATTTATCAGATTGTTTAGGTTTTCAATTTCCTTATTGGTCTTCTGTCTGGTTGATCTATCTATAGGAGAGAGTGATGTGTTGAAGTCTCCCACAATTATTGTGGAAACATCAATTGCTTCCTTTAGTTTTGCCAGTGTTTCTCTCATGTATTTTGTGGCACCTTGATTGGGTGCATAGACATTTACGATTGTTATTTCTTCTTGCTGAATTGCCCCTTTTATTAGTATGTAGTGGCCTTCTTTGTCTCTCAAAACATCCCTGCATTTGAAGTCTATTTTATCTGAGATTAATATTGCTACACCTGCTTTCTTTTGGCTGTAGCTTGCATGAAATATTTTTTTCCATCCTTTCACTTTCAGTTTCTTTGTGTCCCTGTGTCTAAGATGAGTCTCTTGTATGCAACATATTGATGGTTCATTTTTTTTGATCCATTCTGCGAATCTATATCTTTTAATTGGGGAGTTTAATCCATTTACATTCAACGTTAAAACCGTGAAGGCATTTCTTGAATCGGCCATCTTATCCTTTGGTTTATGTTTGCCATATTTTTCCCTCTCTCTATTAATATCCTTTATTGTACCCATACCGAATCTCTTTAGTACTGAACCTTTCTCCAAGTCTCTCTGTCCTGTCTTTGTTTCTCTGTCTGTAGGGCTCCCTTTAGTATCTCCAGTAGGGCAGGTCTCCTGTTAGCAAATTCTCTCAGCATTTGTTTGTCTGTGAAAAATTTAAGCTCTCCCTCAAATTTGAAGGAGAGCTTTTCTGGATAAAGTATTCTTGGCTGGAAATTTTTCTCACTCAGAATTTTAAATATATCGTGCCACTGCCTTCTCGCCTCCATGGTGGCTGCTGAGTAGTCACTACTTAGTCTTATGCTGTTTCCTTTGTATGTGGTGAATTGCTTTTCTCTTGCTGCTTTCAGAACTTGCTCCTTCTCTTCTGTGTTTGACAGTGTGATCAGTATATGTCTTGGAGTGGGTTTATTTGGATTTATTCTATTTGGAGTTCGCTGAGCATTTATGATTTGTGTATTTATGTTGTTTAGAAGATTTGGGAAGTTTTCCCCAACAATTTCTTTGAATACTCTTCCTAGACCTTTACCCTTTTCTTCCCCTTCTGGGACACCAATGAGTCTTATATTTGGACGTTTCATATTATCTATCATATCCCTGAGTTCCATTTCGATTTTTTCAATTTTTTTACCCATTCTTCCTTTTATGCTTTTATTTTCCATTCTGTCATCTTCCAGGTCACTGATTCATTGTTCAACTTCCTCTAGTCTTGTACTATGAGTGTCCAGAATCTTTTTAATTTGGTCAACAGTTTCTTTAATTTCCATAAGATCATCCATTTTTTTATTTAGTCTTGCAATGTCTTCTTTATGCTCTTCTAGAGTCTTCTTGATTTCCTTTATATCCTGTACTATGGTCTCATTGTTCATCTTTAGTTCTTTGAGTAGCTGCTCTAGGTGCTGTGTCTCTTCTGGTATTTTGATTTGGGTGCTTGGGCTTGGGTTATCCATATCGTCTGTTTTTTTCATATGCTTTATAATTTTCTGTTGTTTTTGGCCTCGTGGCATTTGCTGAACTTGATAGGGTTCTTCTTTTAGGGTTTGTAGACCTATTGAAGTCCTTATCTCTAATTTATCAGATCTACAGCTTCGTGGAGTACACTTTCTCTAACTAACCAGCAGGTGGCGTCCACGAGCCACCTGTTCTCCACAAGCCAGTTCTCCCCTGCTTAGCCTTTTTGGTGAGTGGGAGAGTGAGTCTTGTGTGGCCCAATTGGTGTACCAAGCTTGCGTGTGTAGTTGGTGTTGCCTGCCCTGTATGTGGGGCGTGTTTCTGGGCAGTCGGAGGGGGGGGTGGCCCTAACAATCAAATCTCCCTGGTGATCCTAGAGTTTTAAAGCTGCTGCAATAGTCTAATCCTTCAGTTCAGTCCTGCCACAGTTTGTCTCTGCCACTGACCCACAAGTCCTTGGTATTGGCGTATGGCTCCTGAGACTTGCAAGTGGGCCCCTCTTCCAGGCTGTGCACCCCGGGTCCTCTGTTGAGGGATGACTGTGCTATGTCACAGGTGAGTGCCGTCCCCCCAGGGCAGTTCTGGGCTGCTGGGCTGTGTAGGGAGGCTCCCAGTCTGCTCAAATGATGGCTGAATGGGGCTTTGTTAATTCACACTGCTCCACCTTCCCAACTCTGGGACAATCAGCTGAGGTTGCAGGGAAGGCTAATGTCCATGCCCAGTTTTGTGGTGTGTGCCTGTTATGTGAAGCACTTCCGTCACACTGCGTTGTCAGGGGCAGTTCTGGGCTATGGGGCTGGCGATGGGCAGGAGTGTTTCCTGTCCACCAGGATGGTGGCTGTGAGCAGACACCCCCCTTTTCTTGGGAAGTTGTGGTGTTTAGTGAATTTTCTCAGCCACTGGATTATTGCCTTTTGTCTCAGAGCTCTCTTAGTTCTGCTCTTGACTTGACGTGCCCAAATTGAAAGTCTTTGAAGCTTTCTGTATTGGGCTTCTTAGAGTAATTGTTTTAGAAAGAGAAAAAGGATTAAAAAAAAAAAAAAAAAAAAAAAAGGGCCCTCCTCAGAGATCTAATGGGTTATTGAAATGCTAATAGACAAAGCAACCAGGGCCATTAAGGAAAGGTCCACAGGGCAGAGAGATCAGCTTTTCTTTGGGATTTGCATATGCGCCTCAAGGCCTGAGCTCCGCCCTTCCCCTTTCTGTGTTCACCAGAACTCCAAAAATCCTCTGCTTTTATTTTGGAGTTTTTCGTGTTTTTTTTTTTTTTTCTATGCCTGTCTCCTCTCTGCTGGGCTGGCTGTTCTCAGATTCTCTGGTGTCTGGTCTCAGTCTATCTATGGTTGGAGTTGGATCAGTAGAATGAGTTTCCGATAAGGGCTGCCACTGCAGTTCTCCCTTCTCCTTCCCGGAGCTGACAGCCCCTCCTTCCCCGGGACTGAGCCTGGCAGGGAGGGGCGCGGGTCCCCTGGCCGCAAAAACTTACAGATTTCGCTGATCTCAGCAGTTCGACATTTTCATGAGTGTTGTATGAAGTATGCCCAAAGACAGATTGCTCTGTGGTGTCCAGTCCACACAGTTCCTGGCTTTCTACCTACTTTCCCGGAGGAGTAACTAAAACATACAGCTCACCAGTCTGCCATCTTCGACAATCTCTCACTGTGGTTTTGATTTGCACTTTGCTGACAGCTAATTATGTTGAGCATCTTTTCATTTACTTTCTGGCTATTGTGGATCTTCTTTGGAGAGATGTCTGTTCAAGTCTTTTGACCATTTTAAAATTGGATTGTTTGCCTTTTTGTTATTAAGTTGAAGGATTTCTTTATATATTTTGGATATTAAACCTTTATATGTAGTTTCCAAATATTTCCTCCCATTGTGAAGGTTGTCATTTTGCTTTCATGATATAGTCCTTTGAGATGCAAAAGTTTTAAATTTTGATGAGGTTCCATTTATCTATTTTTTTCTTTTGTTGCTTGTGTTAGCAAATGACTTTTAAAACTCAGGTTGCTACATATAAAGTTGTCAGTACTCAGAAAACATTTCATTTGCCAGAGCTCCTCACAATGTGTACTTCAAATACATCCTCAAGGGCTTTTGGCTGAGACCATCTGTTAGTTTTGAAGACTGGATTTCAATATGTTGGTGGCTGGACTTGTGCACATTCTGTCCTGTCTTTTGCAACTCCTCCTACAGCAAAGAATCTTCCTCTTGGAATTTAGAAAGAAGTCCAAGTCTTCTGTGTTTTATTATTTTAAAACTGGTTCTGCTTTGATTGTGCTCACTTTGTTTTCAGATGTTCATCTCCTGGGGTAGGTAGCAAAGTGGATGTATCCTTAATATACTTGATTATTTTTTTCTTAATACACTTTAATTTCCTATATCTCAGGAGCTTTTAGAGAATGAATGGCATGAGTTTAAGACAACATTTGGCTAAGAGGGAAAGAAATATATGTCTGTCTTAGATGAGCTATCCTTTCCTTTGAAATTCCTACATGAATTATGTGGGCAGAGAATATTGCCTGTGAAACAAGCATTTGTTTCGCACTGAGACTGGGTTCCAAATCCCTATATAGGATGCCTTTGGGGTTGTCTGAATAATGTGACAATACCTTTTGTTAGGCTAATTATAGGCCTGTGACTTATAACCAAATTTCCTATTTTTTCCTTTCCCCTATAAAATGACAGGACAAGTAACCAGTAATGTTTAGGTTTGTGGATTCTAAAGGCAGACTGCTTTGGGTTTGAATTCGGTCACTTAAAACAGTAAATGTTAGCTATTATTATTATTATTGAGTTTGAGAACTTTAATTATTAGAGTGCAAGCCAGAGGAAGTCAGCAAGAATCAGAAAAAGCAAAATAAAACAGCAATACCAGAAGAACAAATGCTGTTTTACTATACAGCCTCATGTATACCCTCTTTGTAAAGCCTCAGTCCTAGAAATCATTGCTAATCAGTGTAGCTATTCTTGACCCCATAGAGGATGGAGTAAATTGCCTAAATATGGGCTCATCCTTGGTGAAAACTGATGTATGTCTTGGATAGATGAGCAATGATGAAAAAACAGTATTTGGTTTCTGCTCATAACCTCAGTATTAATCTGTAAAACAATCTGCAGAGAATAAATCAAGTTCTTTATATACATGGAGATAATTCTTTCGTGTTACAGCATGAAAAGTCAGGAGCAAAGTTTTCTTCCTTGTTCTCCTATCACCATATTACAGTAGGAAACTCCTGCAATAATAATTGCCATTTGATTAACTTTCGTGGTATAAGGTGAGAACTCAGTAATTAATGGTCATAAAGTTTTGAAGAATGCAAATGCAATGCTGAATTAATAAAAAATTCCTTTGGTACAAGCATTTGATTTTTGACTTTTTTTTCTTCTTAAGATTCCAGGATCCCCAAATACTTCAACTTAAAGATTAAGAAAGGGGCAAAATAATGACAGACCAAAGTCATATCATTAACTGAAAAAAAAATCAGTTCAGTTGACATTGAATACATATTTTAACCTATCTCAGTGACTATCAAACTTTTAATTTTTGATAGCAGTGGATCCCTACCCTTTTTTTGTTGATATTCAGTGAAGTCCTATAAACCAAATGTGTGAAATATATAAAACATATAAAAGCAGAGGTTTCCTAGTTGAACTGGGGCTGGCATGGGTTTGGCCTATATTTTACCCTGGAGACTCTTGAAATAACTGAGGCAATCTCAAGTACTGTGGGGGTCCAAGGAATATAGTTTGACAGAATGTATTTAACTGAATGGTTCACAATATTTTCACTACCCAAGTTGCTTTATTGTAATTTTTTTTCTCCATAGTTTCTAAAATTTCCTACTATGCTATCAAAAGTGTACTAGGAAAACATTGTACTAGACATTCTACATTTTATCTCCTTTAATCTTCTCAAAAACCCTGTTAGAAGGATACAAAAGTACCCATTTCACAAGTGAAGAAAAGCACTTATGTAACTTGCCTAAGGTGATGCAGAAATTGTGATTGTGGATTTTCTCATTCCAAAGTCTTAGGCTACTCTGTTACCATAAATAGTTAAACAACTCCAATTCAGAGTAAAGGAACAACCTGCTTTGCACAGTACATCTTATCATGGGCAAATGTATGCTTTCCATTAGGATTTCTGAAATCTGGAGAAGAGTTGAGAATCCCTGTTTCCACTGTTGGAGACCTCAAGTAAGCAATGATTTTTCCTATACTGCATGCTAGTTGTCTAAACTTGTAAGCTTACTTAATTTACAAATGAAATGGGTCAAAAGAAAAAATTGCTTACAAATATATAGTTATGCATTTATTTTTAATTCTCATACCACTTATGAGCTTAAGTCTCCATTATTATTTGAGCTAAGCCAGGTGTACTCTTTCCCTTCCTGTCCTTTCATATCTCCTCTTGTTAGATTACCCACATAAAAGTAATATGAAATTGAGGAGTTTGGGAAATTCTTATATGGGTGATAGTCCCATGCAAAGCTCTATGGACTTCTCCTCATATATTGGTTTGGGCATTTGGTTCTGTAATTTTCAAGCTGACCCAGGAGCGATTATGTGATCATTTACTGGAAAATACCTACAAAGAGGTATTAATCAATGCCTTAGCTATAAGGATCAGACTGCCAAGTAGGCAAGAAGTGTTAAGCTCAACATATAAGTAATTTTAAAGACATTTTGTTCAATGCTGAAGTTGTGTAAGTCCAGAACTGCAATTTAATGCTTTCTTATTGTTTGTTGTAATTGAATGGCCATAATTACTTCTTGATGAATTCTCATGACTTCCAAGTGTCCCCAAGAGTTTGTGGTTTTTGTTGTTCACATTATTGTTTGTTTGTTATTTTATTTTTGTACTTGCTTTATCTGTAGCTCTAAATGGTCAAGTCATTCACAGGGCCATATTCTGAGATGTGGTCTTTAACTAGACAACTCTGAAATGAATTAGAATGATGCAACTTAGGGTGAATGTCTAGTTCAACAATTCTAAAAATAACAATAACTTTCACATATATAGTACTCACTCTGTACAAGGCATTGCTCTAAGTTTTACAGCTATTAATCCCATTTAATTCTCCAGACAAGTCTATGAGATAGCTACTGTTACTGCAGAAACATTGAGTGCTTAAGTAACTTGCCCTAGGTCAGACAGCAAGAAAATAGAAGAACTTGAATTTGATTCCAAAAAGTGTTAATGAACTCAATGATGTTGATCTGTCCAGAAAAGAGTGCTCATTTATTTGGCTTTCTCTTATTTTGTATCTACTATTTTGTTTAGTGTGGTATTAATCAGGAGAGGAGAAGCTATGCTGCAATATCAAACCACCACAAAATTCTTAGCAGCTTAAAATAGCAAAGGTTTATTTTTCTCTTACATGTCCATCATGGGTTGTTTTGGGGGCTCTGCTCTTCACCATCTCCATTCTAGGTCCCAGGCACCATATGGAATATTGCAGGTGACTATTCCAGAGGGAAAAAGAGTTGTCTCAATTGTGCAGCAGCTCTTAAAAGTTCTAGCTACAAGTGACACCTATCATTGTGTAAAGTAAGTCACATGATCATACCTAACTTTAAGTTAAGTGCCCAGTAAGGGAGAAGAACTGGAAACACTTTGTGATCAGCACTACTGACTCTCACAGGTGCCTGGATCCATTTTTCAAGTGTGAAAAATTGGTGCAAAGAAAAAAAAATTAAAGACATTTGAGCATGCATCCTTCTGACACAGTTTGTGAAAATTTAAGCAGAATTATCTTAGTGGATTACAAGCAGTTGGTGAGATAAGGTTAAACTCAACAATTATTAAACATAGTTCAGGTCCAACTTCCAAACTAAATGGGTTTCTGAAATGTGTCCTTTTGTCATTCCCAATCAGCTCTCTGCCAATAGTAACCATGATTGCAGGTGGCAGCTTTGTGCTTTCCTTGGAGTGCTGATCTACCCTTCTGACTTGCACTGCCTTCTCTCCCATGTGATAGTTATGTAAGTATGGAATGATTTTGTCATTCATTCACTTATTCACTCCCTAACCCATTAATTTGTTTTCAAAAAACTTTTTGAGGGTTTTGGGACTGTGTCAGGAGATACAAAGGTATATAAAGCATGGGTTGAACCCTCAAAGAGATCACAGTCTGAAAGGACAAAAACCTAACTAACTAAATCTGCAATCACAGATTTTAGGACATTAGGGGAAAGGAGGAGGTTGGTAAATAAGACACATGATGATGACCAAAACTCTAATTTACTATTTCCCAGTGATTGTGGCTAGCATCAACTTCAAGTTGTTGTGGAATCTGTTCTTCCTTCAGCATTTGCTATTCAAAGTATTCCTGACTTGTATCTGAACCTTTAAAATTTCATTTAATTTAATTGCTATGAAAATAAAATAATGAAACTTTATTAGTTCTTAAGGGACAAGACATGATTTGTAAGAAAAAGTCCCAGAATCTAATGAAAAGAAATGTCAGTTCAACTCAAGGGAACATTTAAGTGTTATAGATAAAGTAATATATCATGTTCTGGTGGAATCTCTGAAAAAGTTGGTGGGCTTGAATATAGATTTTTGTAATTTAACCATACCCAGAAATGTGTTAATGCAAGACAACAACCTTGCTCAGCTCAGCTTGGATGCCGAAGTCAGCAGGTCTCTCCGTTCCGCCAGCTGCCCAAGCTTAAAAACTGTCTCTTCTCTCCACTTCACTTGACATCTTTGCAGTAGTCCACATCGTTGATCTCTTCCTCATTCTCAAAATACTCTCTTGCTTTGTCATCACAACTCCACACAATCCTGGCTTTCCTCCCATTTATTAGTCTTTCTCAGATCCTGTAACCATCTTCTTTTCTTCTATTTGACCTCGAGGCTTTGGAGTCCCTCAATTGTCTCCTCTTTTGCTCTACTTTCTTGTCCTGGGTGATCTGATCCTCTTCCAGCATATGCTGATGACTTCTGTCTTTCTGGCACTAGTCCAATCCACTCTTCTCAATTTGGGTTCTACTGGCCTCTGAGAGAGAGTGCTCAGTTCTGTGTCTGGATGGAAAAATTTAATTTAGGGATGAAGATGAGAATTGTTAGGAGTTCTAATTGGCAGAAGATCTCAGCTACAATTTCCAATTAGTTTTTTCCACTCATAAAGTTGATATTTTGATTTTGATCTACTTGACTCCTGTGTTTTAGATTTTGATTGGTTCAGAAGAAAAATGATGGAAAGGAATATGATTAATTGTTATCCTAAAAACTCAGTAAAATTCACACGATACTGGGGACTTATAATGAAATCAATTCAGTTTCTGCATATCCAGATTGGGCTCTGCCCTTACTAAATTACTCAGGGACTCTAGGGAAGCATGTCTGCTGGCCAGGAGGTAAGAAGTGGGGCGTGTGGGGGTAGAGCTAACAGAATCTCTAATGCTGCAAGGAGAATATTATCATCACCTTTAAAGTCGAAGAAACTGAATCTCTAAGAGTTCAAGTAGCTGCCAAGTGGTTGAGCCAGTATTCACATCCCAATTTGACTGACTTCCAAATCTATGATGTTTTCACCAGATTCAGGTGACTCTTGATACCTGTGTGCTACACACATGAACTATTGAAGGAATTAATAAGCAAATATAATAGTCTAAGGGTTTCATATATATTAGTGTGCATATGTTTCATATATATGTATTTATAGGAGTGTGGAATCTGTGTGTCTATTTTTTGGCTCACACTTTAATATTTTATTTTAAAAAGTTTTAATCCTAAAGAAAAGTGGAAAGACTAGTACAATATACATCTGTATATCCTTACCTAGATAAGCCAGCTGTTAATATTTTGTTGTATTTGCTTTATCTATGTGTGTATGTAATTTTTTGCTGAATATTCAGAAAGTAAGTTACAGACAAGTCCCTTCTCTCCTAAGAATCTCAGCATCCACTTGGTAAGAATAAGGACATTCTCCTACATAGCCACAATACCACTATCATACCTAATATTAACATTATTCAAATAATATTATTTCATATACGTGCTTTGTTCACATTTTTCATTGGGAATGTTTTGAAAGAAGAGAAACATGAGTTTCTCATCTTGTGATGCCTAAACTTATATTATGGACAATGACTACCAGATAGTTGGCACCTCTAAAATGTCCCAGAACATCATGGATAAAGAAACATTTGACTAGATAACACTATTGCACAGTAACAAAAGAGCTACATGGGGCATCCTGAATAGCAGGAAGAGGAACCAGTCACAGTAGCTAAATCCTGAGTGGGAAATTTGCAAGGAGAATTAACATTCAAAAGGTGAAACATGACAGGCAAGTCTTTCAACAGTTAGGAACTGAGACAGTGGGATCACTTGAAGTAGGCATAATTTTCCCAACTTCATTTTAGCTCCCGGTATTTATTCATTCATTTATTCAACAAATACCAGCACTGTGCTAGATCCTCGTGATACAGAAATTTATAGCACAATTCCAGTCCTTGAAAACTTCAGACTACTGATGAAAACATTTGTAAATAAAGAATAGCAGACACAATCCTCCAGAGACCCATCTGAAATCTCAGCAAAGGAGGCCAAGAGGAATAAACTGATAACATTGAAGAGAATGTGCATAGAGTCCCAATGGCTAAGGGATTCTAACAAAACCCTGGATGATGGAAAGTGAACGAGGTGTCATCAGACAAAAGAGCTCAGTACACCATAGCCCAGCATATTTTCTGAGGTATCTATTGAGGAGGCGGGAGCTCTTTGAAACCACAGAGATGCTTGGGTAGGAGGAAGCACATGTGGTCAAGGGCTGGAATGGGAGTAGGGGATGGAAGGCAGAGGGATTAAAGCGAATCTGCTGATGAAGCCATAGTGTCAGTCTATGCTGCCATCTCCTCTCCCTCCCTGCTCTCAAAGTGCACATAATTAAGCCTATGTTATAGATTGAATTGTGTATCCCCAAAAGATATGTTCAGGTTTTAACACCTGGTCCCACAGATGTGACCCTATTTGGAAATAAGATCTTTGAAGATGTTAGTTAAGATGAGACCAAACAGGGTTAGCATGGGCCCTAATCCAATGTGACCAGTGTCCTTATGAGAAGAGAGAAATTTGAACACAGAGACACACACACACAGATGGCCATGTGATGGAGATAGAGACTGGGTTGTGACGTTGGCCAAAGAAGGCCATGGCTTGCCCGTAAGCCACTGCCAGAACCCTACAGACTGCACAGCAAGCATGGCCTGGTCAACACCTTGATTTCAGACTTCCGACATCTATTAACAGTTAGATAATAAATTTCTCTTGTTTCAAGTCAAGCAGTTTGTGACACTTTGTTACAGCAGCCCTAGAAAATTAAGATAAGCTTATCTTCCCAAGAAAATACACAAAACCAAATAATATATCTGTTCTAAAGAAATTGAATGAACTAGGGAAATCTAAGCCCTCGTTCTGACAGTCATTAAAATTCTCTTCTTTCTTAAGTTTGAGGCTCCTGGCCTGCTGCTGGCTTTTTGCTTACCCTAAAGTAAAGGCTACTGGACAAACATATGCAGCAGGCAGAACACCCTACCCAAAGCATAGTCATACGTACACACGTACCTGTGAGGATTTAACAGGGTGTTCCATAAACAGTGGGTGCTTCATAAAAGTGGTGGACGGAGGGGCAACTATACTCACCAACAGCTGCAAGAAAGGTTAATTTGGGAACAGAAGGCAAGAGTTCTGAAAAAGTTGGCTCATGTTTTATGGTGATGATTTTTTTTGGATAAACAAATGCATAGCTGTTACTAACTATTCATCCTCTAAGAAGGGGATGGATCTCTCAGATTTTGCTTCTTTCAGGGTCCCCAGTAAATAAAATCCAAGAGAAGGAATATGGTAGGTGCTTTCTGCGAGTTTCAAACCTGGGTTTGCAGCCACTGGAAGGTAGAAAAGAGGATTGAAAAGCCTGCCTCCACACCTTTTCCCTTCCTTCTTTCACTATGGTTCAGCTTCTTCCTTCAGACACTTAGCTAATATCTGGGGGCATAGGGAAAAGATGATGAAGTCCTAATCTCACTGGACTGCAGCTGAAATTACATTGAAAAAAACCTCAAAGAAGTATTCTTACTTAATTTCTTTTTAAAAGGCTTTAGTGTATGAATATAAAATCAGAAAATGACCGGAAAAAAAAGACAACTAGAATCCCATGAACAGGAGATATGCATTATTGAGATTTCCATTTCTCCTTTAAGCATCTATTTCCATGCCACAATGAATTCCATATATGATGTATATATGCATATATGAAGCTGTATATCAAGTATGATTCTGGTTAAATTATGTACGATATGAGATTTTATATACTCCTGTTTTTCATTTACTATTATTCTGTCAGCACTTTTGAATGCCATTGAAATTCACTGAAGGTGTCACTTTAAATGACTGCGTAGTATTTCCTAAATATGAATTTATCCTATTGATTTACTCATCACTTTTCATGTAGCTTCCTTCCAATTTGTCATTATTATAAACAATTCAGAGAAGCAGCCAATTCTAATCTTGGTTGGTTACTCTTATGCTGATCATCAAAGCATCAAATCAGCATGTCCTAAGAAGAGAAAGGAAGTAAAATTTTTGTCCTCACAGCACAGGCTGACTGTGATTATTGTGTTAATCCTGTTCAGATTGTTAAGGAACTTGTCTGAGATCACACAACCAAACAATGGAAGAGGTGTGATTTGAACCCAAGTCTCTCTCATACCAGAACACTTTGTCCACTTGTGTGCAGGTATTTTTATCACTTTGTGATTTTGCTCTTTAACTCCCTTACAACTCCCAAATATCGTGGGATTTGTGAGCTAAGACCCATCTTAGAGCTGTAGTCAGTGTCTTGCTTCACCAGTGGTAGAAAACAGAGTTGTATTTCTTTTATTCTTCCTATTACATGAGTCAAGTTTTTTTCTCACAATCTTTAAAGATCTTCCTTCCTTGCCCCTGGGATTTTACTCATATCCACACTCACCCACAGAGTACCCCCAGGCACGTTCATGCAGGTGACCGGGGGCCTTCTCAGTTTGCGTCAGTAACCTTGCAGAGAGGAAGCCACAAGTCTAATGGTCTTCTGCTCTCTCTGTAGCTGTTGGTGCCACATGGTGTCACTGTTGAAACACAGGCAGACCAGCCATCTCCTTTGTCCCCAGAACTGGGCATGGGCCTCTCAACCCTCATATCCCCTCCCGAAGCCACCTGGTGACCTGGAAGTCTAATACAATACCTGACTGCTTACTGGCACAGCTTCTCCCCTTAGACATTTCTCTCCATGGGGCAGAGCCCACCATAATTTGTTACACATATATATAAGTCTTACAGGTATGCAAGCCACTTGATTCAGGTATGCACACTTACCTCACAGGCTCTCAGACTTTATATGCCAGTAATATCGATTCAACTTCACTCAATAATACAGCTTCTTGAATTTAGACATTGGGTGGAGGTGATCTGCTAAATATAGCTTTATTTATTTTTTCCTTCCTTCATGCACACACAAACACACATACACACCACTGCCACCCTCTAAAATCCTTTTTCTCTGTGGAGTGTGGGGAGTGTGGTGTATGCTTCGAAAGGAACAGAGGATGGAAGTTATTCCCTCTGACCGCACTCTGAGAGAGGGGTTAAAAGCCTTTATGTCTTTAAGGTCTGGGCCTTCCTTTCTCTAAGGGGCTTTATTTGTGTATTGAAGGTCTAGGTCATTTCTTTTGGGCAATTAAGTTCTCTTTTAAAAGAAGAACCCCTGCCCTTTAAGGGGTTGAAAAGAACAGCAGCATGACTCTGCATATCCCCAAATGCTGAAGGAAAGGGCAAGGTGGGCATGGGTTTTGTTAGAGGCAGATGACACACATCTGGCACAGCGCTGCTGTGACCCCGGGCTGCAGGGAACAGCTGTGTGTGTTAACTGATGTGCTGTGGTTGGGGCACCCTGTGCAGGATGCCCTGAATCAAGCAGGGCAGAGGAAATGGAGATACCAGCTTTCAAAGGACCTTGCTGGCATGAACTAGAAGATGGTGACTGTAGCCAGCAACTGGTGACTATTTTGTTGAGATGGGAAGGTCAGGTTGGAAGACAAGAGTGAGAAGGGGACAATAGTACCCATGGAACCTAGAGACACTAGAACTATTCCCTTCTTAGGAGTGGACATTTGGGGAAAGCCCCTTGAGGGATGCATAGAGTATTCAGTTTCTTTGACTTATCCAAGGGAGAGTGGGATAATCCCCTAGTTTTAGGAGTGGACTTCCTGCCAATATGGCAGTTGGAAGCCAAGAAACATTAAATTTAAACTGGAGACGTTAAAGCAATGTGAGAATGTTTGTTCTCTAGTGTTAAGTAATAGCACAAAGAATTACCCACATGCACACATGCACACAGCTATGCATCCAGGGTTCAAGCATTGCATCCCTGATCATGGTGGGGCAGTTTTAGTTATGCAATCTCATGGAACCAGAGCCTCATCTTTTTAGCCAAAGCACTTCTGCCTCTAGAGCATGAAAGACACTCTTTCTTCTCTTAGACCAGTCTCACCTTCTCTCCCCTGGGTGGGAGTTATTTTGTACAGAAGAAATCTAAACCTGGTTATGTACAGTACTCAAGTTGTATCAAGATTTGACTATATGTACTTGTTATATTCAGGTGATTGTTATATAAGAACATGATTATTTCTATTGAATAGTAGCCCCTTCCCTGGGCACCTGGTGATGAATACACTTCCCTGGAACGTGTGCTAGAATATTACTGGCATTTGTCCAGAGATCATTTGAAAATGACCAAATTAAGTGAAGGTGCCAGGCATTTTGCTTTGCTCTATGATGGCAATGTCTCCCACCCAACTTTCCCTTCTAAAACTAATATGATGAGTAGTTATTTCCCATTTTCCCTTGGAATCTTGGGGAAGTTTCTCTTTACCCTTCATAGATTGGTGCTTGGTGAAGATTCTTATAGACTGGCTGGTATATTTTTGTTTTCCTGATCTCTTCCCATTTGTGTCTCACTCACTTATTTTGTAATGCAATTCTTGGATGTTCTCATTGTACTCACCCTATTTGTTAGAGACTTGTTCAGTCTCTTTCCTCTTTGGCTTGAACCCTGCCTCTCTTGGAGCTTTAGACTTTGGTGTGGATTTACTTTGGACTTGGTCTCTGATTTTCAGATCTTTTAGGAGAATGCCACTACTTTCCCTGTTTCATTTTGTTTGGACTTCTAACCATCTGGACATTTGCTTTTGACCACTCTGTCTCTATTCTCAATGTGCTATGTGGCTAATGCTTTAGTAGGAGCTACTGTAATTCGTTACCTCCCTGGGTGACAATGTCTGGACATTCTAATGATGTTTTACAGGAAGCAACAATGTTTGGACTCCAAGCAGTTAAGGGCTCCTCCCATCACAGGCACTTTAAAATTCTTAGCATCATCACAGCATGGAGAATTTTCCTGATGAACTGAAAGGGGGCAGATAATAGACACTTATTTTTTTTATCTAGAGTCTTCAGATTACATGGAAGTCATGTAGTCTTGCACGGATCTGTTCACAATTAAGAATCACTGGCAACTTTCAAAATAGGCCAAAAAAAAAAAAAGAAGCAGACATCCAGTGCAGGCAAAACCGTGAACAAGGAACACACCAAGGAAGATTCAAACCTGTTCTGTGCAGAGCTTTTTCCCCTAGGTTGTCATTACTAATCCATTGTGAGTAATTTGTATGCATTGTAAATTATATTCCAGTTTCAACATCATCTGTAGGTTCAATCATTCCCAACCAATTCTTTTGTCATTCACCTGTCAGAATGGAAGAGGCAAGCCTCGTCACCCTCACTCAGCACCTCATCCACTTTCCTCCAAGACTTCTCATCATTTGTTACCCTCTCTCTCTTCTCTGTCTTCAACCTCTTGTTTTGACATGGTCTCTTTCCCTTCTTTCTTTTTTTTTGCTTTTTTTTTTTTAAATTTTATTTTGAAATAAATTCAAACTTACAGGAACAGTTGCAAAAACAATACAAAACCCATACACAGAACTCCAGCATACCCCAACCCCCCTCCCCTGATACCCCGATCCACCAACTTTAACATCCTGTCACACCACCATTTCTTCCTTTCTCTCCCTCCCTCCCTCCCTATCTATCATCCATATTGCTCTGTCTTCTGAACATATGAGAGCAAGCTGCACACGTCCTTGAACAAACAATATAATTCACATATACACTTCCCATGAACAAGAACATTCTTTTATGCAATCCCATTGAGCGCAGCTAAGAAGTTCAAGAAATTCAACATTGATACAAAGCTTACATTCTATATTTCCATTTTTTTTTGTTTGTTTTTTCTTAAGTCCCCACTGTGTCCCTTTGAGCCTCCTCTCCTCCATCCTCAGATCCTCTCCAGGATCATCCTTGGCATTTAATTGTCATTGCCTATTTAGACTTTTTCTTTTCTTTTTTTTTTTTCCAATTGTGGAAGCATATATACAGCCTAAATCTTCCCATTCCAACCCCTCCCTAGCATTCCATTAGTGGGATTCATCACATTTAGAATGTTGTAATGCTATCACCTTCCCACCATCCATTACTAGAAATTTCCCTTCACCCCAAACAGCAACCCTACACTCATTTCTTAACTTCCCATTGCCCCTTCCCCCACTTCTCATAACCCATACTCTACTTTTCATCTCTATGGTCATATTCTCTGATAATTTCTTTGTGTTCACCATGGGGCTTAAATTTAACCTCTTAAATCTATAACAATCTTGTTTTTCTTTGGTACCAACTTAGCTTCAATAGGACACATAAACTATGTTCCTATACTCTTCCATTCCCCCACCTTTATGTAGTTCTTGTCAGAAATTACATATTATGCATTGAGTCCAAAGCCACTGATTTGTTATTAGAGTTTATGTATTTTATATCCTGTAGGAAGTAAATAGTGGCATTACAAATAAAAAATTATTGTCTTCTATTTGTATTTTGTTGTAGTCAGAGAATGTGCTTTGAATATATTCAATTGTTTTTTTTTTTTTTTTTTAATTTATTGAGGCTTGTTTTATGTCCCAGCATATGGTCTATTCTGGAGAAAGATCCATGATCACTAGAGAAAAATGTGTGTCCTGGTGATTTGGGATGTAATGTTCCATATATGTCTGTTAAATTTTTCTATATCTTTCTCTCCTTTCTTTGTTTCTCTGTCAGTAGGGTTCCCTTTAATATCTGAAGTAGGGCAGGTCTTTTATTAGCAAACTCTCTCAGCATTTGTTTGTAAAAAATTTAAGCTCTCCCTTAAATTTGAAGGAGAGTTTTGCTGGATAAAGTATTCTTGATTGGAAATTTTTGTCTCTCAGAATTTTAAATATGTCATGCCACTGCCTTCTCGCCTCCATGGTGGCTGCTGAGTACTCACTACTTAATCTTATGTTGTTTCCTTTGTGTGTGGTGACTTGCTTTTCTCTTGCTGCTTTCAGAACTTGCTCCTTCTCTTCAGTATTTGAGAGTCTGATCAGAATATGTCTTGGAGTGGGTTTATTTGGATTTATTCTATTTGGAGTTTGCTGGGCATTTATGCTTTGTGTATTTATATTGTGTAGAAGTTTTGGGAAGTTTTCCCCAACAATTTCTTTGAATACTCTTTCTAGGCCTTTACCCTTCTCTTCCCCTTCTGGGACACCAATGAGTCTTAAATTTGGATGTTTTATTTTATTTATCGTATCCCTGAGATCCATTTCAATTTTTGATTTTTTTTCTCCATTCTTTCTTTTGTTCTTTCATTTTCCATTCTGTGGTCATCGAGGATGCTGAGTCGTTGTTCAGCTTCCCCTAATCTTGTATTATGAGTATCCAGTCTTTTTAATTTGGCCAACAGTTTCTTTTATTTCCATAAGATCTTCTATTTTTTTATTTACTCTTGCAATTTCTTCTTAATGCTCTTCTAGGGTCTTCTTCATGTCCTTTATGTCCTGTGCCATGCTCTCGTTGTTTGATTTTAGGTCTTTGATTAATTGTGCCAAGTACTGTGTCTCTTCTGATCTTTTGATTTGGGTGTTTGGGTTTGGGTTCTTCATATCGTCTGGCTTTATTATATGCTTTAAGATTTTCTGTTGTTTTTGGCCTCTAGGCATTTGCTTTACTTGATAGGGTTCTTTCTGAATATATTACCAATATCTAATTTTTCAGATCTACAGCTTGGTGGCGTATACTTTCTCTAACTAGCCAGCAGATGGCGTCCGTGAGTCACCTATTCTCCTCAAGTCAGTTCTCCCCGACTTTGTCTTTGTGGTGTGTGGGGATCTGATTCTTGTGGGGCTCGATTGGTGCACTAAGTTTGGGTGTGTTGTTGGTGCTGACCACCCTGAATGTGGGGCGTGTATCTGGGTGGTTAGGGAGGCAGGGCAGCTTTAATAATCAAACCTCCCAGGTGTTCCTGGAGATTTAAGGCTTTTACAAGAGTCTAAGCCTTCATTTCAGTCTTGCCACAGATTGTTTCTGCTGCTGACCCACAAGTCTTTGGTATTGGTGTGGGGTCCCTGGGATTTCTGAGCGGGTCCTCCTTCCCAGCTGTGCTCTTCCAGGACCTCTGCTGAGGGAAGGCCGTGCCACATCACAAGTGCACGCCAGCCTCCAGGGAAGCCCTGGGCCACTGGGCCATGCAGGGGCATTCCCAGCCTGCTTTAAAGATGGTTGAATGGGGCATGTTAATTTCCCCCTTTTCGCACAGCTCCACCTTCCCAGCTGCAGGACAATTAGCTGTGGGTGCACTAAAGGCCACTGTCCACAGCCGATATCATGGTGTGTGTACGGCACTGTGGAAAACCCTCTTGGTGTGGCTCTGAGCTATGGCTCTGTCTCCGGGTAGGAGTGTCTCCAGCCCGCAGGGGAGATGTCTGCAAGAAGCATGGTTTCTTTCTCCTTTTGACTCCCCTCTATCCCCCTGGCCCTGAGACAGTCAGGAGCAGGTGTGGGAAGGGCTATCCACGCCAGACACCAAGGCGTTGGCTACAGCCTGCTCCTGCAGTGCTTCACTGCGTGGTTCTCACTGCTGTATCTGCAGTTGCTCCTGAGTTTTTTTTTTTTTAAAAGAACTAGTCCATCTCCAAACGCCAACCCGCAGTTTCCCCACACTGCAGCACAGCTGCTGGACTTTTCGCTAGCTTACTCACTCGTTTCAGAGTGCAGAGTCCTGGTTTCACCAAATGCAAGGTCCCCGTGGATTTAGCAGACCTTGTCCAGCTGGTGCATCGCTGGAACTGGTGTTCTGGGTCACTTTCTGGCTTTTATCTAGTATTTTTCACGGAGGTGTTTTTTTTTTGCCCTGTCTCACCTAGCCGCCATCTTAGGTTCTCTCTCCCTTCACCTTTTAAACACATCCTAGTCGCTTCCATTGTAATAAGCTTTCTATCACTTGCCAAACAATCTTTGCAGCCTTAGAGGAGTGTTCCTCATCTGTACCTTGACCACTGGCTAAAACCTAGAGGAGTAACGCTACCCTGTTGCCTGTCAAAAGACCTGCGTGTGATCTGAGGTACCAGTCGCAATATCAACAATTAAAACATTTGGGACTATAATGCAATGCTGGAACACAAAGCCCATCTGCCTCTAAGAAACAATTGGGACTAAGGCCTTTATGCTTGATCCTCTGTTTACTTCAGTCACCCCCAGAAATCCAAACCTCTGCAGACACCTGAAATCTCCTTTATGTTCTCCTCCGTACTACATCCCCTAATCTGTCCCAATCCACAACCTTTCCCTCCATCACAAACCCTGTCACTGGGCCCTTTAAAATTCCTGCTCTGTCATTGGCCAAACTCCTCTCCATCTCCAAACCTTTTCCTCCCAATTCATTCCACTTCTTGGCTTTCTGTTACAAACCTAGCTGGTCTCTGAGGACATGGCTTCCCTATAGCTCTTCAGTTAGAGGCATTTTCTTTTTCTCACATGCACCACGTATTTCAGAGCCAGGTATCCTCCTTACTTATCATTACTACTTCTGGACCATTATGCTGCTTTTTTTCCCTTCAAAATCCCATGCTCACACCATCTGATTATATCATGGTATCAGTCAGAGTCCCAGCAGGGAAACAGATGGTGCACTCAAAGTAGGAAAATTAAAAGAGGGTTTTAAAAAGAGAGCATTTATGAAGATACAAGTAGGATGGAGAAACAACAAAGAATAGTGCAGGGCTAGTAATATGGTCCCAATAGACCTAGTAACACGGACCTTTCAAGGGAGGATGGAGGGAGTAGTTACCAAAA
Source organism: Choloepus didactylus (assembly GCF_015220235.1). Taxonomy (NCBI): domain Eukaryota; kingdom Metazoa; phylum Chordata; class Mammalia; order Pilosa; family Megalonychidae; genus Choloepus; species Choloepus didactylus. Next base: position 33,594,488 of record NC_051318.1, read on the forward strand.
CCCAGAAGGAGATACTCTTGTAGGATTGGCTGCCTTGAGCCATCAGTGACCTTAGGCCAAGGGAAACTACCAATTCTGCAGTGTGGGAACCTAGGGATCTCCCTCCCTCCAATCTCTTTAGGGGCTCCCCACTGACCGAAACCTATCAGAAGTCAGAGGGTAAGGCAAAACTTGAGGTATTCCATATGGGAAATCTCTGGGGCACATAGAGAGGTGCAGAGCAGAACTGATAGACACACAGATGCCTTCCAGTGCATTCATTCTCCTCTCTCTCTCACTGCTGTTGTCTACTGACCTCCTGACCTCTCCCCCTCATTCACTAAAAGCCTCTTTGCTAAAGCATTTGTCTTCTTCCAACTCATACCATCCTTCCCAGTGCCATCAACATCCTGGTGTATGTCCCATCAAATGTGCTGGCCTCTCCGTTACTTCACCAATATTTCTTTAAAGATCCTTTCTTTCACTTCTCCTTAGCCATCTGCTCCCATGGTCCACCTGAATTTGTCATTTGTACCACCTTTGAAAGGTTTAATTTATCTTAATCCTATTTCACCTCCTTTCCTAACAGCTTCTGTGCTCAAATAATCCTTCAAAAATTCTTAAAACGGGTCAAATTTTCTGATTAATTTACCCCAATACTTTTTCACTATGTAACAACCCCGTCTTGTTTTCACTTTTCTTCTCATCCAACTAAGAGCCCATGGCTCATCAATATTTTTAATCTCTTGAAATTTCCTTAACCATCTTTTCTCTCCTTCTGTCATTTTTGCCTGGTAAGATCCCAGCCTGTGATGACTCAACTATCCAACCACATGCTTGGTGCTTGCATACAGACAGCTGAACATTGCAGGAGGAAAGGAATGCAGCCAGGCAGGCTGATTTCCCTTTAAATAAGTCATGTAAAACTACAAGGGGGCACTCAACCCTGACTGACAACTCAACTGGATTTGTCTTGTAAATTGCTTTTTCACTCTGAGTTAATTATGTTGCCACTTTTCCTTTCTCCAGAAACTTCACAATCTCCCACCCTGTATTTTCATTGTACTTTTACCCTTTCTCTTGTTTCATTTAAACATTGAAATCATCACTTAGGAATGTCTCCATCTTCTCACTTCCAAGTTCAGAAACCTGCCTGTATCTAAACCCATGTCCCTCTTCCTTCTAGTGGGAGGAAGATAATCTTATAAAATGTCAAATCCTCCACTTCTTCATTTGGACTCTGAATACAATCCCTTTTCTGCCTTCTCATGCTTTTTATTTCCCCACCCTCCAGCCTTACTTCTTGCCCTTTTAATTGAATCATTCCTATAGGAATATAAACAATCCTTGGTACCTCCTAACTGAGGCACTAGAATTATCCTTCTGACTTCATACTTTCTTCCACTCTCACCTCATTTTTCTTCCTCACTTCTTCTGTCTTGGTTTGTTACATTCTAGTTCTTTGATTTTCCTTCTATCCAATGGGTAGATTTTTCTCAGGCTCCATTGCTGGGATCTCCTGCTCTACCCAACCTCTAACTGATGCAGCTTCCCTGGAATTAATCCAGGGGTTTCCATTCTCCTTCAGAGATCTCATCCATTCCCTTAAATCCCAATTGTGTGCTAACAATATTTTTTCTTTTCAGATTATTTTTTTGGTATGGGGACAGGAAGAAGAGGGGCATACATAAACTTAAAACCTGGAGGAAAGAAATTATGACTTCAGTCTTCTGCCTAATTCTTGCCATTATGTCTTCCCCTATCCCAAAGGAGCCCTTGAGAATGTGGAGGCTTATAAAGCTTCAACCATTTTCCTAGAGAGAACAGTTTGCATTCCTGATTGGTTAATTTACATGACCTAGGACACAGAGGGTTGACACAGGTCCAAAGTCCTGCCACCCCTGCCATCCACATTTGTGGGAGCAGCATGGCAATACTGTTTCCCACTAAATTAGCACATGGCGCCATGATCCTTCCCCAAAGAGCTGTCACGGCATTCACTTCCAGTTTATTCCATGTGGCACAACTGATGAACCTAATTTGCTATCCTTGGCTTAGACCATTTTCCAAATTTAATGATCCTTTCACTAAAGAATTCTCCTGCTTTTCCAATTTGGAGAAATGATGGAACCCCATTTAAAGGTGTGAACCATTCCATATAGCATCTATAACATCTACATTAACTAACTTCTCTTCTTATTGGATTTCGAATGTGTTTCAGCTCCAGATCGTTTCCTTCCTGAAGGCTTAAATTCATAGTTTTTTTTAAAATAGAAATGTATAGCTCATTTTGTCACAAAAGTGGTGAACTGTACATTAGCTTAGATATACTAGGCTCAACTATCACAGGCCTTATCACACTATTAAAAGCAATGGATCCAAATAAACTAAACTACAGAAAGATGTAGAATATTGCTTGCTCTGTTGAATTCTTGAGAGAAACTACCATTCCCTTCTTTGATGCAGAAATATGGACTTTGAAGCAAAGAGACCAATCTGCTACTTTTCTTTTGGGTTATCAAAAATGTTTCTAAAAATGGACTTTTGAAAATAACTTCTTTGATTTACTAGCCTGAGATCTTCTTTCCAACTACAAAAAGAATATTTTTTAGCAGGGATAATATTTGGTGAGCTCATCAATCTCAATGTCCAAGGAAAATCAGGGAGCTCTGTCCTCCTGCAATATGAACAGATTTCTCTCCTTGATTCAATCCCTGTTTCCATGCATAAAATGGGCTTGTTTTAAAGCTCCCACTGCCCTTAATAAGATACACTCTGATTATTTGGATATTTGATTAATAATTATTGACCTCCTTGTACTCTGAGAAAAAAGACATTTGGAAATCCATAGACTAGGATGATAATGTTGTTGTCAAAGCCTTGCCTGGAAGAAATCTGGGGAGGATTACTTTCCTCAGTGTCAAATCCCAAGTGTGTGGTTCATTGATTCAAACAAGAAAACTGGCCACACTTACTTCCAAACACAAATTGGTATTGCTGAATGGCAGTTTAGGAGAAAAGTCCTAATTTGAGGATTAATATTACAGGTTACCCAATGCCTGCTTCCTCCCTATCTTCTGCTATTGGTAGGGAAATATTAAATTTCCTTGAAATAAACAGTTTGCTGTTCATCTTAACTGTGAATATGTCAACCTAAATTTCTCTATACAATAGTTTAACTAGTGAAATTAAGGAATTAAATTGCTTTGATCTCATTAATCTTTTTTTTTTTTTAAATACAGTTCGTTAACAGCTCCACTTTCATTAGCTCTCTAAAGAAGGCTCCCTACTTATCTGCTGCCAGAGATTACTGACAGTTGAACCTATCCCGACTGTGCCTTGTCTGGAAAAACACAGGCCTTGTCTTTCCAGCTTCCAGGAGGAGCAGTGAAGTGGCTAGGAGGGAAAAAATAAAAATAAATTCTGACTTACTAAGCAAGACATCATATGAAGTAGAATATTCCTAAAAGTCACCATAAAATAGAATATTCACAAATAGTTTATGTTTAAATGCTGTTATGAATTCTCATATTGCTGATACAAATTTTAGGCTAATAGATACTATTGGGAGTATTTATTAAGCTCGATAAAGAAAAAAATGTAAAAAGATGTTGGGATATAAATTTCTATGGCATGGCTTCAGAAAAAGCATATGTAAGAAAAAAACACACATTTTTATTCTTGGGAAGCTTATTTTTATGCAGTGCCAGGCCAACTATTTCAAACTTTATAAAACCTGGGTCCCACTCATACTAAGCATTATAACTTTTCCAGGCATAACTCATCTGATTATGTATCTCGAATTGAATAAATCTCCAGTGTCTTTTATCATCAGAATTGCATAAAGCCTATTCTGACTGGTGCATTCTATTCTAGCCAAACTGTTTATTTCAAACACTTAAAGTTCAAGCTACCTCATTTAAAAAAAAACGGCTGTCATCTACTCCCTTGCACCTACAGTTCTGTTACTTTGCTAGCAGTCACATAATAATATTATAATTTTAGTTTTTAAATAATTTCCTTTTAGATTGTTAAATTAATATTATCTTATGAATTTTGGAAAAGGCAGATAAATGTGAAGAAATACTTTTTAAAAAATCTATGATTCCAGTCCAGATATAATCACTGCATTTTATACCACAGTATATTTCATCAAAATTGTTTTACTAAGTATATACATTTTATACATATACAATCACATATACACATATATTTTTACATAACTGGATCATTTAGATACTGTCTTGTGCATTATTTTTTCTCACTAACCTGAATTTTCCCATTTACAATGATGAACATTTTCCCATGTTATTATTCTTTGAAAACTTGGTTTTTAATAACACCAATAATTTGTTTAATTATTCCTCTGGTTTTGGAAACAAATTAACAATTTATCCTTCTTAGCTATAATAACAAAAACGTTTCAAACCTTTTCCTATTTATGTAACACTGCAATGAACATTCTTGTTTATAAAATCATACTTTGGGTGAACTTCTAATTATTTTCTTTGGCTAAATTCCTGAATTCCTGACAGTGGACAGTGACAGGACAAAGAGTAAGATACAAAAAAAAAAAAAAAAAAAAGAAAAAAGAAAAGAAAAGAAAAAAAAATAGAAAACGCAAAGGATGGTGAAGATTGGGATAATGGTAGGGGAGGAGAACAGAGTAAGGGAATTACAGAAAACAAGCTGTGATTTTTTAACACTACATGAAAATAAGAGAAGAAGGAACTCCGTGAAGCTTGAAAAGAAATTAGTAAAGCTGGCTCCTTCTATAAGTTGAGAAAAATGAAATTCAAATCAAAAGGAGCAACAGAAAAGTATTGCAGTAAATTCCACGCTATAAGAAAAATGAAAATAAAGATCATAATAACATCTGTACAGACAGCTGTGGTTTTGAAAGACCCTTTCCTATTCCTTTTTTAAAAGAGGGGATCTTAATGAATTGGCTAGAGGCAGAAAATGTACAAAATGAGATTAGAAAATTTTGATATGCCTGAGAGCAAAGAAGCTGTAAAAGACTACTGCAATCATGTCAAAAAGACTCAAGAGCCAGTTCTATTAGACTTATACTGGCCATTGATGGGAGAATGAGTTTTAATAAGAGTAGAAATTTCAATAGATCAAAATCTATTAAACATGTTTAAATCCATAAGTTCATAATGACTATATAAATATATGTGTATGTGTGTGTATATGTATATGTTGTGTATATCTATCTATCTATCTATATATATACACACCAGGATAATAATGGTTGTTAAAGCCTTACCTAGAAGAAATCTGGGGAGGCTTACTTCTATCTGTGTCATATCTCAAGGGTGTGTCTCATTAAATCAAATAAGAAAACTGGCCACATATATTTATAAACATAAACTCATATTGCTGAATGGCAGTTTAGAAGAAAAATACTTTCTAATTCAAGGAATAATTCAAGGATCTATGGTGATAATCTCTTCTTAATTCCTAATGGTGTATGTGTGTGTGTATGTGTGTGTTTGGGTGCTTTCTCCACTTATTTCCAGGGGTCAGAGTGTATCAATTTGCTAGTTTTATATAAATTTCTCTCTCTCTCTTTTGGTCATTAATTCTAACTATTCTATATCACTTCTACTCCTCAGTAACCAAATAGTAGATAAGGCAATGTGTCTTCTTATAAAATTATTCCAGCTAATAAGTGAAAACAAAATGATAGAATTAAAATATCACCACTTGGCAAACTCCAGTGAGTTAAAGGATCTAGGCATTGAGCATCAAAAAAAAAAAGAAAACCAGACATAATGTACCTCTTGAGGTATGAACACACCACCACTATAATCTTGCCAAAGGGGTCAAATTTAAGTCTGATCAAGACTCGATCCAGCTGCCAGTTTGCAGGAAGTACAGAGGAACATGTTGAACTGAAGCATTAGCATGCACTTTGTAAAATCCAGACTATGGGAAACCATAGCTCAGAAGGATTAGGTTCTTTAAACAGATGAATTATAAAGAAAGGAAAAAGATAAATGAAATTTAAATGATATCAATTTTTAAAAATGGGAAGGCTAAACTATAGGACCAAAGAGTGCACACTAGGATGATAAAACAATAAAGAAATAAGGAAAGGGAGTGAAAACTGTAAAAGCCAGGACAGTGGTTATTTTTGGAGGGAGGGCACACTGGAGGACTTCTGGGGTGGCTGGTATCATTTTTATCTTGATCTGTGAAGTAGTTATAAGGGTGTTGACCTCACGATAATTCACAAAGCTATGGCAATTAATAAGTGAGTAACATTAAAAATTTATTTTCATAAACTTGCTCATAATTTTCTCTTTTTATCCTTCCAATATCTGCAAGATCTGTGGTGATCGTCCCTTCTTCATTCCTAAGGGTGTATGTGTGCGTGTGCATGTGTGTGCTTGCATGCTCTCTCCATTTATTTGGAGGTAGGGTGGGAGGATTAGGACAGTAATTGGTTTTGTTAGTTATTCTAAAGCTTTGTTGATCCTCTTTAGTGTATGTTTGTATTCCATTTTACTTATTTCTTCTCTATTACCTCCCAAATTATTTGAATTAAATTTTATATTCTTTTACTAAATTTTGGTGGTTAATGTTTAGCTCATTAGATTTTCAGATTTCCTTCTTGTGCTGGATTGAATTATGTACCCCAGTTTAGATGTGTTCTTAATATTAATTCATTTCCCTGTGAGTGTGAACCAATTGTAAATAGGACCTTCCAAAGATGTTATTAAGGTGTGGCAAATTGAATCAGGATGGGTCCTAATCTGGATTACTGGAGGGCTTTAGGAGCAAAGTCCACAGGGAGAACCCATAAGTCACTGGGAACCCAGAAGAGAAAGGAGAGAACTTCACATGCGATGGGAAACCCAAGAAGTCCCAAAGATTGCCTGCTGTGCCAGTTTGAATGTATTATGTTCCCCAAAATGCCATTATCTTTGATGTAATCTTGTGTGGGCAGATGTATCAGTGTTGATTAGATTGTAATTCTTTGAGTGTTTCCATGGAGATGTGACCCACCCAACTGTGGGTGATGACTCTAATTGGATAATTTCCATGAAGGTGTTGCCCCACCCATTCAGGGTGGGTCTGAATTAAATTACTGGAGCACTATATAAGCTCAGACAGAAGGAGCAGGCTTCTTACAGCCAAGAGGAACACTTTGAAGAATGCACAGAAGCTGAGAGAGTAGCTGCAGATGAGAGACAGTTTGCAGATGGCTGTTGAAAGCAGACTCTTGCTCCGGAGAAGCTAAGAGATGACAAACACCCCACGAGCAACTAAGAGTGACATTTTTGAGAGACTGCAGCCTAGAGAGGAACGTCCTGGGAGAAAACCATTTTGAAACCAGAACTTTGGAGCAGACGCCAGCCATGTGCCTTCCCACCTAACAGGTTTTCCAGACACCATTGGCCATGGTGCAGGTACTTGATTGCTGATGTGTTACATTGGACACTTTATGGCCTTAAACCTGTAACTGTGTAACCAAGTAAACACCCTTTTATAAAAGCCAATCCATCTGGTGTTTTGCATTCCAGCAGCATTAGCAAACTAGAACACCTGCAGACAGCAGCAGAATGCTAGTCCTTGGGGAGAAAACAAGCATTGCCAACATCTAGAGTCTGGACTTCTAGCCTCAAAATCACAAATCGGTACATTCTCATTGTTTAAGCCAACCCATTGTGTGGTATTTGTGATAGCAGCTCAGGCAAATTAAGACACTTCTAATATAAACATTTTAGATTATAAATTTCTCTCAAATTATTCCTTTACATCCATCTCATTGGCTTTAATAGATAGCATTTTTATTATCATTCACTTGCATACTTTCAATTTCCATTGTTGATTTCTACCATGGGTGATTTAAATGTGCATGTGTATTTCTTAGTTCTATTTATGGGATTCTACTTCTTTTTATTGCAATTTATTTTTAGATTAATTGGGCTGTGATTAGAGAACATACTCTGTAATATTTAATATCTTTAAAATTTAAGACTTGCTTTGCATCCCAGTATAGTGTAAAATTTAATAAATGTTTTTCATTCTTGCTTGAATAGAAGGTATATTCTTCAATTTTTGGATGAAGAAATGATGTATTTACATATCCATATCCATTAGTTAATGTTAATTATGCTGTTCAAATCTTTTACCTGCTTATTGGTATTTTCTCTGTGTGTCTGTTGAGAAAATTCTTTGTTAGCAGGCTTTTCATCAGCAACAATAGGAATAGAAAACAATGGGGTAATGTTTTCAAAGTATTTGGAGTAAAAAATGGGTCAATCTAAAATTTTATATCTAGCCAAACAATCATTCAAGAGTGAGAACAAAGCAAATACAAAGAGGATTTGTCGTTCACTATCATTTACTGAAATAATTATTAGAGGCAGGGTATACTTTGGTACATCAGCACTTCAGAAAGATTGAATGAACCCAGAGGGAAGATGTGAGTTACAAAAAATAATGCTGAGCATAGAGATTGATAAAGTATATCAGCAAGTAAGTATTGACCATCAAAATAATCACAATTTTTGTTAAGCTAGAACTCTTCAAACAGTAAGAAGATTGGGAAGGGGGAAGGTATTTTCCAATGAGTCCTTAAACTATGTTGAGGCTCTTTTGATAAGGAAAAGGACAGAAACATTGAAAAACCATGAAATTTGTTAGAAAATCTTCAAGTTGAGTATTGTGCTGGATGCCTTCCATGCCCCCACAGCCTTTCCTCTCCACCTTCCAATTTTTCCCTTCTCTGCCATGCTGCACCTTAGAAAGTGAACTTTCTGGCTTCTGGGTGGTTTGGTCAGTGGTGACCTCATCAGGAGATCAGAGGGAGGTGGGACAGCGAGGCCAGGTACATGCTTCTCTGTCTCCAGACTTGTTCAGGTTCCAGTACCTTTTCCTCCCTTGCCTCTCCAGACCTAGAAGCTGATAATGCCCCTCCTGCTGCTTGTGTTGGGACATAGTACTATCGCCCATGGTTTCTTCACATGCTGTTGCCCACAAATTTCTGAATAATCCCTTTATTAAAATCTCCTCAGATTACTCAATTTGAGTGTGCTGAGATCCTGACTGATACAAGTATAGATGTTAAAAGTAAATAAAATAAACTTTTTAAAACAAAAAAATCAAAATCTATGGCTTCTAAGCCAGTAGGAAAAAAAGAAAAAACAATGTAGACACTGCAAATCTAATAGTAGGCAGTAAAAAAAAAAAAAAAAAAAAAAAAAAAGATATAAAAAGACTAGTAAATAGAAACAAAAATAACATAGTATAACATAGTAGAAATAATTCTAAATAAATCAGTATCTCAATATTTGTGAATAAATAAATTCACATAATTAAAAAACAGAGATAATCATATTCAATTAAAAAATCCTGCTATATACAAGGTAGATGCACTTAAAAGAATATCACAGAGGGACTACATAAATAAGGAAAATTAGGTTAAAAAGTTGAGTATACAGTGTAGCCATAGTAATATAGAAAAAATAACATTGAAAGCAAAAAGCCTTAAAAAGGATGAATTAGGACACTATATAATTATAAAAGTACAATCCAAGAAGAAGCTATAAAAATCATGAACCTGTACATACCTAAATTATCATGTTTAATGTAATATATGTTGAAGCTTGATCTAAAATATATTTAATAAGAAGGAAGAATGCACTGTTTTCAAGTACACATAGGATCTTTACAAAAACTAACTTCATCTTTTTATAATGGAATGCTAAACAGTAAGAAGAAATAATGAACTACTATTGATTCATACATCCATGTGGTGGAATATCACAGATAATGTTGAATGAAAGAAGCCATTAAAAGAGTTTGTATTGAGTTAGTCCATTTATGTAGAGTTAAGAAACAAGCAAAACTTATAAAATGATGGAAATCAGAATACTGGTTATCATTGAGGGTGGGTAGTGAGTGGAGGGGGTTTGGTGAGGATTCCTGGGTATGATGGTTAGAAGCTGTAAGAATCCCAGAAAAGTTCATGTTCTTAAAGCACATCCATCCCTGTGGGTGTAAACCCATTGTGGGTGGACCTTTTGATTAGGTTATTTCAGTTCAGGTGTACCCCAGGTGGGTCTTAATCTGTTTACTGGAGTCCTTTCTAGGAGGATGAAATAAAAAGGAAGAACAGAAGCTGAGAGAGAAAGACAGAAACAGAGAGGAGGCCAGTTGACAGAGTGGTGACTTGCCATCTGACAGAGGAGTCCAGGTATCATCTGATGACGCCTTAATTTGGACATTTTCACAGCCTCAGAACTGTAAGCTTGTAAGCTAATAAATCCCCATTGTTAAAAGTCAGTCCATTTCTTGTATATTGCATTTCAGCAGCTTTAGCGAACAAAAACACTGGGTGAAGTTAATGCTCTGTTTCTTGATGCAGGTGCAGTTGTGAAAATTCCCTGAACTTTACATTATGATTTGTACATTTTTCTATATGTTTTGTTATGCTTCAATGAGAAATATACTTAAAGAATACTAACCATGTAACAAAATCCACTAGAAGTCTCATCATGCCATATTCTCTGAGTGTAACATATTTAAATGAGAATAATAATAAAAAGAAAATAATACAATAATCAAAGATAGAAAGATACTAATATGATAGAAATTATAAAGGATAGAAAGATAATTAAAAGAGAACTTATAATTATTATGAAGAAGAGTTGAAACAGAAAATACTCTGATTTTTTTTTCACAAATTAGTCTAATTTTAGAGATACACAGTAACACTGGAGAGTACAAAGGATTAATGACACATTTTACTCATGACTTGGTTAACTTGCTCATTTTCTACACTTGTAATGCAGATGGAGGTGGGGGGAGGAGGAAACAGCTATGATTTGTTGGTCTTAGAAACACTATTTAAAAGCCAAACTTCATTGGAGTTTGCCTTAACCCCATTTTGCGGAAATGGTCCAAACCTCTACTAAGTCTCTAAAGCCATTGTTTTTTTTTTTTCCCATGTGAGTGGAACACTGACGGTGCCCATATAGATTTTTTTTTTAAATTTTATTTTGAAATAAATTCAAACTTACAGGAACAGTTGCAGAAACAACACAAACCCCACACACAGAACTCCAGCATACCCCACCCAACTCCCCTCCACCGATACCCAGATCCACCAACTTTAGCATCCTGTCACTCCACCATTTCTTTCTTTCCCTCCCTCCCTCCCTCCCTATCATCCATCATCTATTGCTCTGTCTTCTGAACATATGAGAGCTAGCTGCACACATCCTTGAACAAATAATATAATTCACATATACATTTCCCATGAACAAGAACATTCATTTATGCAATCACATTAAACGCAGCTAAGGAGTTCAAGAAATTCAACAAAGCTTACATTCTATATTTCATTCTTTTCTTATGTACCAGCTGTGTCCCTTTGAGCCTCTTCTCTTCCATCCTCAGATCCCATCCAGGATCATCCTTGGCCTTTAATTGTCATTATCTATTTAGACTGTCTTTTTTTTTCAATTGTGGAAACATATATACAGCCTAAATCTTCCCATTCCAACCCCTCCCAAGCATTCCATTAGTGGGATTAATCACATTCACAATGTTGCAATGCCATCACCTTCCACCATCCATTACTAGAAAATTCCCCTCACCCCAAACAGAAACCCTACACTCATTTCTTATTAACTCCCCATTGCCCCTTCCCCTACTTCTTGTATCCCATACTCTACTTTTCATCTCCATGATGATATTCTCTGTTACTTTCTTTGTGTTTACCATGGGGCTTAAATTTAACATCTTAAACCTATAACAATCTTGTTTTTTTTGATACCAACTTAACTTCAATAGGACACACACACTATGTTCCTATACTCCTCCATTCCCCCACTTTTATGTAGTTCTTGTCAAAAATTACATATTTTACATTGAGTCCAAAACCACTGATTTATCATTATACTTTATGTCTTTTAGATCCTGTATGAAGTAAATAGTGGAGTTACAAATCAAAAATATAGTAGTATTGGTATTTATGTTTACCATGTGATCTTTACTGGAAATCCTTATTTCTTCATGTGGTTTCAGTCAATTGTTTAGTGTCCCTTCCTTTCAGCCTACACAATTCCCTTTAGCATTTCTTATGGGACTAATCTACTGGTGATGAAGTCCCTCAGCTTTTGATTATCCAGGAATGTTTTCATCTCCCCCTCATTTTTAACCTCCAGGTGTTTGTGAATTTTCTAAGTCTCTGATGGTTATTGACTTCTATTTGTATTCCATTGTGGTCAGAGAATGTGCTTTGAATAAATTCAATTTTTTTAAATTTATAAAAATATGGAACGCTTCATGAATTTGCATGTCATCCTTGCGCAGGGCCATGCTAATCTTCTCTGTATCGTTCCAATTTTAGTATATGTGCTGCCAAAGCAAGCACTTAAGCCATTGTTTTAAAGAAAGATCCACAAAGCTCTTTCTGCAGGCAGCACCATATCCGTTAGATTAATTTTTTAAAAATGACAAAAATGAATGGCCAATTTAGTTAGGGAAAATTAAGCTCAAATAGTTGTGTTTATGTTTCTCCTTATGCAAATTACATGTTAGAGACAGAAGGAGAGAAAAAGAGATTGAAAGAATTAACAGAGATGGTCTGAAGTTTTAAACTCACTGGTTGGTCTCATGCAGGCAAAGCTTAAGAGTATGGAGGCTCAGAAACAGATTTTCTAACACTCTCAGAGACTGGCCAAATTCTAATGAATTGACTGGCTAAATGCCACAGACAAAATCTGCAGGCATTCATGATATAGACTTGCAAATATTTTTTAAATAAATAGAACTATTAATCCTCAAATACATTAGTTACAGACCAGCTGTCTCTGCTTTTGATTGAATACCATTCAGTGCTGACTTTTAAATGTTTGGGATAAATACTCTTCATGTGCAGAAGATGACATACAATAGGCTGGAAAAATATGCTGCTTGACAATAGACTCTGGTACAAGGAATTTTAATTTGTTCAGTGATCATTCTGTTTTTAAACACTGACAATTTTTTTTTTTTTATTATATCAGGCACTTTACTTGAATTTTGTGGCTTATCTATAGGACAGATTTTTGCAAATTAATTGGAAATACTTACTTTAAGTCATTGCTTTGTTCACACCTGAGTACGTTTATGTGCAGAGAAACCCTTTGAAAGCCAAACATTTACTTATTTTCAGAGTATAGTAAAGCGTACCACCTTTGGAGTTTCGACTTGGGTAGTCTCTGCTCTAAGATGTGTGATGTTGGGGAAACTGTGATACCTCACCAAAAGCTTCAGTTTTCTTCTCAGTAAGTGAGAAAAGTAATATTTGTTTCATAGTATTGTTGAAATTTTAAATGAGATGAAGCATATGACCCACTTAGCACTGTGCCTCCTGGCCCTTAGAAAATGCTAAAAAAGAGTTACCTTGCATCATCATCATCATCAAAATAGAAAAAATCTGAGTTTGTTGTAAATTCTCCTGTGTGAGTGAGTTGTTTAAAATACATTTCCAAACCATTACACACAGATATAGTCACATTTAAGTATAAAATACCTTAAGTATAAAATTTTCTCAAGACTAAATTAGCTTATGAAAATGATCCATCCTTTAAAAGACATCTTATCTTTTAAAGTGATTTTACTGAATTGAATTTATGAAATATATCTTTTTGTCTCAGGAATGACCTCCTCCAGAAGGCCTCCATTGACCCTCCAGCATGAACTCTCTTAAGGGATGCCAGATAATTACCAGATAATTGTACCTACCAAAGATTCCTTAGAAGAAAATAACTATCCTGGATCATGGTTCTTTCGGGGGGCTCTGTTTGCCCCCATGCTGACTCTCAAAGCTGTGTCCCCAAAGCTGACTCCTAAGGGCAGCTGTGTTTCAGAAGCAGAATATGGCTAGAATGGTCCCTTCTGTCTGACAGTGCATTTAATTTCAATGGCTTCAGAACCAAGATTCCAACAACGGTGCAGGATGCAGCTCAGAGGACATTATGCTCTGTGGCTAGGTTTGCAAGGGTTTTGTCTTTTTGGTTGTGTTTTGTTTTTTTTTCTTACTTTTTTAGTTGAAGTACAACATAAATCTAGAAAAGTGCTGATCAAAGTGTTCAAAATGAATTTTCAAAACATGTGTCTACTCATATAATCAGCACCCAGAAACAGAACATTACCAACTTCTCTAATCACTACTTCCCAAAAGTAAATTATCTTGTCTTCTAAAAACATAATTAAGTTTTGCATGTTTTTGACCTTTATATAAATGGGATCATATCAGTATTACTATTTGTATCTATTTCATGTCTTTTTAAACAGTATTATGTTTGTGAATTTAATACAGTACATAAGTTCATGTGTAGTTGTGGGTTTTCTTTGTCATTGGTCTGGTATATGCTAGTCCACTATGTGAACATAGCAAAATTTTATTTATCCATTCTCCTTTTGATGGTATTTGGATGGTTTCTGGTTTTGTTCTATTACAATTAACGTTGTTAATAATTTTCTTGTGCATGTCTTTTGATGACTATTTGAGCACATTCCTTCTAGGTATGTATAGGAGTGGAATAGCTGGATGATAGGTATGCTGTGGTTCCACTTTAGCTGATACTGCTAAACAGTTTTCCAAAGAAGTTATTCCAGTTTACGCTCCCACTAGTTGTATTCAATGTATGAATGTTCCAACTGGTATTTTATCGATATTATTTGTCTTTCATTTTCACAGTCACACATAATCATTTTTACTGTTTTGTTAGATGTGTATGATAGCTCAACTTGGTTTTCATTTGCATTTTTCTGATGAGTAATAACTTTGAGCACCTTTTTCAAATGTTTATTGGTTGTTTGGATATACTCTTTTGTGGAGTGCCTGTTCAAGTCTTTTGCCCATTTTTCTACTGGGAATATCCATGGTTTTAAGATTGATTTGTAAGAATTATTTATGTATTCTAGATACATGTATATAACTTGTCACATATATGCATTGCGTCTAACTTCTCTTGCTCTGTAGTTTATCCACGCTTCTTTATGGTGAGTTGAACAAAATTTCTTAATTTTGTTATAGTTTATTTTTCCTTCATGTTTTTCCTCTCCTGTTTAAGAAATTTTTGTCTACTCAAAGTCCATAATGATGTTTTCTCATGTTTTCCTCAGAAAATTTATTATTTTACCTTTCATATTGAGGTTTGCAGTCCATCTGGAAATGATTTTTGTGTATGATGTGAGATTCGGGTCTATCCATATTTTTTCAACACGTAGATAGAGCTGACCCAGAACAATTTATTGAAAAGTTCACCTTTCTCTACTACATCATTGTCACTTTCATCACAAATCAGGTAATAGTATGATTGTGTGTCTGTTTCTCTGCTCTCTCGATTGTTTCATCTGGTCTCGATTGTTTCATCATTGCATCAATACCACCTTGTTTTAACTGATTTGGATTTCCTGGTAGTGTAAGTCCACCAGTTTTATTCTTCAGAATTGCTTTGTTTATACTTGCCCTTCACATTTCTATACACATTTTAGAGTGATTTGATAATTTCACTTTAGAAAGCATGCTGGAATTTTGTTTGGGATTGTCATTAAATTTTGTGGAGAATGAAAAACTTGTAAAGTTGAATCTTCAAATCCAGGAATACAGTGAATCTCTTCATTTATTTAGATCTTTAATTTCTCACAAACTTAAATAATATTGTGTGTGTAAGTTTTTCACAACTTATATTAGATTTATTCCTAGATAAATTATGTTTTTAGTACTATTATAAAGAGTATCATTTCTTAAATTTAATTTTCATTTTTTGTGTATTTACCATAATTTCGGGGTCCTTGCTAAAATCACTATTAATTTTAATATCTTTATAGATTCTGATGAATATTCTATATACACAAATATGTTCTCTGAAAGTAAGGGTGTTTTTTTTCTTCTTTGTAATTTTTTTACATAAGTTAAGCCTCTTTCCATATTCCATAAGCCCCAAGCTGGCTCTATTCTCTTCCATACACCATGACAACCCACACAGTGAAACACAGCAGGTGCACTGCCAGAAAATAGAGGAGGAAAACTTAATAATGGCATTGCTGCCCCAAATCCAAGAAATGCATTCTTTTTCTAGATGGTAATTTTTTTTGTTTTGTTTTGTTTTGTTTTATGTATAGCACATGCTCACAACTACTAAAAAATCTCCAGGTACTGCAAGGGTCTCCAGATTTATTATTACCAATGATATTGTTTGGGTTCTGCCCTGGATCTATTAATCTGCAATTAATAGATAAAATGTAAACCAAACTTAATAAATCCTGAGTTGACAACCTAGGAGAAAGATGAAAGAAAAACATCCTCAGACAAAAGGAGGTGCAAGACAGCACTGGGTAGTTCTTGTCAAGGATAAGGACTGTGAAGTCTGGTGCAGACATGCCAGAAGAGGTTTTATTGGATAAACCCTTCTTCTGATAACAATTATAAGAGCTGGACAAAATTCAGGCAAACAAACAAAGCAATGAATGCATTGGACAACCGTCAGAGCAGGCAGGAACTGGAGGGAGTACATAATTGAAAGAATGAGATCCTCATTTACACAGATTTTCCCTGATGGCACTTCCTACTTTCCTGTGCTATAGGTGAGTAGAGCCCAAGTGGAAAGTAACAGTTTTTCTGACTGAGGAGACAGAAATAGTGTAGCGCAGTCAGGGCAGCCAGGAACTGAGAGGGAAAAAAGTCTGATTGAAGAGAGTCACAGAGGAATGAGCCACAAAATCTGCATACAAATTTTCTTGTACTCTTGGATAACTTCAAAGTTTCTTGCATACAGGACATGAACACAAGAAAGCCAATGGAGTACATCCACTGAAAGGCTAAATGGCTGAGAAGAAATTTTAGCATCTTCCTGGTGCTGTAGAAGCAGAGATTGGAGTTTAAGCACCACCAATTTTGAGAGGCTTGTAAAACAACTCAGGGTTTTAGGTGAGACCCCAGAAAAGCCAAAGCATTGAAAGGATTAAAATGTTCATTCTGATTGTATTCTATCTGCCTCACAGAAGAACACTAAACCCTCTCTGGAGGAAAACAGTAGCATTCAGAGACTCTCCAGGTTTTCACACATAGCATGGCATCTAATAAAAAATACAAGGAATGGGTGATGTCATCAAGATGGTGACGTACGACATCCCCTGGAAAAGTCTCCCTTCAGAAACAACCAATAACAGTACAAATATCACTTGCTTGGAACTCTGAAGGATGTTAGAGACTGCAGAAGGACTCCACAAACACTGAATTCAAGGAAAATAAAACCCAGAAAAACAGGAGGTAAGTGATCTGCAACTTGAACCTGCCAGCCCAGACCCCTCCCCTCCCTTGGTACCTTGTGGCTTGAGAATCACACAGTGCCAGCATTCCAGCGGGGTGTGGGTGGAAATATCTCATTGTGGATTTTTAAAAGGGTGTTGAATTTTGTCAAAAGCCTTTTCTGGGTCAATTAAGATGTTCATGTGTTTTTTCTCTTCACTCTGCCAATGTGGTGTATTATATGAATTGATTTTCTTATGTTGAACCACCCTTGCCTACCTTGGATAAATTCAAGGTATTTATTGGAATTTATTGATCATGGTATTTAATTCTTTTAATATGCTATTGTATTCAATTTGCTAATATTTTATTGAGGATTCTTGTATCTACATTCATATAGGATGTTGGTCTGTAATTTTGTTTTCTTGTGGTATTTTATTTGGCTTTCCTATTAGGGTGATGTTTCCTTCATGGAAAGAGTTAGGAAGTGTTCCTTTTTCAGTTTTTCAGAAGAGTTTGGGTCAGATTGGTGTTAATTCTTCTTGGAATGATTGGTAGAAGTGATCTTGTGAAGCCCTCTGGTCCTGAAACTTTTTTCAGTGTAAATAATATGAAATCAACATAGATCAAACAATTCTGATAAAGGTAAGAGAAAAACAATGAATGAAAACAGAAGTAGACTAACAATAGAATAGCCACGAAAGCCTAAAGTTCATTTTTTAAATATTAAAAAATTGATAAACCTGAAGCAAGAGTGATTTTTTTAAAAAGTTAATACTCAAATGACAATTATTAAGAATAAAAAAGGCATATCATTACAGATCCTACAGATATTAAAACCATAATATAAGAAAAAGAGAATATTTTGAACTTTATTTAGATAACATGGAAATTCATTTAGATAAGGAAAATTCCTTGAAAAACACAACTTAAAACTGACATAAGAAGAAATGGAAAAAATCTGAAATGCTATATATGTTAAAGAAATTGAATTCTTAATTAAAACCCTTCCATAAAGAAAATTGCAGGTTCAGATGGCTTTTGTGGTGAATTTTTCCAAACATTAAAAAAGAAAAGAATAAATGCCAATCTTACATAAACTCATCCAGAGAATTTAAAAATAGGGCTCACTTTTCAATTCACTTTATGAGACCAGCACAACCTGATACAATAAAATTAAAGATTGAAAAGTTGTATTTCATTAAAATTAAGAATTTCTGATAATTAAAATACACCCTTAGGAAACTTAAAAGGCAAATCACAGAGTGGAAGAAAATATTTGCAATATATATACCAAACAAAAGTTGTGCCTCCATAACCTAAAGGACTCCCACCAATCAGTGGTAAAAAGATAGAAAGCCCAGTAGAAAAATAGTCAAAAGTCTTGAATAGGCACCATGCAGAAGAAGATATCCAACTGGCAAATAAGCATATGATAAAGTGATGAATATAATTACTCATCAGGGAAACACAAAAATAAAGCCACAATGAGATGCCACTACACATTCACCAGAATGCCTAAAATAAAAAGACAAAAAATACCAAGCATTGGCAAAGATACGCTTCTAGTGGGAGTGTAAACTTTCACAAGCATTTCGAAACACTGTTTGGTAGTATTCATTAAAGCTGAACATATGACTACTTTATAAACCAGGTATTTATCCAAGAAAAAGGGGTTACTATGTTCACCAAAGACATGTATGAGGATGTCATAATCCCAAACTGGAAACAACCCTAAAGTCCATCAATAATAGAATGGATAAACAAATTGTGCTATTTCAACAGTGGAATAGAACTCAGGAATAAAAAGATTGAGCTACTGTATATGACAACGTGAATGGTTCTCATGGATATAATGTTGAGCAACATATGCCATATTCAAAGAGTACTTTTATGATTGTATTTGTATATTTCAAGAAAGTGCAATTCATGTTGAAAGAAATCACAATAGTGGTTTCCTGTGGTGAGTGTGGAGGCAAATTTACTGGGACTGTACACAAGAGACCCTGTGGGTTACTCAAATGTTCTATATCATTATATATGTGGTGCTTCCCTGAGTGTAAACACATTAAAAACTCATTGAGCATATATTTAAGATTATACACTTTGCTGCATGTATGTCATAACTCAGTTAATGCTTATCAGGCATTTATACCCCCAGACTGTGCCATTTACAGAGAGATTCCAGTATGGCATTTCCAATTTTAATATTCACTCCCTACTTACCATGCTCCGTAAACCCAGTTAGCTTTATAAGCAAATGGCCCTTGTTGGCCCAGCTCTTCTCCTTCTGTGCCCCTTCCAAATGTGGATTCCTTACGTCACAGAATTCTTCTGTCATTACCTGCTCATTCAATTTCCTCATCTTCTTCATTATGGAGCTTGCCCCAGTGTTACTGGAAGTCCAGCTCAGCTCAGCCAGCTCAGATCCTCCATCGGCTTACAGAACACATAGCTCAAAGACTCAGAACAGGATATCACAGAGGGAGATGGACTGGGAGCACCTGTGAGAGATTCTGGCAGCACGGCCTACTGGTTGGGATTCTGTGAGTAAATCCTTCAATCTCTTTGAGACTCGTTTTCCTCAGTTGTACAGTCAGTAGCCTTCCATTTTAAAGAGTTATCATTAAAGGTTCAAAGGCACTCAGAAGAGTGCCCAGCACGTAGCAAATGCTTAACAAATATCAACAACTGCTACCTAATTTGGTAATGTAGGCTTGAAAACCATGGGGATTAAAGCAGAGGATATATCCTATACGGACCAATTAGAAAAAAGGCAACCATTCTGGCTTGACCAGTCGGAAAAAGCATATCCTCTTGGGCGACCAATTAGAAAAAGGCACCTCTGGAGAACCAATTAGAAAAAGGAATCCCCGCTGGTTGAACTATTAAAAAGAGATGGCCTTCCTAGATTAGGTTGATGCCATTCTGTGACAGGGCACTGGCTTTAGACAGCCTTTTAGTCCTGACTCACACTCTCTTGGTTGGCTGCCTTTAAAATTGCAGTGTTCAAGTGTTACCGTAGTGTTCTGCTGCAAATTGTGGTATTTTCTCCCATATGGTAGGAAATGAAAGCAAAACGTTATTGATTAAATTTCTTTTTCAATTTTTTTCCCTCCTATACTGTACTTGACATTTTGGTGCCTGTTGCTGCTAATGTTCATAACCATAATCGAATGAAAAAGGTATAACTTTCATGACAAAATGGTATGTTTAGTTACTTTAGGTTTTCTATAACAATATTTCATATGGCTCTGCATTGAGCACCATGATTTCCCACCTTGTATTACCTGAATATATTTGAAAACCTTACTTTAAAATACTGTTTTAATGGAATAGATCAGACCCAAACAATTTACTAATGAACCTTTAGAGCAAGCATTTTCAAAAATTTGGGAATGCCTTTATATATAGATATATAACGTGCTTATTTTAAAAGTAAGATAAAAACAAACAATATATTTTAATGTGTGTCAGAGTTTGAGAAATAGGTATTGATTAACAGAAAGTGGTTGGTATTGAGGTTAAAATATGATTTTTGTGGACTTTTATTGCAATTTTATCCAAATTATAATTCCTCAAATATGACCTAAAAATGTTAATGTTGATATGCTTGATTAATTACTTATGTATTGTTTATTGTCATATTTAACAAAATAAAGCTAAGTTAATGCTAGTAGTCATTATTTTGAGCCATTATACAAATGTGTGAATTCTATTATGTATCTCATTCAGAAAAATAATAACGGTCCATATTATCAAGGTGCCAATAATACACTAACCCAAATCAATGTTCATACACAATATTTTAAACATTTTTCACACCTACTTGGATAGAAATTAAATTATGTGCACTTAAATATACAATTTGTAAATGTTCATCAGGATATCTGTTGAAATGAACAAAGAAATGTCAATATTTTCTCATAGTGTAATCCTTAGAATCTGAATTTATATAGAAATTAAATACTTGAGTCATGAATAACTAAACATTTATCAATCTGAGATTATCAGGGGGCTGTATTAAGCAAGTTAAGAACCTTAAATTTGGCCCACTGGAAACCTACAGTCCAGCAAACACTGTAACATTTTTTTTCTTTCTTTTTTTTAAAATGTGTTTTTTATTGAGAACTTTAACATATATATATAACAGTGATAACTTTCAAAGTACAATTTAAGAAGTAGTTAGAGAGCAAATTTCAAAGAATATAATGGGTCACAGTTCCACAACTTCAGTTATTTCCATTATTGTAAAATATAAGATACATACAAAAAGGTATTAATTTTTGATGTACAGCTCAACAAGTAGTTATATAGGTAATTTCAAAAATTATTATGGGTTGTGCCATTTATTTTTTGGAATGTCAATTCTAAGAGTTTGTATTGTTCTTTATTTAGTTTGTAACCTAAAGTTTAGAATATATGACATTTTTTTTTTTGAGTTGCAATTTTGACATCAATTTTCATAAATTGCTTTATAAATGACACACTTTAATGAGTGGAAATTCCCATTTGCAAATAAAATAATTCCATGTATTTTCTTCCATGAGAATTAGTCTAGATTTTATAAACTACTTTATTGAGGAAATATAAGTAATAAGACCAACCAATCCATTTTCATTCATTTAAAAGTAAAAAATGGAATAGATTCAACCTGATTCTCTTCTCAAAATGGTTTGCTGGAAGCTGTTTTGGGGTGCTCAGTAAACACATGGCAGGAAATAATCTGTTTACATGTTTACATGATAAAACATGTGGATACTATGTCATACTAGATGTTTAGGTTTCATGCAAACAGCCACAGACTGAAAGAGAATTCTTTCCCAACAAGGCACCAGATATCTGTAATGGCTTGGGAGCTAGGTAGAAAAAACAGTGTATCTGTCTGGGATCAGTCAGAAAAACAAAAGCTATTTGACATATTCTGTTTCAAAGCATTTTAACATAGGAATTAGGGATTTAGAACTGTTGGAAAAGCTGAGAAGTGAGTCAGGGACGTTGTCATCGATGATCTCAGACTGAAATATTGAAACTGGGTGGCTCCCAAGAGTTGATTGGAAAGGCACAACAATTGTGAGCAATGTCAGTCTGCAGCAGCAAAGCAGGTGGTTGGGATGCACCAGGAATCCACTATGGATCTTATGCACATTGGTTGGTAACTGCCTCAGAGAATAATGGTCTCTTCTCTTCTGTCTTCCAAACCAAACCTGAAACCACACAGGAAGAGTATTCTGGGAAATGTATTCCCGACTTCCCCAGTGAGCTTGGGACCCGGTGGTACTGAGCTGACCACAGACAATCCAGCATCCACGGGGATATATCTGCTCTTTAGGCACATATTCAATAATGATATTTTTATTCTCCAGTTTTTCAAATTTTATAAAGCAAACTATTGACAAGAGTAAATAATCTGAATTTTGGAGTATATAAATCTCTCCTCAAAATCGAGAAAGGTCAATGAACAAATTTTTCCTATAAATTTAAAATGATATATCCAGAGTCCTATTCAATAGTTAGAGAAATTAAGGAAATGGAATCTATGTGCATAAAATATAGTCTTCCCTCAGAATACCTCAGATCTTACACAATAATGGTTTTCAACTCTATTCCCTAAAATAAGGCATAACAAAATTTTGGGTTATTGGGAAAAAGTAGAGTGCAGTTTGAAGTAATATTATCATTGCTTTGCTTCGATTTTAGTCATGATATTTAATTCATATTGACGTTTAAATGATGTTAAAGAAGGTCTAATATATTTATTAACAGGAGGCATAGGTTATAAAGAAGGTCTAATATATTTATTAACAAGAGGCATAGGTTAACTCTTACTTGCATAACTCAGGGTATGCAAAGAGGGGTCCTCTGCATTCTTATTGGAGCTGGGCAGGGACTTGGTGCTTTACTGTCAGGCTTATCTACATAGGCTGAGATAAAGTTCATTTAGATGGGAAACTTGGTGGCATTTTACCAAGAGAAGCTCAAATTTCTGAGGATTCAAGGGAGTTCACCTGCTTTTGTCTGCATCTTTTGGCAGCTTTATCACTGTTATATTGTTATATTCTCTGAGCATAATAGGAACAAAGAGCATTGTGGGGGTTTTATCAGGTGATACATAATCTGTCTCTTTCCCTACTCCCACTTCTGAGTTCAGATTTAATTAAGAAAATTGGCCACATGAGTTAGAAAGATGAAAATAAAAATACTAGTTTTGCTATTGTTAAAGCTGTTTGGGGAATGAAATTTGACCTGTGGACAAAATCGGTCTTCTTAAATACTTCCCCCACATCTAGGAATTGCAATGACCCCCACCCCCACCCCCTACCCAGGAAAAGTTTAGATATGGGGAGTAGGCACATTTGCCCCAAACCTCTGCATTTCTTGTGTTTGTTTGAGTTCCCCTAGAAGAGAAAGACTCCAGTGCAAGTAGGTATATTTGAGGGTGAATATAGGCAGGTGAGTGGGGAATTGATATAGGGAAGGGGAGAGAGTCAATAACGAGTATGTTGTTAAGACAAGTTCCCCAGTGGAATACCGTATCTTAACCCCACAGGGAAAATCCTGGAAAAGGATGTAAAACACATCCCTCATAATTATCCCTCCTAAGGGGCAAGGGAGCTGGGGTATTTAGTCATTGAGTAATTCTCCTAGGGAGTGTTAATTCCCAGACCTTTCTGGCCTTCTCTGAATTCCTGGACAGAGGGACCTTGGGAGGGAAGCCCATTGATGATATCTGCTATAAGCCCCCCAAAAAGGGTTCAGAGAGAGATTGGTTTCTAGACCTGTTTCTCGAAGACAGATCTTGGGCTCTGAGCCTGGCTGAATACTTCCTGCTTAGAGGAGCAGAAGCAGAGGAGTCAGTGCTTCTTGGAGGCAGACAGACCACAAAGAGAGAGACACAAGAAGGGTCTGGGCAACTTCAGTCACCCTTCCTGCCTAGAGAAGTCGGGAAGGGCCAGAGAGGACTTGTTACTTTCTTAGATTACTCCCTCCAGGAGAGAGGAGCAGAGGTTTTCTACGCTATAATCAACATAGGAGCATGGGGAAAGAAAGAAAATGATACTACCGAGTAGACCATTGATGTGAAATTTAGATTTGGTCCTCAAAAAAGTGATAACAATTGTTAACATCTATTATAGAGAAGGAATAAGTGTGCAAAGAACAAAAAACTCCATTTCTTCAAAAGAGGCTTACAAAGTAAATAGACACTGAAGCCCCTGTATAAAAGTTGGTCTTCTTTCTCTATCTCTAGTCCTGTTGTGAGCAACTCTTTCTTTCATTAACTTTCCTGTATGTTCCTTTTCTTCTTTCAGTGATCAAGCTTTGTTGTCATGGCCATAAGCTCCAAATTGCCACAAATTACATTTGATGGGCAAGGAGCAGGGAACAGAGAGAGGTCTGCAATGGGATGTTTGTTCTAGTGGTGAGGATATAAGTAAGGGTGGTTTCTAAGCGGCAGCTAAGAGATAAGTAGTTGCTACACTGAATGGAAAGGAGAGTGACAAACTGTGGAAAAAGCCATAGGTTATATGTTTATATTTATGCTCTTATTTTCTACATGAAATAAAACGCGTATCTCATTCTTTCATGAAATTCTGGTCATTACACTTACTTTCAGTTTTGTCTACTGTGATATGCTGAAGGTAAGTTTGATTTTTAATGAACTTGATTATGAGTATTAGGTTTATTTTATTTTAGCCAAGAAAACACAGTCTTTTAGATTTTTTCTACCTATATGCACTATAGATTTTACTGCCAATATATACAGTTACCATGAGGTTTTCCTTATCCTGCCTTTAGTTACACGCAATCTAAAACTTGCATTTACTTCCTAATAATTTTTATTTTTTCATCTAATATTGATGGAATGTGGCATGGCAAAGAGTAAGCAAACATTTTGAAATCTTCCAAAACAAAACCTAAATAATGCCCTGAAACTCAAATATATCTTTGGATCATCCTCATTTGGAGACCCCAGAAATCTGGGTTGGCTCAAGGACTGCCCATGACTGATACACCTTAGTATTCAACATGGAATCTTGTACAGCTACTTTCACAGGGTAGATGCTCAATAAATATTGGTTGAATAATTGAATTGGGCCACTCAGAACCCATAAAAAGTTTTCTCCTTCCTTTACATAAGATAAAAGATGAGAAACAACTAACACGGTGCCTGGCATAATAGATTCTCAGTAAGTAGTAGTCACAGTTAATTACATTTTATCTTGGTCCCTGGTCACAGAACAAAGAAGTAACAAGTTTTCCCACCAATCTATTGCAAAACAAACCATAGCTTTCTGGCACTCATTCTTTATTTTAATAGGCTACAAATTCATTGTCACATGTAGATATGAGAGTTGAATTTGGAAATGCAAGAAGAACTGGATTAAGAAATACTGTTCTTTACATAAGCTTAGCATATAAAAAGATCCAATGATTACAGAACATCACCTAAAATTTTACTCTACTTACGAAATACCCGAGGGAACTCAGCAAGGTTTTACAGAATCCCAGAGCTGGGTGGGAAACAGTTTAGAAAACCTTGATGGAGAATGTTTTTTATCCAGCTGTTTCTCAGCATATGCTCAGAAACAATATATTGGGATATTCTGGAACCCCCTACAGGACACCAAAATGTTGTAGAAGCAGCAACTGATTGATTTATATATAAAAAAAATTTCCCTAATTATTTGGAAATAATATCCCATTTTTCCTCCTTCAGAAAAGAATTCTGCTTTCCATTTTTTTCAGTCTGCTTCATATTAATAAGTCATTTGTCATTAAACTCATGTACTCTTATTATTCCTTCTTTCTTTACTTTTCAAACCTTAGACTGCAGTTAATCTTAGCAATTTCTTTAAGCTCTATGACATGCGTCTTTAGGTACATCAAGGCCATGACTATTTAGCATCCTAATTTCTAACCTTTAGTAGAATTTGTTTGTTTTAAATTCTTTTCCTATGCTACCTAAAATTGACTAATGTTTCCCAAAGGTTTCAGGATATTGGATAAAATTTTAGGATCTCAGAATGCCTCTTAACTATTAGAAAACTCTAGCTGTGGAAAATTTTTAAATTATATTTTCATTTTTTGATGAATATTAATCAAGGAGTTAATTTTCTCTAAAATTATTCTGTCAATACCAACAACATAAATCTAAAACTACATCTATTATTTGTAAGATAGCTGGATATACCATGCAGTAGGGGTATTGTTTTTGATTTTTTTGAAGTTAAGATGGGGCTTCTAAAATATATTTTTAAATCAGAGTTAAAATGTCAATTTTTCTTTAAAAATGGAAGGAAGCTGGTCTAACTTTAATTTATTTTACCTAGAGAGAGTGAGATTAGTCAATTTTGCTTCTCTAAAATCCTCAGCTCACAGAAATGCTAATGATGAAATGCTAATGTCAATATTTATAAATTTTGAGTAGTGAGTACAATGAGTTTAAAAAATAATATTCTTTATTATATTATTCTAATAGTTTGTACACTTTGTACATTGTAATTTTTCTTCCAAATAAAATAAAGTAAATCAGTAACTCTTCCCTAAATTCAAATCCTTTGATTGTCTGGAAAAGTAGGAAGCTGGTTATATTTTGATGAAAATGTTGTTAGATTAATGTAGGTGACAAGATTGTATATTAATGTAGATGAGAAGTATATCAGGGTAGATTTAATATTAGCTCAATTAATGGGCATGGAAATAAGCAATGAGTTAAGATGTAACTTAAGCAGGGTGCTTTCTGTTCAAAATATTATTTGGAGATGATGGTTAGTAGTCTAGATAAGGCATACATTTTCTCATGTGCATCTCACCCTCCCCACCAAAATAAAGTTTACACCTAGATTTTAGTAGTCACCCTTTTAACAAGTGGTTTCTGAAAATACCTATTTGCCATATATCTAGTGTACATTTTTCAAACAGCACAGTGAAGTAGGATTCAAATAGTAAGAATTAAAGGGACTTGAAAGGATTTCCCTTAATGTTTTTGAGATGCTGCTTTTGAAAATACAAAGGTGAAACTAATTTTGGCCATGTGGAGTGGTATTAAACTCCAGTTTCTCTATATTTTCTCCCTAAATGTTTGTTTTTTAAGGTTTACTAATTATAATTGTGAATTTTCCTTTCAAAATTCACTTTTTACAGAATGATCAGTTTGATTGGCTCCAAGAGCAAGCAGCAAGCAGATTCTCGCTTGCAGAGGAGGGGAGAGGGTCGAATGTTGGGGCTGGGGCTGGAGCTGGGTGCTGGAGGGTGGGGAGACTTGGAGAGAGGCACTAGCGGAGAGACTGCAGTGACACTGCCCTCCCCGGGCTGGTTGAAGCAGCTCACTGGTGACGGGTTTGAAAGCACGTGGCTACGTCATGGAAAGCCAGTCCTTTCAATGCAAACTTCAACTCCTCCTCCTCTTCTCTCTAATGCCTCTAACTCACATCCGAGGCTGGGCGAGAAATCCGGAGAAGAGATTTTCCTCATGCTCACCGTTGTTGGAAACTGGGAGAGCGAGAGGAAGGAGGAAGGGGATCTGTGGCGCTCTCTACCTACTACAAACCTGACAAGGGGAGGGGGCACCTAGATTTGCATCTTTTCTTCGTGGTGATTGAGAACTGCAGGTTCAATCCGATCCCACTGATCACTGGCGATTATTTTCAAAAAAAAATCGACACTTGAAGAAGGGAGTCTCTGCCTTCCGCTGTCAGACTCAATCTCGGAGGTGGTATTGGCGTGTGTGTGGTGCTGTTTTTTTTTTTTTTTCCTTCCCCTGTCTTTCTTTCTTTCGTTCTTCTTTCTTTCTTGCTTTCTTCTTCTTCTTCTTTTTTTCTTTCCTTCTCTCCTAGGGGCTACACAATGACAATCCTCTCTCATTAAGATGAATCCTGCTTTGGCATCTGCAGATCCACCCATCCTCATAGCGACCAAGTAAAAGGCTATGGTTTTCTCTTTGGGGATCTTTTGTGCATTACTGTTCTCCCTGATTAGTTCTGGCCTCAGTTGGGATTTCTTTGCTTTTTTGTTTGGCTTCATGCTGAAAAAGGATTTTCTTTCCAGCCCTTTGGTAATAATACAGTTGTGATCAAGGGGGATAAATCGTTCAACCTGGCCGAAAAAAAACAATCACTGAGAAGTCTCAAAGAAATACACCACGTGAGGGGAAAAAACTGGGAGAAGATCCGGAATATTATCGTTTTTCCTATGGTAAAACCGGTGCCCCTCTTCAGGAGAACTGATTTCAAATTATTATTATGCAACCACAAGGATCTCTTCTTTCTCAGGGTGTCTAAGCTGCTGGATTGCTTTTCGCCCAAATCAATGTGGTTTCTTTGGAACATTTTCAGCAAAGGAACGCATATGCTGCAGTGTCTTTGTGGCAAGAGTCTTAAGAAAAACAAGAACCCAACTGGTAAGCAAAACATGCATCCTGTTATGTTTTTCCTCATAATAACCTGTTTGTTGCTCATTGAGCTAGATCTGCAGTTCTGCTATGCAGGAAGACAGGGGAAACATGAAAGGAACCAGGACAGTGTTGCATATAGAGGTGTTGCATGAATAAATAAGTAACAGCTGGATCGGTGTCTGTGAACCCGAAAATCATTATCAGCATCTCTCGGCTGTGACACAATCCATCACTAGGAGGGAGGAGGAAACTTTTTTTTTTTTTAAAACGGATTTGGTTACCTGTGTTTGGTGGAATATCGAAGGACTATGGCTTAAGGTTTTTGCCCGAGGCAGCTGAAGCTTTTGGTAGTTGCTAGGAAGAAGATTCCGAGCACTTCTTACTTTGCTGCAGGTTCGGGGACATAGCTCGGTGCTGAGAACCGCCTCTAGACTTTCTGGTTAGCTTGCACAATATTCGCCATCCCGATCACCTTTACCAAAGTAAAAGATCCCCCCTCCCTCGCGTCCCCGCTCCTCCGTCAGCCCCCGCCTCCCTCCCCCGTCTAGCTCTCTGTGCCCCAGTATTAACTCACTCCCCCGTCTGCTTCTGACACATCCTGCCACTGGGAATACTTGAACAGGGTTTATGCCTGGAGGGAAACCTAGATAAGGTTTCCAAGCCAGGCCCATCTAATATATGTAATTTAAATCCTCTTTTTAAAAAGCATGGAAACCCTGAGTCCGGGTCCCACGGGTGGGATGAGCCGCGCAGTGGGTCCCTGCTTTAACGTGCCAGCGATCATGTGCCCCGATTCCAAAGGGCTCCAACAGGGAAACTTGCAGTACATTACGTAAGAAATGCAAATGTCAGTGACTCGCGGAGTCGGATCCAAAGGGCTTACTTTCCAGTTATCGCACTCTGAGACTTTTTGGAGCGGCCGCGGAGGTGCGAGCCAGTAACCTGAGAGAGGGAAGGCAGGAGGGCTGTGTGGTGGAGGCGTAGGCAAGGAGGCTGGACGCAGACTTTCCGGGAACCCGCACACACTGGCGGAGAGCATCCACTGGCAGTGGATCCCCCCCCGCTCCGTTCAGCGGAGGGACCCAGAACCTGGTGTTTGTGTCTGGGGCTTTGTTGGGAGAGGGGGCGGGGGACCCGCCGTCCTGCAGTGGCTGTTGGGGTGCTGGAGGCTCCTGACGCTGGCACTGCAGTGTAGTAGATCATGGCTCTCCGCTGGCTCCCTGACACCCGGAATTCAGCCGGGGGCCTCGCTGCACTCGGAACACCAGGCTGGGCAGCAAGTGGCTGCTGCCTCTCAGCCAACGAACCTTGCAAATGGAACATAGCTGGGGTAGTGCGCTCAGAGGTGGCTGCCGCCTTCGGGTGCAGCGAAAGAGAGAGAGAGAGGAGGAGGTGTGGGTGGGCGGGGATGGAGGCGGTGGGTGTGGAGGCTGAGCATTCTTTGCGGCTACACTTCTGCAGCAAAAGGGAAGCTGCGAGTTTTCAGACCAACCGAAAGGGTAGATGCTCGCGTGCTCGGGCAGAGGACGCCTGGCCGCGGCCTGGGCAGCTGCCCGGAGCTGGGACTTTGGGGTGGCTATTGCGGCTTCTGGAAGTAGCCTCTGTCTGCACCGGGTCTTGGTGCTGCAATGGGCTCTTTGCTTGTCCTGAATTTCTCATCCTTGTGTTCTAGCTTTCCTCTCTATCTCCTAATCACCCTCTTCTGTTCCTTACTCCTCACTCCCCTGTCATTTTACCCTTCTCTCTGAACTCTTCAGCAGTGAGCAACTCTGAAATGATACCACCATTCTGAGAACTACCCAAGGAGAAAGCAATGTTGTCACCTTATCATCCACCTTTCTAAATCAGCTGAGGTGTACCCTAACACCCACATCAAACCTAAAACTTGCTGATGCACGGGTCATACAAAACCTTTATGCATCTGCAACACTATCTCACAACTTAACTTGGAGACCCTTTTTGCAAGACTTCCCTAAATGGGACAAGCCAAGGGCTGCAGTTGGAAAGGGAGGGGTACTCCTTCACAGGGTACAAGTATTAGTTTTTGAGGCTTTCTTGTGCCTTTCTGTGAAGAGCTCTACCCTTATGAGAAAGAAATACTGAAAAACATTTTATTTTTAGACTTGGGCATTTGTCTAGGGACCTTGAAGTCAATTCTTCCATAATCTTGGATAGAAGGAAATAATTCAGCATGGAAGAGTAAGTTTCTTTGCTGGCTTTTATAATTTTTTGGAAACAATTTTACTGGAAACACTAATTTCCCTCTACATATGATTCCAGATCTTTTTATTACACCTCCCCCATCCCACCCACTTTCATCTCTCTGGAATAAAGTAGTTTTTTTTTCCCCCTTCCAAGGCATTTTGGAAGGTGTCAAACAAATGACAGACTATTTTTAGAGCAATTTATTTTGAAGCTTATGAATGTTAAAGTACTTGGGTGTGAATTGATGGGGTAACTCAAAGTGTGTCTAACAACATCACCAACTATTGCAACAGGATAGTATAGTTTTAGATTGCCAGAAATTTGAATTCCAACTTGAAGCATTTAGTAAATATCTTAAATGGAACATTACTGTGTTGTGCTTTTTAATCTCACTTTCCAAAAGTTTTAGCCTTTCAAGCTTGGCTCAAACCCGTGCCTAGTCCTTTCCTTTCAGTATTGTACTTGGTGAATTCCATTCTCACGCTATTCAAATAAACGCTAAAATACATCGGTGGGGGGGGGGGGTGATTCCAAGATAGCAGTACAACTAAGAAGTTAATTGAGTAATTAAAATAAAACAAAGATGAAAATCTTCTTAACTGTTAAAACCAAAAACAACAGA
The DNA here is from genome assembly GCF_015220235.1 of Choloepus didactylus. Classification (NCBI taxonomy): domain Eukaryota; kingdom Metazoa; phylum Chordata; class Mammalia; order Pilosa; family Megalonychidae; genus Choloepus; species Choloepus didactylus. The sequence goes on from NC_051318.1 coordinate 33,625,955, forward strand.
TTGACTACTACCTAATATGTTATCTTAAATCTAAAGAAAGGACAATTAACTGGTTACAAACGAAGAAGCTTGGCTGAATACTGTTGAGTACCATCAGTAGTCTGATCATGAATTTCATGTAAACCACCATTCATTATTTCAGAGATAAATGTTAGATTAATTTTTCTACCCAATCTTTGCAAGATGTGAAAGATTATTCTCAATTGTTTAAATTAAATTAGCAATAATTGTGGATAGTTAGGTCAAGGGTTCTTGGGAGGAATTTCAGAGCACTGCTATATAAACAGATATGTGTGAAAAGAAATCAGATAACAGTCATGAATTTATGAGCAAAGTTATTCATCTACCCCAAGTTATTAGTTATCTCGAAACTACTTAAATAAGAGATATTAATTAGTTTTTTTTGTAATTGTTTTTGTTGTTTTCATGTAAAACTTATCTGGAAACAAACATGAAGAATATATTTGCACAACATATCCATTTTAAAATAAATTGCAGTAGTTTGAAATCACTGGATATAAATTTACTATCTTCATAAAAACATCTGATATCCCAGTTAAAACAATTATCAGAGAATATCTATCCAAATATTTACATACACACACACACTTTAATGCCCTACTTTCCTAGCAGAGCAATAGCTATGCATTTAGCATGTTATCTGCTTCAACTTTCACTGCGTGAGTCAGGCAAGATGACTGTACTTTAGGCAAATCATGAAGCAGGGAATACTAACTCCAAGGTATTTATTTTGTCTAGTGAAGGGCTTGATATGTTTCTTTAAACCAGTAAAGATAGTGTGGACTGACCAATGTGTACACCAGTTTGGGACATAATCTAGGTCACCCAACTTTTGAGAAAAGTTGCTAAGGAAAGAAATGTGGTTGAAAAAGATAAACACTAAGGTCATGTCATTAAATATCTCTTCAGATACATAATGTAAACAAGCAAAGGAAGCTACCGACCCCCAAATACACACACACACTCAACCACACGTGAACGATACTCTCCAAATCTGGCTTGATAGGATTTTGGACATTTGTAATTGAAGAGATTTTACTGAATAAGGGCATTAGTGGCAAGGAGGATATGAAGGAGATGCTCTAGAACCAGTTCTAAAGAGCACATTTATAAAATTCCATAAACTTCTTGTCCTGAGAGTTGCCTTTCTGAACTCAGTCTCCTTCTCTGCCATATAACTTTGAGGTGAACAGCAGGAACTTGTAGGGAGTGACCATTATCACTTTCTGTTTCCTACTTGTTTCAGTACCTTTCAGCTCTACTTTTGTCTTTGATTAAGCAATTTTAGGTAACCCAAACACCTAGTATGCCACTGTTATTCATTTAAATATATATTATTCTTAAAAGCAATTTGCTTTCATCCAGGTATGTCATAGCACTTTGAAGTGAGAGAACAGGGACTGAGGGAAGAAAAAAGAGAGTAAGCATTTTTTACTCCTTCACGTTCTTAGCCTGCCAACTCATCCAGGTTTCCTTTAGAGCTGAATGAGCCACAAATGGGCCACAGCCTCTGTACTTCTGAACACCGAGTATACATCATATGAAGACATCGAATTCAGACTGCATGACCAGAACACTGAACAGGTGTAAGGTTTTCCTTTAACATGCCTGACTTTTGAGTGGAATTCAATGTAATGAGCTGGACTTGGAATCCAGGAAGCTTTAGTTACTAAAGTAACAAAGTTACTTGTATCATGAACCAAAGAATGGCATTTTAGACAGGCTTCCAAGTACTTGTTGGGAGAGTGGGTTTTTCTTTTTTTGAAATTTATATTCAAGCTAAGTGTGAATTTCAATGCATGATGAGCTAAACTTAGTTTAAACAATGAAGATGATTTTGGCTGTACCCATATCCAGCCTGTTCTCACCTTAGACAATAACTATAACTGAGAACATTCTTTCAAAAGATGCATTGCTTTCAGAAGGTGCTAAAGCTATTTCTACACTGTATTTCATATTTTCCGCTCTGAACCATTTCTTTAAAAATGTTCAAACCAAGTCTTCCATATTTTAGCAACACAAACATTGGATACTTTTGTTGTGTTTTTATACATATGGTAACAAGGACAACAACCATGTTTTCACTTCATTGCATATTTTGGCAATATACCTCTCAAACTGACTCATAAGCTTGCCATAAATACCATACAGATGTCTCAAAATGGAAGCATCTATTTAAAATAGTTTCTTATGCATTTAGGGGAAACAATTGGGACACTGGAACAGTGAAATCAGAAGCTCCTCTATTAAGTTTTGAATGCTTCATGGCATTGTACCCAGATTCTTAGTGAAACCTTTGAGCTCAACTTAGTACCACCTCCAGGAAGGACCGTGGGGTCAGGGAAATACCTACTGAAACATCCACTTGTGCCCAGTGCAAAAGATTTTGTGGTGTCTCATAGGGTTTTAGTTTGTGCATAATGTACCAGATTTAGTTTTAAGAGTGGAACATGGGCACTGAAGAACAGGGTATTTTCTGAGATAGACTTTCCAGTCCCTCCATATACCTTTAGATACACACTAGTGTTTTCGCTCTTCTGCTTTGGAAGGACCAGCAAACGCCCTGATGTTTTTCCTGCGTATTTCTCTAGTTGCTACAAACTAATTCTCAAAGTAAAAGATAGGACAATGATGGGAAATTCAAAGGAGGAATTCCTGGGGCCTTCCTAAACATTAGAGCCAAAAGGAGGCATAAAGCAGACATGTTTTATAGGAAACACTGAATGAAGTTTTTGCTCGTCTAATCTACCAACATCATCCAAGAAAGTCATACAATTGCTGGGCACTATTGCGTTTATCATTGCCCCTCTGACAGAAACTCTGATTTATTACACATAGTAGATGATGAATAAATTTCTACTAAAATAATCAATAGGGAAAAATAGGTTTCTCTAAATATTTTAACCACAGGACTATAACTGGCAGTATTATAAATTTTGTTTTTCAAGTTCACTTAATGCTCACCCTTTCCCAATAGTGTCAACCAATATTTTGGTCTCTGATTAAACAAAAATGAAAGAAAAACACTATTAGTGGCTTTAACTTCTTGCTCTTCATCCCTCATATAAGACACCCTGAAACACAATTTGCAAACATTCCCCTAGCCTACCTTTTATAACACCCTTCATTCTAAACCTTGAAATCTGAGGCCTGTATTCCTTATATTTGAGGCCTTTCTCAAAAATAAAAGCTCAAGAGCCAACTGCACTCTCGAATTATCCCCTTCTTCCACACTTGGCCTTTAAATATCCAGAATTAGGGCACCATTAGGTTCACATTTGTCACAGGCCCCTTCAGGGTCTTTTCCAATTTTTAATTTTCTTCCCTTTAAAAAGTAAGGCATTTTCCAAAACAGTTGAGTGAATTGTTTTTTTCTCTTTTGAATTTCTTTCTCTGAAGATGGTAACGGGGATTCTCCCTTGTGGCATGCTGTTCCCAGGGGAACAGCACCTAAATAGCTCCTAGTTTCAGTTGTTTTGAACGCAGCCCCCTCTCCCCATATTTTTTTCTTCGCAGTTTTTAAAATAGTCACCTTCAAACTTTGCAGCACCCTGCACTTCTAACCACCATATTGATCTATTTTATTCCCTCCCTTCTGGAGCCACTTTAAAGGGTGGAGGATGGTGGTTCGCTGCGGCCTGGAGCTGATGAGAGGAATGGAGTTTGTGTCAGGAACAAGAAAGTTTGGCAGAAACCACGGCTTTCGGCAGTGGCCGTGGGTTTCCGGGAAAGTGGATCATTTGTTTTCTGCAAAGCCACGAGTCAGCCAACTCCGCAGAGCTTCCAGGTGTCTAGCCTCTCTGTCACCTGGCTGAAACAGGGTTCGGACTCTTAACTGAGGGGAAGGGGTTCAGGGCAAGAAGGCAAGGTGGGGTCCTTCCTCCTAGTGTAACAAGGCGATCCGAGTCCCGGTACCCGGACATCCGCTCGCGAGTACCGGCGACCAGACGCGGTCCTCGCCTCGGGGAACCCCAGTCTCCGCCACGCAATGCGGCGGAAGCGGCCTCTTGGAGCCTCCGTAGCGCGGGAAGCTTCCGTTGCCACAGAGATGATCTCTGACCCCAGAGGAGACTCTGGGGGCCCGGCAGCTGGTGCAACCGTTGCTATGGAAACTACGATGTCAGGATATAGCGGGGGAGCCACGCAGCAGCGCAGGAGCGGCTGTGCGCGCCCGCCCGGGCTGCTGCCGCTAGGGGTCGGGGTCGGCGTCGGGGTCGGCCTGTGTGCCTGTGGCTCTTTTCCAGGGCGGGAGATCCCCATCCCGGACGGGGAATGTGGGGGCAGGACGGGGAATGTGGGGGCTCTTCCTCGGACTGGCGGGTGTTTGCCGGGTCGCTCAGCAGGAGTAATCGTAGAGACCGCCCCGGTGCGTGCCAGGCCTAAGGGCTGTGAAAGAAGTTTGGTTTCAGCCTACAGGTGGCTGTCTCCACTCGCCCGTCTCCTCCTAACACGCTCCCAGGCGCCAGCTGTGGCATGGGATCCACGAAAAAGGAATGGGGAGGAAGGAAGGTGCTTGTGCCCAAGTTTAGGACCGGGAGAGGATAACCCGAGGACTGACTGGTCTCAGTTTCTCCACTAGCTACTGCGAGAGCCGAGACTGGTCGCTGAAAATATCTGGGCCTCAGTTTCCTCGGATGTAGTAAGGGTTTTGGTTAGAATAATCTCAGTCAGCGCTAATAATCTAAGCTTCTGGAACTTTCACTTAGAATCCTGATTCTAAGTGAACTTTTTTCTCTCCCCTCTATCCTGGAATATGTTGGCCATATTTAAATTGTATCCTAAAATTAGAGTATATCAGAGAGAGAGGGTGAACTAAGGGATCATGAACAACCTCCTCCTTTTACAGGTGTGGCAACTCCCTCACAGTGGAGGAAGTGACTTCCAAGATCTGATTTTGGAATTGTAGACACAAACGCAGGTAGCAGCTTTGAGCATTGAAAGAAGGAACACGTATTTTATTGGTGACACTACCAAGAGTTCTTTATGCATTTTATAGAGTTGCGTGGTTGTTGCTGAAACAGATGGCGTTCTGTTATATCTATTATATTCCAGATTGTCTATATATCCAGATTGTCTATTTCTACAGTCTCTAAGCATTTTTTTCTTTTTCTTTTTTTGGTCCATATGCACTGGCTTGTTTTTCTTTCTATCATCTTTGGGCTATCGGGAAAGTCACTTAAACATTTTGAATCATTTATTTTACCCAGCCTTATTTGTAAAATTGAGAAGTTGAAAAAGATTATTTTGAGAGTCTGTTCCAACTCTGAAATTTATGATTCTTTGTAGGTTCACTTGCTCTTTGCCATCAGTGTAGTAACTAATCTTGTTTGAGCAATTATACTTCTCACTCCTTTTTTGGATGTACTAATTCAGTGAGCACATAAAATGCTTCTGTGTTCCAATTTTTGATGCTAGAGATACAAGGGTGAAGAAGAGTTCTTCCCTTAAGGAATTTTCAGGAGATTAAAAAAAAAATGGAACCAGTTTTGAGAAGGCGATAAGTGCTTTGATTTGTAGGTGGACAAAGGTAATATAGAACCAAAGAAGAAACCATGAAAGGCTTTCTGGAGGAAATAAAACTTTAACTGAGTTCTGTTCTGTGACATGATTAGATTTATCCTTTAGGCATCTGTTTGCTAGAGTTTGGAAAATAACTTTGAGCAAAACTGAAGGTAGGAATGTCACAGAGGAAGCAACTGAAGTGGTGAGAAGTGGTGTGATGCAAAGTAAGGCATTGAGATGCTGGAGAGGGATTGGAGGCCATCTATCTCAGTGGCCAGTTTGAATTTGGTAAGAAAGGAAAGGGAGGAGTCTAGAATTTTCTGTCTACAGGTTTTTGACTTGTACAACCACTATTGTTCCTGATCTTCTGACCTTTTGCCATTAGAACACTCTCCCTCCCCCGTAAAATATGGATTTCTTCAGACTTTTCGTATTTGAGGGGATGGAGTAGCTGTAACAGCAAGTAGAAAACTTTGACAAGTTTCTCTTTCTAGATCAGAATTTAAATGCGTAGTTTTAGAAGTTCATTTTCTTGACTTCAAACTAAAATATTTAGTAGGGAAAATACTTTCAAACAAAGAGAAGTCAAAAGACATTCTGTACACAATACTTTATTCAGTTTGAGGAGCCAAGTAGTACAATTAAAAACCAGGTTTTCAGATTAACTGTTCAGTTCTGGCAAGAAAAAAAGAAGGAAGTGTGAGCTTTATTGAATTTATGCATGCAAGTGTGTGCACCTGCTTTTTAGATAGAAATGAATGTAGTTGTAATTAAAATGCCCTCTTTTTTTCCCTTGTAACATTTTGTTGTCTTCACAATTACAGTGGATCACTGAAGTGTGTGGTAACCTCTTCTGAGATGCTGCCTCCTAGAAAGTGTAGTTTGGGAGGAATCGTAACCTCTATTCTTTTCACTTCCTGTGTAGAGCACATGGTATAATATTGTTGTAGTTTAAAAAATAAGAAATGTGAAAATAAGAGGCCTTAAGGACTAAAACAAAAATAATATCCCTTAATTGTAGGTTTTTAAAAAACAACCACTTATTTCAAAGCCTGAAACTCATCTTCTTTAGTTGTATTACTGTTGTACACCAGGTGTTGTAATTCTTAGGCAAAGAAAAGGCACTGTTTTCTAGGAGGCCTGAGTCAGTTTCCTAATTAAACACTCAGTAGTTAACCATCATTCTACCCCAACATTTTAGTGATGGGACACCACTGTATTGCAGCTGCCTCACTAAAGAGAATGTTCAATAGAATGTACCTGACACTCATTGGTATTTGTCTTAATGTTTCTTTGAATTATTATATCCTGAAATTAAAAGGGGCTGTAACATATTCAGTGTTTAGATAGTGTTTTTAATGCTTTCAATTGAAGCATAATTTACATACACTAAAATGTACAGATCTTAATTGTATGGTTTGATAACTTTTGATAAATTTTTACATCCTTGTAACCACTCCCAGAACAAGATACAGAACATTTCTGTCACCCAAGAACGTTTCCTCCCCTTTCCATTCAATTCCCACTCAAACCCCCTCCAAGAAGCGATCACCATTCTGATTTCTCTCACTTTGGTTTAGCCTGTACTGGAACCTCATCTCATGAAATCGTCGAGTCCTTACTCTTTTGAGTCTCACTTCTTTCTTTCAATGTACTGTTTTTGTTTCATCCATGTCATTGTATGTTAGATGTATAGAAACTGTTGTGGCAGCTTCTGTACTATTTTGTAAACTAGAAACTACTATTGAACAAACTCACTTTCAGTTAACATCCCGAAATTGTCAGGAACTACAAAGGGTGTGAAAGTTTAATCAGCTTGCAAGCTAACAAATTAGCCTGCCACGGTTTCATAAATGATGATAGAAAACAGGAGACTCCTGGGTTAGAGATAAATGACTTTATTACTCAGGGTACAGCAGGAGCGGTCAGCATGAGCGTCATGTTCGCATCGGTTCTTTTTGCCTCCCAAGTCCCATAATGCCACAGGGGTTATGCAGAGTGGCCCAGAAACATGCTGTGCATACAGTGGGTTTGTGTCACAGCTGAGGAACTCTGAGCTTAGGAAGGCCCCAATCTTTTAAGGGGATTCTAGCAAAGCTGCCCAACCTTTGCCCTGCTGAGAGACATTGTCTTAATTATCTTGTTTAGAAAACAGATCTATCCTCCATCCTGGAGGAAGGCATCCCTGGATCCCAGGGTGGTTTGCTATGCAAACATCCTTGATAATATAGTCCAGGACAAAAGCTGTCACAAGACATGCAGAAATACCATGGAAAATTGCCCCCTAACAGAAGTTGTCATATAAATCTGTTTTTGTCAAGCAATTCATTCTGTTTTTAAATTTTTCTCAGTACTGACATTCTTGTTGCTCCAGTGATGGATTTAGTCTTTAGAAAAATATCTGTTATTTGGAAATTATCTAAAAATATGATCCTGAGGTTTTGAGAAGATAGGCAATATATAATCCTACATGGATAAGCTTAATAGCATATGTTAAATAGCCAACACGTGCTAAATTTCATGTTTGTTACTGGAAGAGATTTAAAACATTTTATGAGAATTTGGTTTTTGATCAAAAGTACATAAGCTAAAAGTAGAGAGAATATTAAATATGAGAAAGTTCTGGCCAACCTAAGTCCCAACTGGAGTGCTGTTTGAGTCCCATCTATGATGAAAGAGGAAGAAAGGGAAATCTTTTAGAGTAGTGTGACCTGAGGTGATTATTGAATGCATTTTTCAGTTGGCAGGAAAGAGAAGTATATTCTTGGCAAAGGGAGTAAAATGAATGAAAAGTCAAAGGCTGGGCTTATTTATGGGTAGAGTGAAAGGTACATAATTGGGGATCTGTGGTAAAATTAATGGAATCATAATTTGGAGGATTAGTGGAAGTATATTTTGGAGTCTGAGAGCTTGGCAGAGGAGTTAGACTGAATGTGGTAAAAATTACTTTCTTGAAAATGGGAGTGAAATGATTGAGGATTGCTGTATTACAGTTGGAAAGTGTAACTGGTGTAACTGATTGTGGGGAGGTATACTGGGAGGAAGGCGGGCTTCTGTAATAAGAAAGCAATCAAGTGAAAATGTCTTTCAGTCAGTTGGGGATGGGAAATAGGAACTTGGATGAAAGGATGGTTCTGGGTATGTAATATAGACAGGAGAAAATTGCCCAGCAATTGGGAAGGGATAAATCTAAGGGTTGAGAAGTAACAGATCAGGGAGGGCTCTGCTTCCTCTGAAGGATGGAAAGATGATGTGGAGAGTCAGCATTTGTGGCAGTCATTCTGGAAGCTCATGAGAAAATGAAGCCATAGGTTTGTCGAGAAAGCTTTGCTTTATAAATAAGAGAAAATGACTTTAAATAATTAAAAAATGACTTTTCAAGATATAATATTGCAAGCTCTGTTTGTAGTACTTACGTATTCGTAGCAGCGATTTATTTCCTTGCAAGGTGATGTTTTTCTAGTGAAATACCACAACTGGGAAGGACGAAAAATGCCACAGGCTGTTTGGATACAAGGAACTTTGCAGCAGCTTGGACCACGTTTTGTGTACAAAAATTCTAATAAGCTGCTCTGGCTCTGTTAGTGTTTTAGTAACCTTTGATGACCATTTCTCACTGAAGAGTTACATTAAGGAACAATCTGCTGAAAGCACAGTTTTTTTAAGTGAATTTTGGTGTTCTTCCCTGTTATAAAATTTGAATTGTGTTTTATAGGATCAGTATCTGTCTCCAGGATGTCTTACACTTAAGAATGCCACAGAACTTACAAAATGATATTTTTTGGAAGGTAACTTTTGTTGAAACAAGCACAAATTTATTTGTTAATGGCTATTCAAACTTTACAAAAATATAACTAGTAATGCCTTATCCACAGAAGTTGCAATTTCTTTGACTTAGTGATAGGATCCCTATTAGAGATCACAGTTTATACAACCAATATTTTTAGGGCCACAAGCATAATTCATATGAGAAGGAAAAGGGATACATTTTAGGTGGTGATAGCATTAGTAGACTTACTCTGCTGGGAGTAAATTGGCAGCGTGATTCTTCTGACCTCTGTTATTTCAGTGGGTGAGTGAGTAAGTAATTTAATCAAACATTTCGAAAATTAGGGTAAAGGCAATAGACAGCGTTGCAGTGCTTAAAAGTCGGAATACTAGAGACTTAAGTGAAGGGTGTGAATGTTGTTGCATTAGCATAGCTTTGAATAAAAATTAAAATCTTTTGTGTATAAATATTCCATTTCAGAATCACTATCCAAGCTCTCTAATATGGATTGGCATAGACAAGTTGATACTTTGTTCCTCAAGCTCTCTGATGCTTACTAACCTGTATTTGTGAGAGCCTTGACGAAATAAAATTAGGATCATTCAACTCTGTGAATCAAGACCTTGATCTCTTATTTTTGTTACCCAAAACAAAAGGAGGCATTATCTCCTGAATCATGTGCCCCACAAAAGACATGTTCAAGTCTTATTCCATGTTCCTGTGGGTGTGAATCCATTTGCATCTTGACAACAGTTTTTTGTCTAAGTATGCTTTTTCTTTCTCTTTTGCAGTCTTAATGTAAGATGGATCTTTGATGTTTTTTCTCTTGCAGCTTTTAAAATTCATAATTGGTAAAAATACTATTAAATATTATTGTATATATTTCTAAGGGCTTTTCTTATCTCTCCCCACTTTAGAATTATAATAAAATTAAGGAAAATGATGGAAGTTGGTACTTTTAATAAATATGCCAGTATAGGTGCAAGGAACTTCAAAAGTTGCATGAAAGTGATTTTCAGGTAATACTTGTTATATTTATGCCCTGATTGTTCTATGACATTATGGCAAAATGTTCTTATTTGGAGCTGCTAACTACTGAAATCCTGCTTTAACCAAATTGTGGTTTGAGTTTTTCCAATTTTAAGAGCAAACACAAAACATGTTGAATGTTTGTATTGGTGGGTATGGATAAGTGCTAGACATCTAGTTGATTAGCTACATACTGGACATTTGTACCATTATCCAGTCTGTAGGCTATTAAATCTTTTGCCCAAGAGAGCTTTTGAGAGTTAGAGTCAGTAATAATTTGAAAGCAGGAAGAATAGCTAGGAAGTAGGGTTCTTCTCCAGGTTTCAGTATTGTCTGTTATGATTTCTCTGTATAGTGACAGATCTATTAGATGAAAAGCAGAAAATAAGACATGAACTAAAATATATCGGCAATAGAAAAATAGGTTCTTTAGAAATTCACTGGGAGGAAATGAAAAATACTCTGGACAATTTTTTTTAAATTCAATTTAATTGAGATATGTTTACATACCATACAGTCAAATAAAGTGTACAGTCAGTTTTCACAGTATAATCATATATAGTTGTGCATTCATCACCACAATTAATTTTGGAGCATTTTCATTACTCCAAAAAAAAAAAAGAATGAAAGTAAAAGTAAAATTGAACACCCCAAACATCTCGTACTCCCTGTCCCCTCTTTATTATTCATTTAATTTTTGTCCCCATTTTTCTAGTCATCTGTATAGACAACTTCTATAGCTTTTGTCTCCATATGGTCATTGCAGAAGTTTTAAGATATCCTGTATCACCTATTCCCATTGCATGTGGTTAGACATGCTTGGTAATAGTTACCAACAGTATTTTTTTTTTACTTTATAATCTAAAGATTGCTATGACTGTTCTATACCTCCTTATAAACCTCTTATCTAAAGGAACAAAGGGGGAGTATCCCTGGTTATTTGATTTTGGATGGCTGTCACGCATTATTTTTGGTTTATTTTGTTTATTTGTTGGTTGGTTTTCCTTTAGATACTTCACTGACAAAGAGGGAGGAGATAGCAGTCTTGATTCTAAAACACACGGAAAATTAATCACCTTGTGATCACATTGGGGCCTGATTCCCAATTTGTTTGGAAGTAGTGGTTTAATAAAACAAACAAAATATGTAGAATTATGATGTGTATTTGCAGGATACATAGTGGAGGGATTAATATTGGAGGAATGCAATAATTTCAGAGTGATTTTTAAAATTTCCTTGACTCTGCTAAGAGGGGACATATGAGCTATTTGTCTTTCTGTAGCCATAATAATATCTGCAATCTGAGCATATCAATTTTCTATAAAAAGTTACCTGTCTACCTCCCAAATATAATACTTTAGCAGTCCTTCCTGAATGTCATTCAAAAGAGAATTTCTCGGCCATTTTTGTCTTATTTGTCACACATGATGGATAATATTCATATGTCGGGAACACTTTTTCTTTTGACTTCTGAAGGAATTTTATTTTAGGTCATATTTTAGAGAATAGCCTTATATTTTTACTTGTAATCTTTATGTTAGCATTGAGTTTTTGTATCACTGATGCAAAAATCAATCACATTTATATTTGAAAGTATGGAAATGGTGACAGCAATTTTCACACCCCAAAAAAGTTTGTGATAATTTTAGCTTTAGTTTTGACAGCTCTTATTTTAACATCTAACATCTATTTTGATAAATATAGTATTGAGGAACAACTGTATAAAGGAAAAGGGATTTTGAAGAGGAATTGTTTTCATATTTGAGTATGAAAGATAAAATATATCAATTCCCTTTGGTCAAAGACCATTTGGTACATACACACTTGCAGTAAAAGAAGAGTCCAACACACTTTTATGAATAATTTTCCCTTCCCACTAGTTGTTACTTCCTCCTTTCTCTATTTCTTAAGAAAAAAATATTAGAAGTAGAGTAAGAAAGATATTAGAAGAATAGCTCTGAATATTTTAATTATATAAGAAAAGTCAATCATTCACAACCATTGATACTTTATTAGTAGAAACAAATTACTTGAGAGACATATCTCACTGATCATGGCATACTAGCAATAGGACAATGATTGAGAATTAATATTTTAGATTTTAACATTTAAGGGTTGGTCTCTGTTGAGGATTGAATCATGTGCCCCACAAAAGACATGTTCAAGTCTTATTCCATGTTCCTGTGGGTGTGAATCCATTTGCAAAAAGGGTATTTGAAGATGTTATTATTAGTTAAAGTGCACTCATTTGTAAATAGATCTTTGAAAATTCTATTTAAATGAGGCCAAATTGAATCAGGCTGGGCCTTAATCCATTTGACTGGTGTATTCATAAGCAAAGGAAATTCTGGTGCAGTCTGTCAGAAGAGGCCAGTCAGAAGTCAGTAGAAGGTAGAAGTTCAGCAGATATCAGAGGAGCAGATACAAGGAGAGAGAGATGGCCATGTGACGGAGGATTGTTGAAACACTACAGACTCTGGGAGAAAGCAGGCCCTGCCAATACCTCATTGCTGGGCTTCTGGCTTCCAAAACTGTGACACAATAAATTCCATTGTTTAAGCCAGTCTGTTACATGTTATCTGTTCACAGAAGCCCTGGAAAACTAAGACTGTCTCCTTTTTAAAAAAGCCATTAAAAATTGTTGTCACATTTTGGTGCATAATTTCCCATTTCAAATAGTTGATTCTATACCTGACATTTACGGAATTCTTTGTGCATGAACTACAGTGTGCTTGGCCCCTTGGAATACATGAATAAGACAGAATTCTAGTCAGTAGAGGGGAATAGTGGATACTTGAGGGTTAGAAATAGACAGGTGGCTGGGAATAGTCAGTCCTGGAGCTAAGGAAACAAAATTGATAGAGATGGAGAAATGAACTGATCCATCCTCTTCCCTTCTTCCCCTTGTCACCGCTAGCCTTGTCATGAGATTCCACTCTGCATCAAATTAGGCTTGGATTGGAACTGGGGTCTTCAAAACAGAATGAAGAGTCCATGGCTGTCCTTAGCTAGCATTTCATAATAAGTTGGATGTATTTAAGTTGAAAAGCATCTTGTACAACGAAGATAGTAATAACTGTAAAATCATGATTGGAAATTGGTTTATTGTCCATGAAGCTGACTCACAATGACCTTGGGGTCTTTGTGCATTTTTTGTTCTTTTAAATATGCTTGCTTGACTACCAATAAACTATATTTATCTAAAGAATAATATGAAAAGTTTAAAGAACATTTTCTGAAATAACAGAAATATAAAATAATTTGTGGTAAAATTAAAATATAGGTGTCATTCTATTCTTCAAACCCAGATTATGAGTTATAAATCTCATTTTAGGATAACAGCTTTATTGAGATCTTAATTCACCTACCATAAAATTCACTTTATGAAAGTGTACATTTCAGTAGTATTTAGTATATTCATAGAGTTGTACAGCCATCACCACTGTCTAATTTGGCAACATTTTCATCACCCTAAAAAGAAACCTCAAATCTCTTAGCAATCACTACTAATTTCCCCTTCCCCTGAACCCCCAAGCAACTACTAATATGCTTTGTGTGTGTATGGATTTCCTTATTCTGGACATTTCATATAATGCCCTTCTTTCACTTAGTATATTTGTTTTCAGGGTTCATCCAGGTTGTAGCATGTATCAATATTTAGTTCTGTTTTATTACTCAATAATATTCCATTCTTTGAACATACCATATTTTGTTTAGTTGATGGGCATATGGGATGTTTCCACTTTTTGGCTATGATAAATAATGCTGTTCTGAACATTCTTGCATAAATTTTTGTGTGGACATATATTTTCAGTTTTCTTAAGTATGTACAGAGGAGTGGAATTGCTGGGTCAGATGGTAACTCTATGTTTAACATTTTGAGGGACTGCCAAACTGTTTACCAAAGTGGCTGCACTATTTTACATTCCCTTCAGTAGTGTATGAGGGTTCCAGTTTCTCCACTTGTCACCAACACTTCTTACTGGGCCTTTCTGAATACTCTGTGAAGTGGTATGTCATTGTGTTTTTGATTTGCATTTCACTAATCATTAATGATGTTGAGCAACTTTACATGTGCTTATTGGCCATTTGCTTATCTTTGGAGAAATATTTAATTAAATCCTTTGGCCCACTTTTTAATTAGTTTATCTTTTTATTATTGAATTGTAAGAGTTCTTTGTGTATTCTGGATACAAGTCCCTTATCAAGTACATCATTTGCAAATATTTTCCCATTCTTCAGGTTGTTTTTTCATTTTCTTGATAGTGTTCTTTGAAGCATGAAGTTTTTATTTTGATGAAGTCCGATTTATCTATCTTTTTCCTTTTGTCACTTGCATGTTTAATTGCCTAACCCAAAGTCATGAAGATTTACTCCTATGTTTTCTTCTCAGAGTTAATAGTTTTAGCTCTTACATTTAGTTCTCTGATCCATTTTGAGTTGTTTTCTATATGGTGTGAGGCAAGAGTCCAACTTCATGCTTTTGCATGTGGATATCCAATTGTCCTAGCACCATTTGTTAAAAATCTCATGAGATTTGTAAACATCGCTTGGAATCCAAAAGACACTTTCACCTTTCTTAATCTGTTTTACCAGACAACAATCTAAAAATGCCTTGGCATTTCAAAGAAATAAATTATATTGTATACTACATGAAATTATAGTAGGGTACTATGAAAAATTTTAGTAACAATGAATGACTGCTTTTACTGTAGCTCTTAACATATAAGCATTTTAAAGGAAATTAATACCCTAGTGAAAATAGAACACTTACACTATTTGTAGATATACTGAGTGAACAATTGCTATGTATTTATCTTTGACTAAAAAATTGCTCTGACTTTTTAATCTATGTTTATTTTCAAAGCACAGGAATTTCATTAATATATTGACAATATGATACTATATTTACATTTAATTTGACTACTTAGTTCTAAAGTTAAGATCAGAATTCACTGTGAAATATAAATTGTACTTCTTTTATTTAAATTTATTCTGATTCACTTTTTTTAAATTCAATTTTATGGAGATATATTTGCATACCATACAGTCATCCAAAGTGAACAATCAATTGTTCACAGTACCATCATATAGTTGTGCATTCATCACTCCAATCTATTTTTTGAACATTTTCCTCATACCAGAAAAAGTGAAAATAAGAATAAAAATAAAAGTAAAGAAGAACACCCAAAACATCCCCCATCTTATTTTTCATTTAGTTTTTTGTCCCCATTATGCTACTCATCCATCCATACACTGGATAAAGGGCATGCGATTCATAAGGCTTTCACAATCACACTGTCACCTCTTGTAAGCTACGTTGCTATAGAATCATCTTCAAGACTCAAGGCTACTGGGTTGCAGTTGGATAGTTTCAGGTATTTACTTCTATCTATTCCAATGCATTAAAACCTAAAAAGGGCTATCTATAATAGTGCATAAGAATGCCCACCATAGTGACCTGTTGACTCCGTTTGGAATCTCTCAGCCACTGAAACTTTATTTCGTTTCATTTCGCATCCCCCTTTTGGTCAAGAAGATGTTCTCAGTCCCAGGTGTCAGGTCCAGATTTATCCCCTGGAGTCATGTCCCGCGTTGCCAGGGAGATTTATACCCCTGGAGGCAGTGAGTTCACCTGCCAAGTTGGCTTAGCTGGAGAGAGAGGGGCACATATGAGCAACAAAGAGGTACTCAGGGGGAGACTCTTAGGCACAATTATAAGCAGGTTTAGCCTTTCCTTTGCAGTGAAGAGCTTCCTGAGGGCAAGTCCTGTGATAGAGGGCTTGGCACATCAGACTGCTTGTCCTGAATGTTTGTGAGAACATCAGCAACAATCCAGGTGAGGAAGCCCAACACCTCTACATTTTCCCCAGCTCCTCAGGTAGGCCCTGCATATATGTTTTTATTCTCTGTTCAAATTGGGTTATGTCACTATTTCACACTAACCTATGCAAACCTACCAGGTCTTACTTCGCATTGAAAGTTCTATGTAATTATGGTATTTGAACAAACTGTGCAAATTAAACTGTTTAGGAAATACAGATCTTGCACCAACTAAACATCTCCTCCCTTGGTCTCACATGGAATTTGAAGTTTTAAAATGCAGTCAGTATCGTCCTTTACCCTTTGGCCCAATTTGCCCTAGTCCTAACCACATCTGCTTCATTCATATCTCTAGTTGAAGTCTGGATTCTTTTTCCACTTTTTTAACAGTTGCTATATGTGTTGATACTGACATTCATATCTGACGAGTTCTAGCTCTGAGTTTCAGGTGTCACACAGATACCCAAATTTCCCGGGATCAATCAGGTTATGTGCAAAGGGATCAGCATCTCGGAATCTGGAGATAGCCATTACAATTTAGGAATAGATGTGACTGCTGTAAGAGCTTACAATCTAGGGACCATTAAAATAAGCATTCCCCTGGTTCACTTCTTTAATATCTCATGTAAAACATTCCTTGGTATGAATGTCATCTAACGATGTAAGAGAACAACCCCTCCTGCTATGGCTTACTGTGCTTTGTATTTAAAAAATCACCCTATTATCCAGTAAAGACATGTCATTGTAAATAGGTAGCGCCTCCCCTAAAGCAGGTAGACATTCTTAGGATCAATCATCTGAGGAAAAGTTCAGCTATGAATTTGAACCTTGAAAGAGGGAGTTAATCAGGTAGGAGAAGAAGCTTCTTACTCTCTCTCAGACTTCTCTTGGGTTTGGATTTTTTAGGTTTCTGGATATAGTTAGAGATTTTGGCCAGGTTGGGAGCTGAGTAGGGAAGCACCCAGGTACTGAACTTTAAATTGAAAACAGATAAACTATTGCTAGGTTATCTAGTTCCATGACACTTTGTGTTGATTTCCTTTCTGTTATATCCAAATACTCAATCTGTATATCAGTATTTCTCCCTTATCTTGCAATTAAGAGAAGGGCCATTTTCTTAAGTCAGAGTGTTAAATTTGGAGCAGTGCCTTTATTCTCTTTTTGAAGTGATCATTAATGAGGGACCCAACAAGGAAGATGAATCTCAGGCTACAAGAGGTCCAGTTGGCTTTCTGTTAAAAACTTGAAGCATCTTTGTTTTATTTCATTAATGAATATGATGATTTTTTCCCCCATAGGTAAACTTTTAATTTTATGGTTTCAAAAAACTGTTCATTTCAATTACATTGCCAGGGAAGAGTACAGCTATGTGAGATGACTTTTGCTTCACCTTTCTGACTTGTTTTCTTGGGCCCCCAAACTTCAGAACAGGTAATATTAACATGAGCGTAGTAGACTGTAGCTCTTTTTGCCTTGAATCTATCCTCACATTTAACAAGCAGAAAAATACAGGAAATGTTTTTCCCGTTGAACCCTCTGTTTACTGTTTGTGTGTGTGTTTATCTTTATCTTTATCTCTATATAAATGTGTATATATAAACTATATGTGCATGAATGTGAATATTTGTATGTACATATATATATAAATACATGTGCCTGTGTATATATATGTGCATGTGTATGTGTATACATGCACACATTACCCAAGTGTACAAGAGATACACAAAAGAACAAACATAGACTTATCTCCTTTCTATTTATCTCCAGTGTCAAACATGCTGCCTGATATTTAGTGGATTTGTTGAATGACTAGAGTTATAATAAGTTTGAGTCCCTTGAAAATAATGGTGATATATTTTTAAACATTCTGCATTTAGACATCTCCAACCTAAACTTGGGATATTGCTCTAAGTACAAATAAATCACTTTAATAGTGGTTTTTGATGATGTTATTATCATGTTAAAAAATAAAATATTTAAAAATCCAAATTTTGATTTGCCTCGGGGTTTCCCTTTAATGGAAAATGTACTCCAGGGAGCCTAGAAAATCTTAATCTTTTTTGTTCTCCTCCATAATATACATGGAAATTCTGATACAATTCCAGGTCCAATGATTGTATCTTCTTTAGGCTTTTGCTGGACAAATGTCCTGGTCCTTTTGATGTAGATGGGCTAGTTCTGTGTGACCCTGTTTGAAGGCCACTTAATGCTTCTTTGTTCTTACTGTCTTCCATTGAAAATTACTGTTAAATAGTTGTGTATTTAAAAAATTAGTTTTGTTATTGTTATTTTTCTTACTAATAAAAGTGTAAGACTATGAATTTTGGAGTTAAAGATTAGAATCCTGGGTGTAATTTCTCTGCGACTTAGCATTGTGGGTTTTTTGGCTTATTTGCTTGCTTACTACTGTCTTTTTCATAATAGAAGAATACCTCCTTTGTATATATGTAATAATTAAAAGAGAATATATATGTAAAGCATCTGATACAATACCCAGGACATAGACATTTTTTGTTAGTTCCTTCCTCCCCATTTCCTGGTTAGAAACATTATTAGTTTCTTTCCAGCATTCTCCAGTGAGTGACCTATGCTAAAGTTATTTTTTTTTATTAGGTAATATAAGAGCTTTTATCTTTGTTAATGCTGTAAGGTATATTAATAAATTTTAAAAATTACAGTCTCCAAGAAGCCTAGTGGAAGCCTTGTTCTCTTTGAACCTCCTTTTTGTACTCTTAAGCCTTTACCGTCTAATAGAGCCTAGGGCATTTTGTATTTTGCCCAGAGTGGGACTGGCTGCCAACATACAGTTTTGAAATCTTTATATTGTTCTTCAGCTAAAGAACATTGTCACTTTTCTATTAGAATATTTTAGTACCTTTCCTGTGAATATTGTTGAGTCTCAACAATACAGAGTCATCTGTACAGAGATACAGAGTTATCTCTGTATGTACAAAAATGAATATTTAAAAATATTTTCTAGGCTTTTATAATGTGCATATTTCACTTCATTTTTATTATCGTCTTTCTTAATTGTTTATATCTTATGATCACTACCTCAAAAATTTTGAGATTAATTTTATGGGTCATTCCCATTCTGTGGTACTTTTTACCCTAATTATGAATGAATGAGGCACATTTTAAAGGATCTTTTTCACATCATTGTTCTGCTATTTAAGAAATTCACTGGCCAACTATTCCTTTACTTCTTTGGATTTAAAATATCTCATTTATTGCTTTTAACTCTTTATTTTGCTTCTAGGCTTTTATTTCTTTTTATCACTTTTCCCTCTTGTTGTATATTTAAGTCTTGGTTTTGCTGTTGGTTATCCTGCTTACACCCAAACACTCACTATATGTAGCCTGCCCTGTCCATTTTTTATTATTCATGCAGATTGTAACCCGTTTCTTTTTTCCTACCTGAATAGTTTGGGCTCCGTCATTAATTTCTTTTCTTTAGGAAAGAAAAGTAACCTAGGTATTTAAAGTCTGGCTTTAATTTGCCTTTATCAAAGGCCCTTTAGGAAATGCTCTGCCATATGAATGGGAGTACCATCTTGGGAGGGAGGCAGTTTGGACTCAATGAGCATGACACTTCCCACTCCAGGATTTGGTTGACTAGGGCTCTTTCTAATGGCTGGCACCGCTGGGCTTGTGATGGGTACTTATTACTTGGGAATGGCAGTAAATAACAGGCTACATTTTTTGCTGGGGAATACCATTGGAAAACACACAATTCCAGCACGCTGAGAAAACGTGGTTTCGAGAACCTAACCACTGATGATGATCTGGTTCATATAATAATTGATTCCTTTCTGAGTATTTAATATCAAATCAGGAATAATGAAGTTACTTCATACTTCATTTAATATTTATTTACTTTATTTATGTAGAATTATATGTAGTAGGGGTTATTTCCAGGAGAGGCTTTTAGAGTTGTAGACTAGGCAGTTTATACCACTCAGAGGAGAGGTCTTGGCTACAAAAATACATGGGCACATCATCAGTATTTGGCTGACCACTGAAAACTTAGGAAGGGATGAGGGCACAGAGGAGAGAGAAAGTGAAAAGAGAACACAGCCTAGAACAGCATCTTGTAAAGACTCCCAAATTTAACTGGAGGCTGAGCCAGGCATTTTTATTGATAGCAGAAATAGCTGATTTAATCTTTAAAATTTGAATGTCGATGTGAGAAATGGACTCCAGATACTACAGTGTCCAAATTAATAGTAGATTTTTTCTTTCAACCAGGGGTGAACTTAAGAAAGAAGATACATTAGTATACAGTGTCCTTATGTTTTTGTTTTTTTTTGGTTTTATGTGTCTAGTTTTTATTTTGTTGATCTTTTTAAGGAGAACTGACAAAAAGTAAAACAAGGCAGATGGCTTATATTCACATTTTATTGACTGAGTTGAGGTTGTGTTCTCATAAGGCTTAGAATTGATTATCTTTGTATAGAAAGAAAGGTGAAAATTTTTTGTTACCGAGATGTGGAAGACATAATGTAGCATTCCATATAAGCAGTCTGATTTTCTAAAATTCAAGTATTTATTTTACTTCATTTAGAAGGAGTTTTTTTATGTGATACATTTAGTGCTTTTTTTTAATTGATAAAGGCTTGTTTAGTTTCATACATCATTATAATTAATGAATTATGATTTGTGTCAAAGAGTTGACTTCCTATTTAATTAATACACTCTCAAGTCTTATACCTTTAACTAAAATAATTTTATTGTTTGTATCACACTATGGGCTGGCTCTGATTTCATCACAGCTGTGATTTATACATTGTGCTAGAATAGGGAACAAGGAGGACAACAAACTTAATCCTGGCTCCAGCTGAACACCTGCCCCTAGATCGATCCTGCATCTTGTAGTGAAGATTAACTAAGCCAAAACAAATATTGATTTCTTTTGTGGGGTGTAACTATGGCAGCAAGGGTGCTATTTTTTTTAACCAGACTGAAAGTGACCTTTCCTATATAACTCTGCATATTTCCAGTTCCATTGGGTATGGTCAGTTTAAATGACTGACCAGATGTTATATAGCTAATTTAGCCAAAATTATCCTTTTTCTTTAGCTCTGACTTATCAATCCATCTTCCTGAACTTTGGTTTGCATAAGCTTAGTTGTCTAAAACAGAATTTAGCAAATTTGTGTTTATCAATTGACGTTCTCTCATACCTCAAATATTTTTTTATACTGAAGAATAAGCATAATGCACTAGCAAGCTTGTATTTTTATAAGATTGTTTCAAGGTATTGGAAATTAGTTGAAATTGCATAAACTACTAAGTGTGTTGAGTCACTTCAGAAAATTTCACTTAACCCTCATTGAAAAACCTTTAGAAGAGATTGGGTTGTTTTTGCATGACAAAATTCTTTTTAGTGTGTACAGTATTTACTGAGGGTAGACAGCCTGATACATCTACTTATTGATATCCTAAAAATCTGATGTATAGCTTTTTATTTTTACTATTGTATTTATTTCCTTCAAACAGATACGCAAGGCTTTACTCTGATAAAAATACTTTTACTCTGATAAAACATACTTCTGCCTGCATTACTCCTTCTTTACAACTGGATGCAGTCTCTTAACAGAAAAAACTCACCTTATTTTTGTGTTATAGTCAGGTGTACCTATTAAATTGTAAGTTTCAATAAGATTTGAGACGTTCAGTACCTAGAGAAGTGTCTTGCAGGCAGTAGATTCTCAGTGTATGTTTAATAATTAAACTGATTCATTTTTAATATTTTGCCAATATCTAATTAGAACCCAGAGAAGATAGACTGCTAAAAGGAGATGTAAATAGTAACAGCATCCTTTTAGTACTTTGAAGCTACTCCTAGGGAAACAAAATATGACTGCAATAATTTATTCCTAATTTGCAGGTCTGGTCTTGTACACTGTTACAGCATGGGTCACTTCAACAGCCAAACTCAGCTACTCAGGTTGGGAAGGATTCTTAAATGTCATCCGTCACAACTTTCCACACAGTGCTTGAGTTCCTTCTAGAGCAGTGGTTCTCAACCTTAGTCACGTATTAGAATCACTTAGGTAGCTTTAAAAATCCCACAGCCCAGGCCTTATCCCAGTTCAGTTACATTAGAATCTCTAAGGTTTGGGACCTTGGCATCAGTAGTTTTTAAACCTCCTTAGATGATTCTAATGTTAAGGTTGAGAGCCAATATTCTATAAAATATCTACTAAATATTTTTCCAGTCTGATTGAATTCCTTTGGTGATGAGAACCTCACAAGCACACTTTTTCTTGTGTTTATTCCATTTATTCAAAAAATATTGACTTAATTATAAGAGCAGATAAAGTATGTTTTGCTTAAATTACATAAGTCAGGTTCACCAATTTAATACTCAATTGTTGGTAAACAATATGGAAGAGAAAGTGACATTTAAATTTGAATGATCTTCTTTGAAGTAGTATTTCAGCACTTTTGAATGATTTCTAAAAGCGATCATAAATATCCCTTCAATCATTTTCAACTTTTACTTTAACAATAATCAAATTACTTGGTGTGACTCAGATGAACATTCTGCTCTGTTTTGGAGTATTATGATCATTTCATTTTCTGAGACCTTGGTGAACAGGAAAGTGGTAGTCAAATTATTTTTATATTTACTTATAACTTACTGATTTAACACATAGTATTTATAGTTAAAAATTAGTTATGCCCTTTTGGAAATATGCTAACTTCTTAGTACAGCAATGTGCCATATAAGAATTTTCAAAATACTGAAATAATATAAAGGAATAGTGAAAGGTTGGGTTTGTGAAGCTCTCTGATTTTAGTGAATGATTATTAGAGAATCTGGAATGTAACCCAGCTCCCCCCGCTACCCATGCACAAACATAACAGGTATCTCCTGCTTAGAAACTTAACTATCATGAGACCACCTATCCATATGTCAACTGTTTTAAGCTCTTTTGTATTCCTTTTAAGTCCTTCAGTAGGATTTGGCTATTAAAAGTTTATAACATCATTGTTAAATACACAAGTTCTGGGGTCAGACAGACCTGGGGATGCATGCTATCTCCATCCTTCCTCATTGTGTGGCCTTGGACAATTTATTAACATACCTGCCCTCAGTTTCCCCATTTATAAAGTTAAGATAATGGTACATATCTTGAGGGGATTTAAATAGGATTATTGGTAATGCATACAATGTCTCATAATAGCCCCTTGTTATAGTAAGTGCTCATGAACTGTTATATATAATCAGTATTATTAGGCTGATACAGTGGTTGTAAAATAAGCTCTTTTAAGACAGTAGCAGGACTAATTTTGAGACTAGTTCTGTAAAGGTCATCATGGCTACTCTCCTTTATAAATAACTACCTCCAGTGACCTTGGATTGTGCCTTCACCAAACTGAGTTTCCTGTTGAGAGCTCTACTACCACAGCACATGGATAAGTGTGTGCCTCTTAAAGGCCATAGAGTATAGAATAGTTGAGGACTGTAGGTTTCTTTAGAATTCCCTCTGGTGTAATAGGAAAGCTAGAGTATAATTGTATCTTATTTTAAGAAACTCTCATGTTAAAAAGAGTTGGAGTGTGATTATTCATGTTTCTGAATGAATGAAATTAGTGCATTTAAACATTTTATTTACATATCTTTTAATGTAGCAATTCCTGATCACTCCAGAATGCATTGAACGTTCCCTTCTATAAACTCTTAAAGCATTCACTTTGCTATTCATTCATTCAACCATTCATGTAACATTAACTAAGCATCTTCTATATGCCAAGAATTATGCATACTGCTGGGCATATACAAATATATGAAACAGAATCTTTGCCCATGTGGAGCTCACAATATAGCTCTGGAAAGAGAGATACCAACATTATAAGGCAATGTGACAAGTGCTGTGACAGTGAAATGAATTGCTTCTATATCCAGAAAAAGTAGCCTGAGGGAAGCTTCACTGGGGAGGTGAAATTTAAATGTGGTCTTCATTGATGAATAGAAGTTTGTTGGGCAAAAAGAAAGGTAAGGCCATTTTAGGGAGTGAAAGAGAGAGAACAACCTAGCCCAAGAAAGAACTTGGAAGAGTCTGGAAATAGTAAGAAGATGTTAGTGGGGGCATACTTTGGAAACAGGGTAAAACATGGAAGTTTAAAGACAGGTAAGATGAGCTCATGCAGGACATTTCATATGGAGTTATGAGTGGCAAATCCATTCTTCATCCCATTTGGGTAAATAAAATAATCTAGATGTCTGATCCAGTGGTTTTATCAAAATTAACCCATTATTAATAACTTCTGCCTTGTGATTGTTACAGTTTGCTTAAAAGTGTTATTGTCTCTAGTCCTTTCTTAAAGGACTTTTAAAGTGTTTCAATATAATTATTCTTCCCATTTTACAGTTAAAATAATTCAATGCTAGGGAAGTCTGAGACAGACCAAATTACGGACTTTGAATTCATGGTGTAGCCTTGTTGCTCGGTGCTTAAATCATGACTCTTTGGACAAGGAAGTGACAAGCAGATATGTTAATAGTAGGGCTTTCATGTTCAAGAAGTGTATTAGTTTAAACACAACACAATTAGTGTACTATTTAAATATTATGACATATATATTCTTATATGTTATTTTTCTATGTAATTTTTTTTTTTTTTTACTTTTATGACATTTTTTGGCAACTTAAAATGCTATTTTATTGTAAGTTTAGTTTTACATGTAAGTGTTATGGGAGGGCACACCAGTTGATGGTGTTTTGTGTGATGTTGCCAAATATACTCATACTCTAAGGCAGCAATGCTTAACCTTGAACATGTAAAGAGCCACATGGCCACAGAGTCTGGGAAGAGTGTAACATTGTAACATCACGCTTGGTAATGTCTGCAGCAAGACACTGTGTCACCATGACTCAGCACCACTCACATACTGATTCTGCAGCACAGGGAATGCACAGGAGAACAAAACTGATCAACACACAGGAGAGCAAAACTGGACTGTCAGATCTTGATTAATCTGAGACTCTGTGCCTGTATTCTGAGTAGTGCATCTTTCTCATTTCCCTTGATCTTTGACTGTAGCATTGGAGAGCAGAATGGATCTGGTCAATTTATTTTCTCACTTCTGCTGAGGAGAGGGAGAGCAGCAGAATGCATGCTGTTCTGCTTTTCCTGTGTTGCAGTGGGTATGTTGGCCATTTCTGGGTACTTTTCATTGAATGACAGTAACAGGAGAACCAAAGTGTCAGGAACCCTCATGTGGCTAAAAAGACCACATTCCATGGGTACCTGTATTCTAGTGTGAGGCTGTGTGACCTGAGCATGTAACAGATGGACCAGCTATTCTGTGGCTTACATCAAAAAGGCATACATGACTAGTTTTTCAGTGAGGAAGCAAATGAGATGTATTGGTCTGCTGATTGAGAGCTCATAATATCTTCTTGATGAAATCTCTCTGGAATAAGTCCTGTGAAATAGTATATGACTATTGGTCCACAAATGATTGAATTCTCTTAAAGAAAACAGTTCTTCATATTATCCCTTATTTATATGCATTTAGGTTAGGAGGATCCAATTTGACTTTTACTGAATTTAGACATGACACAGGTCAAGTCACATCGTACAAAGTTCTCTTTGTGGAAAACATCTGACATATGATGGCATTTATGGACCTTTCATATCGATAATACAAAGAAGGCAAATTGTATTTTCTTTGTACGTAAGAAGTAATGACAATTTAGATTAATTCTGAAATGGTCATTGCATTATTTTTATGATAAATCTTATTAAACTATTTCTGTTACATAGCTGCATATTAGAAAAATGATATTTTTGCTGAAACTATCAAATAAGCTCAGTACATTAGTTTTTCAGGGACTCTGAAGCTTCAAATGTAGAGGAAGAGGAGTTCTGATGGCAGGAAAAAGACCTTCTAAACCACCTAAGCTCAAAATTCAGAGGAAGGAAGGGGAAAACCTAATATTTATTTTTTTTTCATTTTTTATTGTAAAACATAACATATATATATGATAACTTTCGAAGTACAATTTAATAAGTAGCTATAGAGCAAATTTCAAAGTATATTATGGGTTACAGTTCCATCATTTCAGTTATTTCCTTTTAGCTATTCTAGTACCCTAGAAACTAAAAAAAATATTTATATAATCATTCAGTATTTGTAAACCTTTGTTAAATCCTACCTTGTCTATTGCTACCTGTCTCTCTTGTTTGGCCACTTTCCCAGTCTTCAGGGATATCTGGGCAGTGACCACTCTAACTTGTTCATATTGAAAAGGAGTGTCGACATTATGAGGAAGGGGGGAAGCATTGGTTGATGTTCTTGAAGAGGTTATTGCCTCTGGGTTTTGGGACTTATCAGGACTAGGAACACTCTGGAGGATTTAAGTTTCTGAAAAAGAAACTTAGTGAAATTTTTATAGAGGCTCAGATAGGGACCTTGGTATTCTTTAGGATTTTCAGGACTACTGTTGATTTGGGCTTGGTATACTGTGGCCATTTGGAATATCTAGCTGGAGCTTGTATAAGAGTAACCTCCAGAATAGCCTCTCAACTCTATTTGAAATCTCTTAGCCACTGAAACCTTATTTTGTTACCTTTCTTTTCTCACTTTTGGTCATGAAGGCAGTCTCAATCTCTTGATGCCAGGGCCAGGCTCATTCCTGGGAATCATGTCCCACATCGCCAGGAAGACTCACTCCCCTGGGAGTCATGTCCCACATAGGGGGTAGGGTAATGAATTTATTTGCAGAGTTGGGCTTAGAGAAAGGCCACATCTGAGCAACAAGAGAGGTTCCCTGGAGGTGACTCTTAGGAATAATTATAGGTAGGCTTAGCCTCTCTTTACAGCCATAAGTTTTACAAGAGCAAGTCTCAAGATCGAGGGCTTGACTTATTAAGTAGGGGGTTCCTAATTTCACAAAGCATATGTTCCATTCAAGATAATCAGTGTTTCACGTTATCTTCACTTTAGTTGTACGATCATCATCACTATTTTAAACAATTATCATAACCCAAACATCCCAAAGGTCTTCTCAGCCCTTAATTATTTATCCCTAGTATTACTGTGGTTCTGGTAAGGTATTCCTATTAAATATTGTCTATAATATGCAATAGGTAGTTTTTACCATATACCACTCTGTTGATAACTCTTTGTACCAGTGACATACCTTAGAAGTAGATCTTGCAAGCAATTATTTATATTTGTAGTGCTAATCTGTGGGATACATGCCTTTGAACAACCCCTTTCAATCATTTTCATTTTCAGTGTGGCATTGATACTTATAATCCCACTAATGAACTGTCATCCTGCCTGTCCATTCTCATACCTTTACGTTCACCCTCATTAACATTTTTGTATATATTAGGTAATTATTCCCCCTTCACTAGCTTCTGTCTATCTCTAGGTCCACTATATTATACATTAGAAGACACTGATTTTACATTTTTCAGGGAGTTCATATTAGTGTAACATACAATATCTCTCCTTTTATGTCTGACTTATTTCACTCAGCATTATGCCTTCAAGATTCATCCATGTTGTCATATGTTTCAGGACCTCATTCCTTCTTAGTGCTGCATAGTATTCTGTATATACCTCATTTGTTTATCCACTCATCTGTTGAAGGACACTTGGATTGTTTCCATCTATTGGCAATTATCAACAATGCTGCTGTGAACATTGGTGTGCAAATGTCTGTTCATGTTACTGCATTTAGATCTTCTGGGTATATACTGAGAAGTGAAATTGCTAGATTGTAGGGTAACTCGATATCTAGTTTCCTGAGGAACCACCAAATTGTCTTCCATAGTGGCTATACCATTATACACTCCCACCAACAATGAATAGGAGTTCTAATTTCTTCACATCTCTCTACCTGTTTGTTTAATGGCAGCCATTTTTATTGGTGTGAGATGAAATCTCATTGTGGTTTTGATTTGCATTTCCCTAATAGCTAGTGAAGATGAACAGGTTTTTTTTGATGTGTGTTTTTTTTTTTTTTTTTTTTTTTTAGCCATTTATATTTCCTCTTTGGAAAAATGTCTTTTAATATCTTCTGCCTATTTTGTAATTGGGCTGTTTGTACCATTGTCATTGAGTTGTGAGATTTCCTTATATATGCTGGATATCAGTCTCTTATCAGATACATGATTTCCAAATATTTCCTCCAATTGAGTTGGCTGCCTCTTCACCATTTTGACAAATTCCTTTGAGGTACAGAAGCTTTTGATTTTGAGGAATTCTCATTTATCTGTTTTTTCTTTCATTGCTTGTGCTTTGAGTATAAAGTCTATGAAACTATCTGCTTTTACTAGGTCTTGAAGATGTTTCCCTACATTATCTTCTAGGAGTTTTATGGTACAGTCTCTTATATTGAGGTCTTAGATCCATTTTGAGTTAATTTTGGTATAGCATGTGAGTTAGGGGTCCTCTTTCATTCTTTTGGATATGGATATCCAGTTCTCCTAGTCCTATTTGTTGAAGAGACTGTTCTGTCACAGTTCAGTGGATTTGGGAGGCTTATCAAAAATCAGTTAATTGTGAATCTGGGGGTCTACTTCTGAACTCTCAATTTGATTCCATTGATCAATATGTCTATCTTTGTGCCAGTACCATGCTGTTTTGACCATTGTGGCTTTATAGTAGGCTTCAACATCAGGAAGTGTAAGTCCTCCCACTTTATTCTTCATTTTTAGAATATTTTTGGCAATTTGAGGCCCTTTCTTCTTCCAAATAAATTTGATAACTAGCTTTTCCAAGTCTGCAAAGTAGGTTGTTGGAATTTTGATTGGAATTGCATTGAATCTGTAGATCAGTTGGGTGTTGACATCTTAACGACATTTAGCCTTCCTATCCATGAAAATGGAATATCTTTCCACCTATTTAGG
Source organism: Choloepus didactylus (assembly GCF_015220235.1). Lineage (NCBI taxonomy): Eukaryota > Metazoa > Chordata > Mammalia > Pilosa > Megalonychidae > Choloepus > Choloepus didactylus. The sequence continues at coordinate 33,654,977 of NC_051318.1, forward strand.
TCCTTTTGATTTTTTTTTAGTAGAGGTTTGTAATTTTCTGTGTAGAGGTCTTTTACATCCCTTGGTTAGCTTTATTCCTAAGTACTTGATTTTTTTAGTTGCTATTGTGAATGGAATTTTTTTCTTGATTGCCTCTTTAGTTAGGTCATTACTACTGTATAGGAACATTACTGACTTTTGTGCATTATTACTATATCCCACAACTTTGCTGAAATTGTTTATTAGCTCAAGTAGCTTTGTTGTCGATTTCTCAGAATGTTGCAAATATAAGATCATTTCATCTGCAAATAATGACAGTTTTACTTCTCCCTTTTCAATTTGGATGCCTTTTGTTTCTCTGTCTTCCCGATTTACTCTGGCTAGAACTTCTAGCACAATTTTGAGTAATAGTGGTGACACCTGGCATCCTTGTCTCATTCTCGATCTTAGGGGAAAGGCTTTCAGTCTCTCACCATTGAGAACTATGCTGGCTGTGGGTTTTTCATAGATGCCTTTTATCATATTGAGGAATTTTCCTTCAATTCCTACCTTTTGAAGTGCTTTTTATCAAAAAAGGATGCTGAATTTTGTTAAATGCTTTTTCAGCATCTTTCCAGATGATCATTTGGTTTTTCCCTTTTGATTTGTTAATGTGTTGTATTACAGTAATTGATTTTATTATGTTGAGCCACCCTTGCATGCCTGGAATGAACCCCACTTAGTCATGGTGTATGATTCTTTTAATGTGTCTTTGGATTCAATTTGCAAGTATTTTGTTGAGAATTTTTGCATCTATATTCATTAGGGAGATTGGCCTGTAGTTTTCTATTCTTGTAGTATCTTTCTCTGGTTTTGGTATTAGAATGATGTTAGCTTCATAAAATGAGTTAGGTAGTGTTCCATTTTCTTCAATTTTTTGAAAGAGTTTGAGCAGGAATGGTGTCAGTTCTTTCTGGAAAGTTTGGTAAAATTCCCATGTAAAGCCATCTGACCCTGGGCTTTTATTTGTAGGAAGCTTTTTGATGACTGAATCTCTACTTGTGATTGGTTTGTTTAGGTCTTCTGTTTCTTCTCAGGTCAGTCTAGGCTGTTCATGAGTTTCCAGGAAATTATCCATTTCCTCTGAATTGTCTAGTTTGTTGGTGTACAGTTGTTCATAGTACCTTCTTAAGATTTTTTTAAAAAATTTCTTTGAGATCCACAGTAATGTCCCCCCTCTCATTTCTAATTTTGTTTATTTGGGTCTTCTCTCTTTTTGACTTTGTCAGTCTAGCTAAGGGTTTGTCAATCTTGTTTTTGATCTCAAAGAATCAACTTTTGGTTTTATTTATTCTGTCCATTGTTTTTTTTCCTCCAGAGAATTTATTTCTGCTCTAATCTTTGTTATTTCTTTGCTTCTACTTTCTTTAGGGTTAGTTTGCTGATCGTTCTCTAGCCTCTTCAGTTGTTCGGTTAGGTCTTTGGTTTTAGCTCTTTCTTCCTTTTAAATGTATGTATTTAGAGCTATAAATTTCCTTCTCAGCTTCACCTCCACTGCATCCTATAGGTTTTGATATTTTGTGTTCTCATTTTCATTCGTCTCTAGATATTTACCAATTTCTCTTGCAATTTCTTCTTTGATGCACTGATTGTTTAGGAGGGTGTTGCTTAACCTCCATATATTTGTGAATGTTCTAGTTCTTTGGTGGTTATTATTTTCTAGTTTCATTCCATTATGGTCAGAGAATGTGCTTTGAATAATTTCAATATTTTAAAATCTATTGAGACTTGTTTTGTGTCCCTGCATATTCTACCCTGGAGAATGTTTCATGAGTGCTAGAGAAGAAGGTATATCTTGGTAATATTGATGTAATCATCAATATGTATCTGTTAAGTCTAATTCATTTATCACATTGTTTAGGTTCTCAGTTTCTTTATTGGTCCTATGTCTGGTTGTTCAATCTATAGAAGAGAGTGGTGTATTGAAGTCTCCCATTATTATTATAGAAATGTCTATTGCTCCCTTCAGTTTTGCCACTGTTTGTCTCATGTACTTTGGAGTACCTTGATTGGGTGCATAAACATTTATGATTGTTATTTCTTCTTGGTGAATTGTCACTTTTATTAATATATAGTGTCCTTCTTTGTCTCTTATGACATCTTTGCATTTAAAGTCCACTTTTTTCTGATATTAGTAGAGTTACCTTTGCTTTCTTTTGGCTGCAGCTTAAGAATATTTTTTTCCTATCCTTTCACTTTCAATCTCTATGTCACTGCATCTAAGATGAATCTCTTGTAAATAGCGTATTGACGGAGCATACTTTTTAATCCACTCTGACAGTCTGTATCTTTTAATTGGGGAGTTTCATCCATTCACAGTCAAAGTTATTACTGTGAAGGCAGTTCTTGAATCAATTATCTTATCCTTTGGTTTTTATTTGTCAGATCTGTTTTTTTCCCTCAAGTTATCCTTACTAATACTCTTCAGTTCTGTACCCTTCTCCAGACCTCTCTCTCGTTTCTTTTTTTCTCAGCCAGTAGAACTCTTTTTAGTATTTCTTGCAGGGCAGGTCTCTTTTAACAAATTCTCTCAGCATTTGTTTGTCTGTGAAAATTTTAAGCTCTCTCTCAATTTTGAAGGAGAGCTTTTCTGGATAAGGAATTCTTGGCTGGTGTTCTGGTTTGTTAATGCTGCCAGGATGCAAAACACAAGAAATGGATAGGCTTTTATAAAAGGGGGTTTATTTGGTTACACAGTTACAGTCTTAAGGCCATAAAGTGTCCAAGGTAACACATGAACAATCGGGTACCTTCACTGAAGGATGGCCAATGGTGTCTGGAAAGCACGTGGCTGGTGTCTGCTCCATAGTTCTGGTTTTAAAATGGCTTTTTCCCAGGATGTTCCTCTCTAGGCTTCAGCTTCTCTCCAAAATGTCACTCTCAGTTGCTCTTGAGGTGTTTAGCTTCTCTGGAACAAAAGTCTGTTTTCAATGACCATCTTCAAACTGTCTTTTATCTGCAGCTCTTCTCTCAGTTCCTGTGCATTCTTCAAAGTGTTCTTGTTGGCTGTAGCAAGTTCACTGCTTCTGTCTGAGCTTATATAGAGCTCCAGTGAACCAATCAAGGCCCACACTGAATGGGCGGTGCCACACCTCCATGGAAATTATCCAGTCAGAGTCATCACCCACAGTTGGGTGGGTTGCATCTCCATGGAAACACTCAATCAAAGAATTACAATCTAATCAACACTAATATGTCTGCCCACAAAAGATTGCATCAAAGATAATGACATTTTGGGGGATATAATACATTCAGTCCGGCACAGTTGGCAATTTTTCTCTTTCAGAATCTTAAATATGTCATACCACTGCCTTCTCATCCCCATGGTGCCCACTGAGTAGTCAGTACTTAGCTTGTATGATTTCCCTTGTATGTGGTGAATTGTCTCTCTCTGGCTGCTTTCAGGACTTTCTCCTTTTCAGGATTTGACAATCTGATTAGTATATGTCTTGGAGTGGATCTGTTTGGATTTATTCTATTTTGGAGTTCATTGGGCTTCTTTGATTTGAATATTTATATTGTTTTAAGGGTTATATCTTTAGTCAACCCATTGAAGTTGTTTTGGAGAGTTGTATGTACTTTTTTGATTAATTGCTCCAAGTTCTGTGACTCCTCCAGCTTTTCAATTTGGTCATTTGGCTTGTCCATATCTTCTCAGTTCTTCATGTGCTTTGTGATTTTCTGTTGACTTGGGGGCATTTGTTTATTTTGGGAAATGTAGGATTATTTGAAGATTTATGTAGAATTTGGCAGCGCCACAGCTTGCTGGAGTGCACTTTCCATGTCTTCCTAGCAGATGGTACTCTTGAGCCCCTCTTGAACTTTTACCCAACTGCACCTGTGTGCTGGGCAGGGTCTAAACCTGGTGGAAATCCAATCAGTACACCAGTTCTCTGTGTGCACTGGGGACTGCCATCCTAGGGGGTGGGTGGTGGGCCCTGTGCAGTTCAGCAGGGAATCTGCTTAAGGGCACAATGGGCCTGGCAATTCCCGGGCCTCTAACTGGATCACTCTCAGGCTGTGGGGCTGTATATCTCATCCTCCAGTTCAAACATGCCCATCCCCTGCCCTGTGAGCCTCTGGGGTAGGGGATGGGCTTCTGGTGCTTCCACATGGCTCACTCACCTATTCCGGCCTCTTGCCCATGTACATCATGGGCTTCTGTGGAGGAAGAATAAACGCTGTCAACACAGGTCCACTGTTTCCTAGTTCCTTCATGGCAGCTCCTGGCCATGGGACTGAGGAGGATGATCTCTCCAACTAATTGCTGAGATGGGTGTGTGGGAGTGGAGAGCTACTCCCTCCCTTGCTTTCTGCAAGCCCCCCAGATACGGTCCTTGTTGAATAAATTCACCCCATCCTTTCAGACGTACTTTCTCCGCTTTTTCATCGAAGTCCCCAGTATGTACTGTAGAGATCCTTCTTTGGCAGTTGTATCCTGTAACTTCTGTCCCAGATGTTTTCTGCCTTCTCTCTAGTTTTTTCATGGAGGAGAAGTTTGGTCTGTCTCACCTAATCCACCATCTTCCTGGAAGTCCAGCAGTGAGTTTTTAATTAGCTGAATTGTAAACTAGTAATTTCCCAGTGATTGTCACATAATAGTATGTTATGAAATTTTAGTCTTATTATTTACTTTAATCTAGTAGTTCTTGGCAAACTCTGTGTGAAGATCGTTAAAAAACTGTATACACTACTAATTCAGAAGAGAGAATTTGTGCAATTTATTTTCCAAGTGTGTGTGTATTTTTCTGCTTTAAAATATTACCTGTTTGAGAGTATGTTTTAAATCATATTGTGAACTTCTGAGAAAGCAGCAGCTAAGGATGTTTTTATTAACAGTTTATTATTGGGAGGAAGACAATATAGAACTCCTTGCTTTTTGGCAAGAAGAAGTGTTTTCAATGTTTAAGCCATTGCTATATTACTGAGGCAGGAGACTAGGATATATAAAAGAGAAGTTGCAGTGGAGGGCAGATGGCTACAATCTGTACCTCATTACTGGCACCACTGATGAACCAAAATGTGGATCACAGATTTAATTACATCCTAAATGCCATGCCACTACAGATTTTATGTGATGGTGTATGGTTGATACCCAGACTATTAATCAAAGTGCATATTATATTTACAAGTATAATGATTTTCAGAAATACTGATTCAGCATCCTGTACACCAGTACCATACATATTATTATATATATAGTTTTTTAATTCACTCATAGTTTACTAATATTGCACGGTCTTTTGGAAATGGGCTCTAAGTTGAAGACTCCCATTTCCCCCAGGATACCAGAATGGGGATGATTGGGTATAAGTCATCCCTTGCAGAGGGTTTTACACTAGTCCTTGAATCCTAGTATAAAGCAACAGATTTCTATTTCTTTTCTGTTCAACATTTCCTTAGTATCTGTTTCAAAATCCTTGTACTATTGAATGAGGTATCCTAATGATCTAAAACTATTTGTTTAGCTCTGCCTCAGTTTCAGATGGAGAAAAGAAAGTTGTGTATTTTGGAAGTTGTAAATGTATTTTGGATATTCAAATGCAACTAACTCACAACTAAGACCTTTCTTCAAAAAAAAAAAAAAATCTCCTGAGAAACTCTTGTCATAGTGCTGCAGAGCATTGAGTTCAGTTCCTCTGAAAAGTAGAAACAGTTCTCAGCTTAACATTAAATATGAGAGTAAAGACTCTTGGCTACAAATTTGTGAGGGTGGGTAAGAGAAAATCAATCAAACTATTCAAAATGGCAGTAGGACAAATTAAGAGCTCCAATAGCTGTCACGAGCAGATGATGGAGACATCACATTAAGAAAATTAATGTATAATGTATTTTCTTCAGTTCAGGAGAGTCCTTTATTTTCTGAATAAAAATAAATGTCAATCTGAATGGCAGTATCATCTACCATTGGGAAAAAGAGTCCTTTATAAGAGAATTTAGTTGAGGTATATTTGAACACAAAGTGTTCTAATCGAGCATATATGGAACTACCGTTTTATAGCTCTTTACAGTTTACAAAGCTATTTTAACGTGATCACATCCAAATAGGCTGGAGTCCTGTTTCTGAGTTTCTACTTGACCTACCATGTAAAATTCAGAAAATTGTCAAGTCTCAAAATCAGTTTCTTTTTCTTGCAAAATGAGGAAATCAATGTCATTCCAAACAAGTTTTTTTTGCCCACCTTTTTGGTGGGTGGTGGTGGTGGTGGTGGCAGTGGTAGTGCATAAGAATATGTTTTGTCTATAAACAAATTAGCAGCCACAATAACTTAAAGTTACAATCAACTAATCTAAATGCTAACCATTTAATTTGAGTTTTGGAGTATGTTAATTTTTGCCTATGAGTAGAAGAATTTGGTGCAAAATTGCATTTCAGTTTTCTCTGATATTTAAATATTTTTCTTTCACTTATATATATCCCTTAAAAGACCAACTTTTATTGTATTTCATATGATCACAAATGATCACAATAAAGTATTATTAATTTAAATAAATCTGTAGATTAAAAAGCATTCTGCCTTGAGGATTTAGTTTTCTTAACATCCTCATTATTTTTAATTATTTTTTTTCCTATGGAAAGTAAGTAGTTTTCTTTTTTAATACTTCAAAAAAGTAATCCTTTCTACTTGGATTTAATTAACATGTAAGTTTTTTTTTACTTCATAATATTGCTGGAGAATGATAACTCCATATTATTTTAATCTGGTTTCTAAAATTTTACTCTGACATATAGTCATTTAAAATATGATGTTTTTCCTACATTTGCTTGGACTTTACAAGTGAATGTCAAATAGAAGTGCAGTTTTTTCTCTTCTTCCACCTCCTTCTTCAGGCAATGAAAAAAATAGTGATGTGGTAACATGGTTTCTGTTCTCAACAAACTTGCAATCTGGTGGAGAAGAGAGATGTAAATACATTTGTTGAAAATACAAGTGCTACATTAATAAAGGACTATTATATATAGAAGCAGGAACAGTTGATTTTGCTTGGAGGCAAGACTAAATGTCCCCATATAATTCCCTTATAATGAAATTATCCTGTTAATAATGTTGTATTATAATGATTAAAGTTTCCATCTCATCTGCTAAATATTTAAACTCTTAGGGCAGAAGCACTCTTATTTATCTCAGTATCTGTAGTCCTTACCTTGCTTGGCACTTAGCAGATGCTTATTAAGTATTTATTGAATTCATTTTGTGGACAGGGATTAGAAAAGCTCATAGAGAAGATGACTTTTAGCAAAGGAGATAATATTTAACAGGGACCTTGAAGAATGATGAGGAAGACAAAGGATAGGATGGAAGTGAGGAGGGAAGTTCAGGCCCAGGGAACTGAATGAGTTAAGTCAGGAACAAAAGTTTGTGACACATTTGGAAAATAGTGATCTAGTATGATTAAAGCAGTGGTTGCATGGATGGTTAGGAGAAGCAGGAAATGGAGATGAAATAGTAAACTCAGGGTGTAATTGGAAGGGCTTGACTATCATGCTAATGATATTTTAGACTCTTCTGAAAGCAACCAAACCATGCCTTTGATTAGATAAGTTTCTGGCAATACTGAGGAAGCTGCCAGAAGCACTGAAACCAGAAAGAAGGTCATGTTAAAAGTACAAATAACAGAAGTTGAAGTCCCAAACGAAGGTAATGGCCATGAGAATGGAGAAGAGGGTACAATTTCAAGAGATAATGACGCCTACAGGAGCTTTGGTTCCTGACCCTATGAGGTTGTCATATCAGCCCCAGACTACTTATGCTTGAACTGTTATTTAAGAGAGAAAAATTTTCTATCTTGCTTAAGCTAATGTTATTTGGGTTCTCTGTTATATCAGATGAAATTATATCCTAACACAAGGAAGAAAGCCAGTGAGCTCAGTTTGGGAAATGTGGAATCTGAAGTTGTTTTAAGGATCTGGAGCTCAAAATAGCATTAAAAGCTACAGACAAAACTTTGGAAATCCAGGCCACATAAATTCATAGTTGAAGCCATGAGAGTGAGATTGCCCAGGAATAAAGCATTAGGGTTACAAGGGGAGAGAACCAAATGATGAGGAGCATCAGCATTTACTGGGAAAGCAAATAAAGAGGGAGCAGCAGAAGATACAGAGAAAGAACAGTCAAGTGTCAGGGAAGCAAAGGGAGCAGAATTTCAAGGAGTGTGTGGCCAGTGGTCACATGCTGCAGAGTATTCAACTAGAAGGAGGACTACTTGACTGATTTAGGGAAGCAGCAACTTCAGTGGAATGTGGTAGACACTAGATCATAATGAGTTGTGGCAGAGTCAATATAAAGTAAGACTATTAACTATTTTTTAATGTAAGTTTTACTGTGAAGGTAAAGTGTTTTAACATTGCAGTGTGTAGATTAAGGGGAAATTCAGGGACATAGCGATCAGATGGAACGTATGGTCTAGGATTGGATCCTGGCTTGGACCAGCCATCAATAAGAGACATTCTGAGGACAATTGGGAGAAATTACAATATGGACTAGGTATTAGAAGATACAAAGAATTATTTGTTTTTAGGTATTAATAATATTAATTTGGATATGTAGAAAATAACATTAAAAATTCATAACCAAAGAATTTAGGAGTAGAATATCCTGATGTCTGTAACTTACTTTAAAAGGCTTCGGAATTTAAAAAAAAGGATTAAAAAAAAGTTGGAGTATGCCGTGAGTGCACTCAAAAGTTCTCTGTAAGCAGTGGAAATGTGACTTAGCTGGCTAACATTTAAAAGCATTCTAATGAGCTAAATACCATTGGCTTTCAGTGCTTCAAGTTACTTTCGATAAGTAAGATACATTGTTAGGAAAAGAAATCAAGTCTTGTCAGGCAGTTATCTTGTAATTTTTATAATTTCTAGGGTGCACTTAACTTTTTGGAGAATTTTTCAAAGGGTTTCTATAACATGCACAAATCATAACCGAAGTTAAATATCCCCTTTCTATTGACCTCTGTATTTTATTTTTATTTTGTTGTCCCTGGAGATGAGGGACCAGAAGCTCAAACAAGTAATGTTACTTCAAGTCCCAGAGCAGAGTTCAAAGTCAAATTTAAGTCAATCTGATCCCAGTGCTCTTTTCCACTATCTAGAATGGAGCTTTTGTATTTACTTGAGGAAATGATTTTAAACAATAAAATCTTAACAGTGGGTACAAACCTTAGAGGTCATCTGTCTCTAATCTATCCTTACCTCATTTTCCTAGCCTTTTCTTTTTCTAGCTCCTGAAGCTGTCTGCTATGGATCTCATCATTGAGCCCAGGCCTATCAGCCTCGCCTTCTAGTTGTGCTGCCAGTAAAACCCAAAATCCAGTATGTTCAGAAGGATCATGTAATCCTGAGTCTCAGCGCTCTCTGTTTCCCCTTCTCATCCTACTCTCCCCTTAACCCTTTGGGACTTTTTGTCTTGATCCCCATCTTCTAGTTTGACTAAAACCCTTTAAGATGGATGCCTCATTCTGAACCCAGCCTATTTTGCTCATACCTTAATTTTCTGCTCAAATCTTGCCAGTTCCCTTTTTTCTAGAAGTGGTACAGGAAGTATCCCTGTAGTACTTGTCTGTAGGTGTGCCATAAACGAGAATCCATAATCAATACACAGCTCTGCTTGAGTATGAGGCCTACAATTTTTGTTGCTGGCTGTGTCTTCTAGCACCATTTCCTAAACCATGTTGCTTTGGGCATCCTGTATGCTTTGGACATTTTGGTATCAGCCTTTGAAGCCAGGTTAATTTCCTGCTTTCTCCATTCTGCCTTCCGCAACTCTGTGTCACGTAGATAAACTGTGTTCTACCTGTTCTTGACTTACCTCCTCTCCTGGACCACTTATGATTGCAGGAGGAATGTGCTGAGTATTTGACATGCCTATGATATTTTCTCTTCTTTGGGATTGCTCTAATTTGACAGAGTCTATCTGAGGTGCCCTGAAAAGAGCACATAAATTAATATCGCAGTATAATTTATTACAAGTATTGTTAAGACACTGAGATAATATTTATTTAGTAATTTTTGCCTTTATAAGTTCTCTAAATCAGACAATGATGTAATTTAACCTGGAAATTTTTTAATATTACCTTTGAGTGCAGCAGCAATGTAGCAACCTCTTTGTTTTGCATTTAAGGCCTAGGTGTAGAAAGATTATAAGTTATGTCCTGGTGTTCATGGCCAATTTTTTGCACCGCTTACAGTCAGAATAAACATACTTGCTAATTTTGTAATTGTGTGTGTGTGTGTGATAATGCCCAAAACATTTAGAATGGAGAATACATGCTTGACTAAGACACGAGAACCTGAAGAATTACATTTTAAGTGTGAACAGAAGTCCGCTAAAGCAGGAATCTTCTTAGATAGGTGTGAATGTTTAGCCAGGTGGCTAAATATTGGCTTCAAAAGATGTTTGCACTTTTACTATCTCTAATTTTTCTCAACTTTGGTATTACTGATGATTTATGTAAACTCTAATTGAGTGTTTATATTTCCATCTTGTACTACTTCTTGCGATAGTAAGTTTACTATGTAACTAGCAGGAAGTACCATATTCTTTTGTCTTAACATTATCTCCTTCATTTTTCAGGGATGTGTTCAAGCTCTGTTGTTCCTTTTACCCTATTTTACCTCATTCATAACTGGTAAAAAATTTCAATGAAGATACTGCCATCTAGGCCAAAATATTTTGGTTTATTTGCCTCAGAGTAGATGCAAGAGGGCATTTTGGGGCAAGTAGTTAAATTATGTTGCAGGTAAGTTTTCAGATCTGTAGACTGCTCCTAACAAGGTCTTTTTAAAATTGTATGCCTATGTAGTTCTTGAAGATGATATAAAGAACATAATATACCATGGTTTTAAAATAACCATAAGCTGATGAAAAGCATGATGTTCTTGATCCTTCTTCAAACCGGAGTTTTACATACAGCTTATCACTTTTTTGGGGTGAACAGTAAGCATTTGCTTTAGATAGTGTTAATCATTGCTGAGTATCAGTAAGATTAGAATGGCTGAAGGTATAAATAATGGATAATCAGTCAATTCCTTTAAAATTTATAGCTGCTGCTGATCTTTGTAGCTCTTTGGTTTAATTCAAAATCCAGTCTACTTAAACTGTGTCTATTCTGCATACTATAATTTTTTCCACTATATTTTAAGGCCCAGAAAAAATTGTAAATGTGGAAAAGCAAATTATCCCTCTTGGACTGCTTATTTTTAACATTAATTTTGGTTTATTCCTTTTTTAAACCATTATAGCATTTTCTCAATGGAATTGTTTAGATTTTCAGAAGGTTAACATATTAAGGAAATGGATTTTCTTTTTTCTATTATATCTACTACAAAAGTTTCATTTACAAGAAGAATTCCACTGAGATAGGAAGGATGAAAAATGAAGCTTTTATTTGAAACAGCAGCTTGTAGCTTTACCTAAACCACTGTATATTTTCAGATGCATTCTTACTAACTTCCAAATTCATAGTATTATTTTGCCTTAAGGAAACTGAACCATGAAGAGCTGCCTTTTAGCTGGCATCAGACAGAAGGAAAGCAAAAGGGAAGACTTACAGGATATAGAGGAATTCAGATTTCCATGGTATTTTGATTAAATCACCAAAATCTAGAAGCAATTTTGTATCTTAAAATTATGAAAATATGAAGAGGAATATTAAGGCACAACAATAGTTTATATGCTTTCCTGCTTATTGTGAAAGTACTTCTTTTTGCATTATGTGTATTACGTATTAGATGGTTATAAATCTTATCTGAAGCTAACAAAGATTATTTTAGGGTTCAATCAGAATTTGTTATAGTTATATTTCAGATAATCATTTCTAACATTTGGAAAAGGAAATTTTATTATCTGTATCCTTCTTTTTTGATACCTTCATGTAGTCTGAATTTGTATTAAGAAATTATTTTTGTGCATGTGCAGGGAATGTTTTGTGACAGGGGAAGTAAAGACCAACATGCGCAAAGCACACCTATTAGGTTTTCAGGTAGAGGAGAAGTAAACTCACACACAGATGTACATGGGTGCACATACAATCCCAAGATGTTGATAGGCTGACAACCTCAGATCATAAACTGAAATGGGCCCTGACAGCTTGTGTACAATCCCCCCTAAGCCCCTCTACCTTTGTTAGCATCAGGCTATTCAAGCCTCCTGGCAAAACAGTATGTAGTTAGAAGCCTATACATTAGAAAATCCCATAAATTCACTGGGAAATAACCTGGTATTATAAAATTCTTGTAATTATGATGTGTCAATGACTAAGTACTAGAGACTAATTTAAAATGGTCCTCAGTTAAGGTCATAGAGAGTCAGTCATGATAGGATAACTCTTGGTTTCATATAATCAGTGTATTCCTAAAAATAAATACCTGAATCAAATTTTGCTAATGATTCATGTTTTAACTTTTTTATGGGTGTTCACTATTAAGAGAACATGGATGAATGTTAAAGACTTTATGTTACGTGAAATAAGCCAGACAGAAAAGGACAAATATAGTATGATCTCACTGATATAAAATGATTAGAATAAGCAGATTCATAGAGTTAGAAACTACAATACAGGTTACTAGGGGCTGGGGTGTGGGGAGAGAAGGGGGAGGGAATGCAAACAGAATTTTTTTTGATGTTAGGATATTCCTTTTTTTTAAATTATTTTTAATGCAGTTTTATTGAGATATATTCACATACCAGATAATCATCCAAGGTGTACAGTCAGTGGTTCACAGTATCATCATAAAGTTGTGCATTCATCACCACAATCAATTTTTGATCATTTTCATTACTCCAAAAAAAGTAACAAGAATAAAAATAAAAAAAGAACACCCCAAATATCCCATTCCCTTTACCCCCACCTCCATTATTTATTTATTTTTTGTCTTTATTTTCTTACTCATCTGTCCATACACTGGATAAAGGGAGTTTCAGTTACAAGGTCTTCACCATTACACAGTCACACCATAAAAGCTGTATAGTTATATAGTCATCTTCAAGTATCAAGGCTACTGAATTACCGATCAACAGTTTCAGCTATTTCCTTCTAGCTATTCTAATACATTAAAAACTAAAAAGGGATATCTATAAATGCATAAGAATAACCTCCAGATTGACCTCTCAGCTCTATTTGAAATCTTTCAGCAACTGAAACTTTGTTTTGTTTCATTTCTCTTCCCCATTTTTCTCCAAGAAGACATTCTCAATCCCATGATGCCAGGGCCAGGCTCATCTCCAGGAATCATGTCCCACATTGCCAGGGAGATTTGCACCCCTGGGAGTCATGTCCCATCTAGTGGGGAGGGCAGTGAGTTTACTTGCAGAGTTGGCTTAGAGAGAGAGGCCACATCTGAGCAACAAAAGAGGTTCTTTGGGTGTGACTCTTAGGCATAATTATAAGTAGGCTTAACTTCTCCTTTGCAGGAGTAAGTTTCATATGGGCAAGCCCACCCCAAGATTGAAGGCTTGGCCTATTAAATTGGTAGTCACTAATGCCTGCAAGAATATCAGGAATTCCCCAGGTGGGGAAGATTAATATTTTCACATTTTCCCCCAGTCCCTCAAGGGGGCTTAATGGGAGAAAAAAATAAAAAATAAAAATAAATAAATAAAACTCAAAGGTTTTTAAAATTAGGTTGAATGATCATATCCAAGCTATATAACCATTCTTTAATATTCCTTGTATAAAGTTCAAGTTTTGCCCTTTAGAAATAAAAATTTCCCCATGTGATATATTCCTATCCAAATAGAAATACTAGGGTTGCTGTTGGTGAAAAAGCTTTCCATTTTAATATCTCTGTTTATACAATTGTTTGGCATGTAATAGCTGATATGATGTGTTTAATGTATACTTCTTGCTATAGAGGATGATAAGCCAGACTTTGAGGGTTTGTGTGCATGTTTTTCTCTGTTCTTGGTTAGACTGAGACATTTATAAAGTGTATCCAAACTGTGAGCATCATTCTCAATTATACTTCACATGCCTATTGACGTAGAGACAACAATAACAGCAGCAAAAAGTGACATCTTTATCGAGCACGTATTATGTTTACAGCTCTGTCCTAAGTGCTTTATCTGTGCTAATTCATTAAACCCCACAGTGTCCATTTTACTGTCCACATTTTATAGACTATGAAACTGAGGCACAAAAGTTAAGTAATTTGTTCAAAGTCCCCTAGCTAATCTGGTGAACTCAGGATTCACTTTTAGGCAGTCTGACTGCAGAATATGCTGCTTTAACTACTGCATTGAATTGCCTTCTTTATAGGGAGGATAAGAATTCCAGAATTAAGCGGGATATTCTTTTATTTCTGGACTTTGGCTATTGCTGTCTGCTTGTCTTGTCTGTGGCTTGAAAGACATGGTGCCCTCCTATGGGGTAGATGGCTCTAAGAATAAATCTCTGGGTCCCCACTTCAGAAGGCCATCAAGTTTGTGTGCAGGTATATCTCCTTCCTTCCTGGAGGAGATGTTACATAGTACATAGCAAATGACCAAGTGGTACATAAACATGATGTATGTGGTTCCCTCTGGAGTTGTGTAATGTGGTGGCCTTAATGATATGTGACACAATTTGCCATGATTTATAGTTATAATACTTTCAATTTTGAAAATAACATAATGGAAGTAGTACACGTTAAAAATCAAACAACTCAGGCTTTGTAAAATAAAATGTACACTGGTCCTTGCCCTATACCACCCGTTTAAGGTACTCTCTTTTAACAATTTGAAATTAAACTTGAAGATATTTAATAAGCAGCTACAGTTATGAATCTCTGTCTATATAAGTACTATTACAGTACTATATAAGTTTGTGTCTGTGTATATATATGTATTGATTCTTGTTATTCATGGTAATTATGTTCTATAAAGTCATTGCAGACACTGAATTAGCAAATACTGAACCACTGCTCCTAGGGGAAATACAGAGTTAGGCTCTTGAAAGACTCTGGTCATATTTTTGTCAATTGATCAATACATAGGTTAGTTTTATGTATGTTAAAGACACCTTATTTAATATATACTGTTGATTCATTAACACTGAACTGTCAACCAACAGCACTATAACTCATACCTGAATGAAACTTATCGAATACATGTATTTTCTCTGTAAGGCACACCACAGCTCTCTTGCACCTAGGAATGATAGACAGCACTTCAGCAATAGGCTTGCTGGCCATTTTAAACAGGGAAATCACCAACAAAAGGCACAAAAATGTGAAAAAAATGTGGCACTAAATATGTCAAGAAAAGGACATTTGTTTACATTGTGAGAGCTGAAACGAGGGCAGAGCATCGCTTTGTTCAGCCTCAGCTGGGAATGTCAGCGTTGGATGGCTCCAATTTTTTGCGCATCTGCATGTCTATTAATGATCTGAAAATGCCGTGAGTATTGAATTTTGGGGTTACAAGTAAAGTTTAGTGAATAGGTGATTTTGAAAATATGGAATCCATGAATAATTAGGATTGACTGTCTGTATATACATATACACATAAACATTTTATAAAGTGAAATCATTCTTCACATTGTTCTGCCCCTTGCTTTTTTCACTTAATAAACTATTTTTACATTTCAGAAGTCCTTGTCAGTATATTGAGAATTAATTTATCCTTTTCAATTGTTGCTGAGTATTCCGTTTCATGGGTTTTAAATATGCATAATAAACATTATTTAAAATAAAATGATTTATTTAACTAATCCTGGGGCAGTGGAAGGTGGGACTTGGGACATTTAGTATAAAGAGGCATAATCTTATCCTCAAGTATTGAGCTTTCTTGCTTCTTGGATGGTCAGAATTTAGCTGTCTTGAAAATTTTTAAGGTTTCCCATTAATAATGACAGGTATTATATAATACAATTTTTTTTTTGTTGGGGAAGCTTAAGGTACTCTACATGGTTGCTTGACTTATTAATCCTCATTATACTTTGGTCAGGCAGGAGGTAGGAATTAGCTTTCTGAATACTCTGTAAAGATCAGGCAAGTACATGGATTTCAAATCCGAAGTTCTAGGTTTATGTCTAATTGCTTAAGAGTTATTATTACCTTATAAGACTCCCCAGTCCTATTGAAAGTTGCATGGTTGTGCCTAAAAATATCATTTTTAGTGAGTAACAAAAAGTTGTATTAAGGAAAAGGTGATATTTTTGGGGGTCTGGCTTTAGTAAGTAGCTAAGAGTTGTATTAAGGAAAAGGTGATATTTTCTGATCTCAGCTGAAATGGTTGAGACATTTCAGTTGCTTCTCAGTAAGGACTCAAAACCTCCTTCCTCTGACCTTCATTCAAATGTTCATCACTTCCTTTCTTTTATTTTCATTTCTCATCTCATAAATCTGGTATGAATTAATGTCAGGTGTTAAAACAATTTTGTGGAAAGTTCTAAAAATAATAATCCTGAGCAAGTGACTTCTAAGTGGCAATATAATTGATGTCCAGGAGGGATGGGGGCATTGTGCTAAGTCAGCTGTTACCTGCTTTCTTTGTACAAAGTGGCATGAGGCTTTAATAGTATAGATTGTTACCTGGGGTGGAACAAAAATCTTGTTCTAACTGAATTTGTCCTAAGATTATTTATTATTGCATTTTGCTGAATAAGTATGAGCATTTTCTATAATTTTTATAAAAATTAATTTTAGGAAAGAAATATTATAAACATACTCACATACATAGTATTTGAAGTATACCACACAGGCTTTCAGATACTGAAGGCGTAAACTAAAGTGGAGAATATACTGTCAGGAAATTATAATTTTTTAACATTGGAGAGTAGAATACTCAAACTTATATTCCTTCTATAGAATGCTTATGTTTGTCTCAGGAGAGATGTTCAGATTGTGCTAATTCTGGGTAACTTCTAAGTAGTAGATCTTACATACTGGGAATAAAGAGGTGGAAAAAAACCATAACTCCTTTCCTTAAGGCTATCACAAAATCAAAGAGTTACATTATGGTGAGAAAAAGGCTGTAATATACGTATGGATAGAAATTGGTGATGGTACAAAGAGTGTGATTGCCATGGCTTGGGTTTGTGGAAAGGTCAAGGAAGTTTTTACAAATAACTCTAAGGTCTTGAAGGATAAGCAGATTTTACCAAATGAATGAGAAGGAAAAGGCTTTCTTTCCAAAGAGAAACAACATGTTATGTAGGGGAAACTGCCAGTGATTCAACAATATTGATTGAGTTTATGCATTAAACATGACTGGGCTGTAGGGCTGAGGGAGGAATCTGCTGGAGAGGAACCTAGAGAAGAAGTTAAAATGGGGTCAAATTATGAGGCCATAGTATGAGTCCTTGCACACTATGAAAATGAATATAGACTCTATCAGGTGGTGGAAGTGGCAGTCATAGAAGGATTTAAATAGGATAGTAATAAAATTAGTTTTGTATCTAGGGAAAGTACTCTAGTAGCAATGTTAAGAATGGATTCAAGGAGTCAAAAGTATAGGAAGGGACCAGTTAAGAGACTGTTGCAATCAGTAGTTCAAGTGGGAGATAATGAGGGTTTGAAAGCAGAAATGGATTGAAGAGATATTTAGAAACTAGAGTGGGTGAGCATTGGTGATTGATTCATTATGGGGAGATGGAGAAGGGGAGGCTTGAATTCAGGGTAACTATACCAGGGAATACCAGAGGAGGAGTACTTATTGTGGAGGAGACAATTGTGTTGGGTTTAGAACATTTTAAGTTTGAACGACCTCCAGGAGTTTTAGGGGGAGATTTTTGGTAGGCAGTTGCATATGTGTGCCGAAGCTTAGGGGAAGAGATACAGCTTTGGGAGTGATCTGCATTTAGTTGTTATTGAAGCCATAGAAGTAGATGAGACCATCCAGAAGAGCATTTTAGGTGAATAGAGAGGGGATCCCTATAAAGAACTTTGAGTAACACCAATATTTAAGATATGGATGGTGAAGGGGAAACAGCAAAAGAGACTTTGAAAGAATACAGAGAAAGGAAGCAAATTAAATATATTATTTATCACTCATCTCTGCTTACCTATGCTGTGTTTGGTATTTGTTTTCATGAGTCAAATATGCCTTTATACCAGCTATACTACTTTTATTTTTAGATGTAATGGTTTTTATTTCCTTGTGAACCAGATACCAAACTCCAATTACTTGACAAGACACTTTAGAATTTGGGCTATACTTTCATGTGGGATATATAGAAAAGGCAAGTAAATCTAAACACTTTTGGTTCAAGATTCTTTTATTTCTTCCAGGGAAAGAGACATACAAAAAGGGAATGGGAATGGGGGCAGGAACTAGAGGAATGCATTATGAATAGATAGATTGAGAGTAAACGTTTATCTACTAGAGACACAGTCTTTTCACATTCTCTTACCCACTGACTTCTTAAAAGAAGTCTAGATTATATGAACACTGATGGCTAACAATGGACTTGTTCTAGTGTATGAGTAAATGTAGATTAGATTTATGAGCTATTAAAACAACTTGTCTGCTTAGTAGTTAAAATTTACTCCATATTATCATCAATGAGCTATCTAATCCTGTTGTTTTATATAGAACCCTATAGATATTCTATAGTTATTTTAATTTTCTATAGATATAATATTTTAATGTGTGTATACAGATATAGCTTTAAATAGATACAGATATTCTGATTGTTTGGTATTTTAAGTGGTAGTATTCAATGCTTGTTGCTTGTAAGAAGTTTAAAAGGCTCAGTAACATTATAATGTTTGGCACCTTCAGCTATATTCACACAATGTGGTTGTATTCCTCTTTTGAAAAAGCTGTTTTAAACATTTGCTTGCAGGTAGACCAGAGCACTTTTTCCTCATGAAATAATGTTCCAAGTGGGACTTGAATTCTAGCCTTGTCCAATGTAGTGTTAAAGTATTTTCAGACATTCTTTGACACTTCCTTTGAAAGTGGAGCTTGATTTAGTGACTCACTTTTAATGAAAACAAAAGTGGAAGTGACTGAATTTGTCTTCAGAGACTAGATTAGAAAAGGCACCTTGGCTTTCTTTCTTTCTCCTTGATTACTCACATTGGGGGAAGCCAGCTGCCATGTTGTGAGGGCATTTAGGCAGTGAGGGACTGAGGCCACCTGCCGACAGCTTTGTGAGTTAAGCCATTGTAGCACTGGCCATCAGATGACTGAATCCTGATGGATAACTCAGCTGCAACCTCATGAGAGAGCCTCAGCCAGAAGCACTCAACTAAGTCATTCCTGAATTCCTAACCCACAGGGACTGTGAGATAATAAATGTTTGTTATTTTCAGCCACTAAATATTGTGGTAATTTGTTCCCTATAACTAACATACCCATCAAAACCTATTTAATATACTCTCTGAAAATTTCCAATGAAAAATTATTTAAAAATATGTCAAGCAAAGTAGACATTGTGGAATCAAATAAAGAATATGATTTAAATACTTTGAGAAAAAAAAGTACATCCAATTAGAGAATGTTGAATAAGAAATGGAACTTTTTTTTTTCTTTTAAAGATTCAGAAGGAGAATTCTGGGGGCTTTCAGTGAGTCTTTCAGATTTTTTTCCCACCTTTAAAAAATTAGAGCAGTTGTAGGTTTATAGAAAAATTATGCACAATGTACAAGTTCCCATATACCACCCCTCTTATACACACATTTTTCCTATTATTAACATTTTGCATTAGTGTGATACCTTTGTTATAATTGATGAAACAATATAATTATAACTATACTGTAGTACATAGTTTACTTTAGGGTTCACTCTGTGTTGTCCAGTTATATGGATTTTAAAAAAATTTTATTCTGGTAGTAAATAAATATCCAACTTAAAATTTCCCATTTTGTCCCCTTGTAAATATAAAATTCAGTGATGTTAATTACATTCACAATTCAGAGTTTAAATTGGTTATAATTTTATTATAGTTGACTATTTTTATACACTCAGGGTCTTCTTTGAGCCACCTGTTAAAAAATATGATGAGGGATTGGGGAATAAGAAAGGAAGAATAGTTTTCCTGAGGAGAGGGTTTGAAGAGAAGTGGGAAGGAAGAAGGGAGTTAAAGAGAAGAGTGAGAAAGAAGTGGAGACAACTTAGTAGCCAGTGATGAAAAGCAGAAGAGTGGCGCACACAGTGCACTCATTTTCATCTGAAAAGTAACAAAGGCAATGCTGATGTAGATGCTTCCACTGTGATCAGGAAGAGAATCTGGTCCCTAAGGCAAGTAGGGATGGAATAACCTGAGAAGAAGGCAGTGGTCATTGACCATCCAAATGTGGAAAGCTTACATGAGTTGGATGTCTATACATTTGCGGTTAACTATTGTATGAACTACGGCTGACCTCATGCCATTCCTTACTTCAGTGTAAACTTTGTTATTCCCATCTATCTACACATCATATTGCTGTTTCATATGCAAATACTTGGAGGGTTGTCAATATTTGTCAGCTGACTAGATCACCTCTTTTCATGTGCTCTGTTTAAAGGCCATGGCAGACAGTTTGGTTTTGCGAAGTACAAAGAGGACTTTCTTGTCCTCATAAATTCTACAATTTGCCAAGAAAGACATGTAAGATAGCTACATAAGACATAAAATACAGTTGGCTGAAAATGAGAAACATTAGAATTCCATCCAGGCTGGCAATGTAGAGACAAATCTACCTACCTTTGCTCCAAGAGAACTAAAAAAATAATTTTTTGCAATGCCAATAGCTTCTCTCTTTATACCCCTTGTAGAGGTGAATTTTACAGATGGCTCTGGTAGCATTTTGGGGCAGCCTTTGTGCTTAGATGAAAATGATTGCTGACAAGTTAAATTACCTGCTGTGTGCTATCACATAGAGGTTTTGGTAAATACGGAATTAATTCATTGCTAATGAATGTTTTCACAAGCATGTGCTTTTAATAGGTCACTATAGTCCATACTATTTTGTTTCCATTCTCTTCTCAAGTTTTTATCTGAAAACAGCAGGTCATAATTTCTTATATGTATGTTTCCCTAGTTATCTGTTTTCACTCTGAAGGTGAAACATAGGGTCCATCAGAAGAAGAATAGGGTCCATCAATTCTATTACACTGATGGGGAAAAGTACTTTCTAAAATATGCTTTATTTTGTTGTACCACCATTTCCTATAGTGTACCCAGAATTTGTTCTGCTTTAGTCCAAACTCTCGGATTCATAATATATTATAAAAACCAAGTAAACCGAACATGTCTAGGGTCTTTAACTTTCTTCCTAGAAAAAAATTCTAGGACTTCTTCCTGGACTCCTCTGTCATATCCTAGAAAAATTCAACTCTCAAATTCCTGGCTGGGAAGTTTCTGTCAATAAAAAGAAAAGAAGTGAAAACTGTTCCTTTATAGAGATTTTATATTATCTTTGTGGAACTACAATTTGCAGATTTTTCTGCCCCCCATTGAGTAGTAGTATTATGGAAACTACCTTAGTATGTTTATACAACACGTTCAAGTCAGAAAAGCTGAACTAATAATGTGACCGATTCTCTTTTGGAATTTTTAAGTGATATAATGAAGGGTGATACTAGAGTTGTAATTATAGTGTAAAAGTTCCATTATTCATTTCTTGCTTGTCCCTTTTTTCTCCTTCTTTTACTTCATTTTTTGCTCCCTCCGTACTTTTTTTTCCTGTTTTCACCTCTCTTCCCTTCATAAAAGGTATTTTTACCTGTATCTCTGTCCCATTTCTGTCATTTGTTGTGCATTTGCTATGTGCCAGGCTCTGTGCTAAGTTCTTTGCTTTCTTTACATGATGATGATTAAGTCTCACAATTACCCTATGAGATAGTTATTATTTATTTAAAGATGAAGGAAGAGATTTTCAGAGAAAATTGGTAACCTGTGCAGAAAGGTGTTTGAACTCTGATTTGTCTGGCTCCATGGATCTTGCCCTTAAAAACTATGTAGATAGTGTTAGAAGGGCTGGACCTGTCTCTTCTCTTGTTGATTTCTATTATCTTCTCTAGCTTCCTTTCAGAATGGATATTTATTGATGACTATTTGCATACATGCTGATAACCTCTTCTCTAATCCATTGACCTGAAAATAAGTTGTCTTGGAAACCAAATCTCTGGTAACTAGTGATTAATTCCTTGACAATAGGTACCAAGCCTTATATCAGTATTGCACAATGGAAGCAGAGAAGTGAGGATCTGGGATACACACACACACACACGTATGAATTAGAGATTACTCTTCTCTCTTTCTTATTACGATCAGTTCTATTGTTCATGCTCTGTTCTGGGCTTTCTTTTTCTTGTTCTCAAGAGTTATGAAAATTGATATTTCTAGTGAAGTATATATTATTTCTTCCTGGAGAGGGTTTCTAACCTAAATATCTGTTCTTGTTTTTTCCTGGTTATTAGCGTGAGCCCAATAATGTAGAAGGAAATCTGTGTGACTCTCTATAGGGAAAATCTAAACCTTCAAGTCTCTCTTCTCTGTCACATTGGGACAGTCTTTGCCTCCATAATCAAAGGCCTTTCCCAAGTAAAAGGCATTTGAGTGAAAAAGTATCCCCATTCAAAGCTAGGGCTGTACAGTGTCCCTAGGGAAAGGACTGCCTCCCTAATTCTCTCCACTTCATGCTCATGAAAAATTAAAAAGAATAAAAAAGAAACTGCTACACACATTTCATCTTCCTGAAACTATTTGGGTAGTGTTTTAGTTTGCTAAGCTGCTCAAAACAGATACCATGAAACGTGTTGGCTTTAAATGTGGGAATTTACTAGCTTACAGCTTACAGTTTTGAAGCCATGAAATTGTCCAAATCAGGGCATCATCAAGGCAATGCTTTCTTCCCAACGGTAGGCGATCCTGGACTCCTCTGTCACATGGCAAGTCATATAACAGCTTCTGCTGGTCTCTGCCTTCTTGTCCCAGTTTCCTTGCTTTCAGCTTCTGTCTTCTGTGGTTTTCTCTCTTTTTCTTTGTATTCATCCAGTTAATAAAGAACTCCAATGAGAAGATTAAGACCCACTCTGGGCCATGCCTTAACTGAAGTGACCTAATCAAGAGATTCTGCTTACAATAGGTTTAGACCCACAGGAATGGATTAATTTTAAGAGCCTGATTTTCTGGGATGAATACAATTTTAAACCACAACAAGAAAGTAGGGAGAAGAAAGAAATGATGGAATCAGATATTTTTATCTCCTCTTTCTCAAATAGAATTTTCTGTTTCCTGCTAATCTGAGTTGGGTGTAGGCTTCTCTCTTAAAATGTTTGGTAATAGAATAAAGGAGGAACATGTTTTCCTCTAAGACAGTAGGGAAAGGTGAGGAGGTAGGTCGGAATGAATATATTGATATACAGAGGATGATAGGTGAGATAACTCATGTTGGATGGTTTACATCTTCTGTCTTGTTTTGTTTTTTATAAAATTGGGAAGTAAGGCCATTTTTCAATAATATTTATATGTGGAGGAGCTAGCAGGATTGGTAATGGAAGAGCATTTAGAAGATTTGAATAGCTATCAACAAGAGTATTCTAGAGTGTTGGTGAAAATAAGCCTAGTAGCATAGTGCCTGGCACCTGGTAGACCCTGCATAAATGTTTCTTGAGAGAGTGAGTGAAGGAATGACTGAGAAGCATTAATTAGTTAATCAATGTGGTCCGTTTAAGAATCAAGAAAAGCCAGAAGTAAGTAAATAACTGATATAAAATGGGAAATGGAATGACTTGAAGTCATGAGGAGTAAAAGAACTTGTTCAGTAAGGGTGATGTGTTTAGGGAGAGGTAAAAAAAGAAGAAGAAAAGGGGGAAAGCAAATATTGGATTCTTGGAGATACTTGGTGAGTGACTAATGTGGCATAGAGATGATGGACAGTGGATTCAAAGCAGTCTGGAAGCTCTGAGATCTCAGCTGGTTTCTTCTTGTCCTTAAATTTCTGCTTAAATGTTCCTCCTAAGCATAGGTTAGTTTTTTTCTTAGCATTTATCACAAGCTGTTGCTATTATTATTAATATTATTGTTTATATATTTTTTCCAATAAACTGAAAGCTCCTGAAGGATAAGGGCCTGGTTGTGACTACCACCACTGTTGCATTTCCATAACCTATCAGAGTGCTTGGCACATAGTAAGTACTGAAATAAACATTTTAAAATGAGTTGGAATGAAGGTCATATTATATATGTAATTGAGAAGAATAAAAGAGAATAGGAAAGAGAGAAAAATAAGGTGATAAAGTCATTGAGGAAAGTGAAATTTTATTTTTGGGATCAATAGACAACTGCTATTAGATTGTGAAGAGAGTGGTTCAAAGGGGTAGCCTATGATGTCAGTTTGATCGGATTAGATTGGATTCATTCAAAAGATAGTTCCTGAGCATCCACTGTGTACCAAACATTGTAGTAGGATTTATGGAGGTATAGAAAAAAAGGTACTTCTTACTTTTACTCAGTCTTACTTTACTTTGTCATACAAAGATGCTATGACATTTTCAGACTATAATCAGAGACAAATAAACTCTGTATGCAAATGTAATGCAAGACAGAATGAATAAGAGTTATAGCAGGGTACAAAGTATTGTGGAGTTTAAAAGAAGCAGAGACCATATCATTTCAGGATGAAAGTAATGGAAGATTAGTCTGCAAGTATCACTAAAGGTGACCTGGTCCCTTTTCATCCTTCACTGAGTGGGTAGAGCATGAGGAGTGGGAGGTAGAGGAGAATATAGGATACCCATGGAGAGTACAGCCGAGAGAGTTGTGTCACCTAAGAAAAGCCAAATGTAGTTAAGATGGATAGATGGAAGGCAGATATGGAAAAGTTTGAGTATAGAGGGGAATGGGACCAGGATTTCACAGTTTAGTAGAAACAGTTTGGGTTGGAGGGATGGAATAGAACTGGAGGAGCAAAGAGATGAAGTCTGGTGTGAATTTAGTTCTCAGGGTAAGTTGTCTAGATCAGGGATTCTTGGTAGCTACACTATTGACATTTTTGTCTGAATAATTCTTTGTTGTTGGTGGCAGGGTGGTGGTGGGGGTGGTGGTACTATTCTGTGCATTGTAGGATGTTTAGCAGCATCCTGCTTCTACCCAATGATGCCAGTAGTACTCCTCCACCCCACCCCTTTTGCCCAAGTTGTGACAACCAAAAATGTCTCCCACATTTTTGCCACTACTGAGGGCAAAATCACCTCAGTTGAGAACCACTGGTTTAGATAAAGCCTGTAGAAAGTATTATATCAGTGTAGAAACCTGCATTTGAAGTTGCAGTAAGAGGAGATTACTGAGTAAAAGTAAGAAGTACCTTTTTGCACATTCTTTCTTTGCATCAAATCATAAGAGACCTTCCCTCATGCTGCATCCTGCAGCATCTCCCAAGGCTGCCATCTTTGTGGACCCTGCTTCTTTAGGGGAGTGGAGGTTACAGACACACACCACAGTTGTCAACAATCTGGAGTTACTTAGCATGTGATATGCTCTTTCAGCTATAGTAACACATTTTTGCTGAATATCTTGACGTTGACTTTTAAATAATTTTCTGAGTTGTAACTCGTTTCTTGGAGCTCATCTTTTCACAGGGGCATTTGGATTAGCTCACATTAATATATAAGTTTACACTTGCCCATATCAAAGTTTATCTGTGAATTTCCTGCCCACTCACACATCCTCATCAGTTATTCCTGTCAGATTGACTGACATGTTATTACCCAGAGAAGCTTATTTAGAGTCACATGCATTCTTAGAGCTATCACTTTATCCTATCCTTTAGCCATTTTGAAAATTAAAAAAAATAGATAGAGGTAGGCCCTTGGAAGACCACCACTGTTTATATTTTTATGTGTCCATTCTTAGTTGCATGTCGCTAAAGAATTCCCTATCCATTGCAAAACAGAATCATCTGATCCCATTTTAGGTTTTGGTGGAAAGTAGAAACTATTTCCTCTCTAGAACCACCTAGTTTTCTGATCACTAGAGTTAGCATAAAGCTACCAGTTCATTCAATCTGTATCTTGCCATGTGCTCATTTTAGGTGTGCTTAGTGGCCTGGCAGTTTGGATTTAGAAACTATTGCTCCTAATGCAACAAGTGAGAGAGGACTTCATCTGATTCTGGCAACAGACCTTTTACCTTCCCACTTCTAGGCATTCTCTAAAGCTGCTTTCTATGATTACAAAGCTCAGCCCCTTCTAACCAAGCCAATTCCTGGTTATCCTTAAGGTATTAACTTACACATGACTACCTCACTACCTCAGAAGAGTCTTCCATGATGCCTGGGCTGTGCTAGTTTGAATGTATTATGTCCCCCCAAACGCCATTATCTTTGAGGCAGTCTTGTGTGGGCAGACCTTTTAGTGTTGATTAGATTGTAATTGTTTGATTGTGTGTTTTCATGGAGATGTGACCCACCCAACTGTAGGTGATAAGTCTGATTAGATAATTTCCATGGAGGCGTGGCCCCACCCATTCAGCGTGGGGCCTTGATTAGTTCACTGGAGCCCTATATAAGCTCAGGCAGAAGGAGCGAGCTTGCTACAGCCAAGAGGGACACTTTGAAGAACGCACCAGAGCTGAGAGTGGGACGTTCTGGGAGAAAGCCATTTTGAAACCGGAACTCTGGAACAGATGCCAGCCTTGTGGCTTTCCAGCTAAGAGAGGTTTTTTGGACACCATTGGCCATCCTTCAGCGAAGGTACCCGATTGTTGATGCATTACTTTGGACACTTCATGGCCTTAAGACTGTAACCTTGCAAGCAAATAAACCCCTTTTATAAAAGCCAATCCATTTCTGTTATTTTGCCTAATGGGCAGTATTAGCTAACCAGAACATGGGCCAAGCCACTCTGTCATATATATGCTCCTGTAGCACCCTGTACTTCTCCTTCATGACATTTTGCACAGTGTACTTATTTAATTATTTGTAATACTACAATGAACAACTCACTAGTCTGTGAGTTTTCTGAGTCATTTCTTGGGTAACTATAAATCCCTGGTGTCCAGCATAGGGCCTGGTGCCTAAGAGGGCTTTGATATTTAATGATGGTAGATGTATTTATCCTGTCTGCTGTCTGGAATAATATTAAATGTATTATATATAATAATTATAATATTATTATAATAAATCCCTGCTTCTAAACTTTCAAATTTTGACTAGTCCGTATATCTCCTCTAGGGACTTTTCCTATGAGCTATCTATATTGATATAAATGCATATATGTATAATAGATGTATATTATGTATATGTATCATGAACTCATATGTTCATCTTGTGTGTGTGTGTTGTGTGTGTGTATCTAATATATATATATATATATATATATATATATATATATATATATATAAAATACTCTCTCATATATCATAATGTCTCCATGTCAGTAAATATAGTTCTGAAATATAGCTCTATTCTGCCTTGGAAAGCAATATAACATAGTGATTAAGAGTCCAGGTCTGAATTCAGACAGATCTGGCCTCTAGATTGTACCACTTACTAGCTCGGTGACCTTGGGTGTGTTATTTAACTTTCTACATTTCAGTTTCCTCATTTATAAAATAAGGAATAGCGATAGTGACTATTCATACGGTTGGAAGAATGAGATATAATATTTGTAAAGGGGTTAGCACAGTTTGTGTCATATAAAATTATACACTTAATATTAGTTTTTATGGTTATTATATAAATAAAAGCTGTATAGTATTATATTTTATAGATATACCAATTTGTAGCATCTTTAAATTAGGTATTCCTCACCCTACATTTTAATTTTTGAATTCTGAAGTTGGATTTTATATTTTTGTACTGGTTAAATTTTGTCTTGTTGATTTCAACCCAATGTTTCAGGCTTTTGGTATATTTACAAAAAATACTTTCAGTCTTTATCTTTTGAATCTGTGTCGTATATAAATTTGATAATCAGTCATTTAAACCAAATTATAGATAAAAGTGTTAAGTAAGTAAATTTAGTAGTGAATCATGTGTTTCACCATTGTTACCACTATAGTTCCTCTCCTCCCCACTCCCCCACCATTGCCCTAGGGATGTTGATCCTATTATAAACTCACTTTGGTTGTGGTTGTTAACTGAGTATTGAATCTACCCAATTTACTGGTATACTTACCAATTTCTCTTTCTAGTCCCAAGGAAGAGCAAGAGAAATCCTGCCATGAGGCCCTGATGGGATAAAAATATGTTATTTTAGCATTCTCTTTATATACCTTTCCAGTAAGAATATCACGAAAGTAAATAACATTTGATTAGTATGATTAAATTTTAGTGAACTCATGCTAGCTTCTTGAAATTTTGACATTTTTCTTAATATAGGTACTATGGGTCTATAACTTAAAATGTTAATGCCTTTAGAAAAGGAAAATCCATACTAACAAATCCATATGAACATAAAAATATGAGATAAATCCATTCCAGCTTTTTACTTTAGAAAGGGATGGCAGAAAAGTTATGCTTTGGAGGGAAAAAGGAAAGAAAAGAGAAAAAAGGTTGTTTGAATGGATGGAAAGAATTTCTGTTTGCCTCAGTATTTTTTCCTTGGATCAGCAGTGGATATTAAAAAAAGAATCAAAGGACATACCAAAGAAGTGCCATGCTTAATGAAGTATTTATATCATGAGATACATATAAATAAATGTTGCCAACACCTATTATAAAATGTGTACTATTTCTTGTTCTTCAGTGCCCTGGGGTGTATCATTCTGTTAATACAAATAATTTTTAATAAAATCAAAGAATACTTAATTACTTATTTATTACTTAATTATTACTTAATTGCTTAGTTAATTATTAAATAAGAATTAAATAATACTTGTAAACAACATGTTTTCTCCAAAGTAACTCTAATTTATTATCATTTTAGGTCTTTGATACACCCCACTAGGTTGATAGGGTATCTCTTTGAAGAGAAAAGAGACACAGAAAGAGCAAGTGATTTTTCCCCAGAGTTTTATAGGAAATTACTGGTGGAATGAAGACCATAAACAAGGCATTATTTTATAAGGATCTTCACCTGAAATTCAGCAATTTTTCCCAACATCCTATCCTCAGAGAGTGAGCCAGGCTCAAGTAGTTGGTTCTAGAACACCCCAGTCCCAGTCCCTACCTACTTCTACAGCCTCCTCTCCTACAGCTCATCGTTCCATATCTCATCTTCCCGGGTCATCAAGCTAACAATAGTTTTACCTCACACCAGCACTGCTTCATGCCTTCATACCTTGGGTCATACCGTGTCTTAGTTTCCTAGGGCTGCCACGACAAAGTACCACAAACTGCATGGCTTAAAACAGCAGACGTTTATTCTCTCACAGTTCTGGAGGCTAAAGTCCAATATCAAGGTGTGGGCAGGGCCATGCTCCCTCTAAAACTGTACAAGAGAAGTCTTCCTTTCCTCTTGTAGCTTCTGATGTTTGCCAGCAGCAAAGATTACCAAAGAGCATTTCTTACCATGTGGATATATCCCCCAATCTCTGCCTCCTCCATCTTCACATGGCCTGGTGTCTGTCCATGTCTGTGTCCGAAATTCTCTTTCTTCTTAGGACATCAGTCATATGGTTTGGGGCCTACCCCTATCCAGTTTGGTCTCATAATCACATCTTCAAACATCCTATTTCCAAAAAAGTTCACATTCACAGGACCAAGGGTCAGGACTTGAACATGTCTTTTGGGGGGATACAATTCAACTCATAAAATATAGGTCCATTTAGATAGAATGTCCTTTACATCCTCCTTTACCTGGAAAATCCTTACTCACATAAGGAACTTTAACTCCTCTCCTCTGGGAAGCCTTCTTTAAACCCCCGGGAGGACTCATATACATGTCAGTCCTAGCACTTGACATACTACATTGCGACTATCTCTTTATATGCCTCTCCCCTACTTTACTATAAATTCTTTGAACATCCAGACAATAACAAGTAATGAGTGCTCAAATTTTGTTAAAGTGGGCTGACAGGTTGTTTGTATCAAATAGGATATGAAAGTAAATCTAAACCCAGAAGAAATACTTTTGGACCATGTTCTCTTTAGAAGAAAATTCAGCATGATTTTTGAAAATAAAGTTTTCAAATGATTATTCTAGTCATAGCCACTGTTTGTGTTGCTACGCATCAAACTGATGTTTGCCCAAATGGGCAAACATAGGTATTCTTTACCCAGGAGCAAATGTGTTACATTCTCACTGGCTATTGAGCTTAGTAGGGTTCTTTAGGGAAGCAATTCTATTTTAATTCAGATCCCTAACAGACTGGGGGAATCTTTACCAGAAAATTGTAGCTTTTTGACAGTATCTATTTTTTTAAAAATAGGGACATCCAAACAACTTAATTTAGTTTTTTATTAGGTATGAGGAAATTTTAAAATATTATACCCATAGGATAATTTATTCATGGAGAATCATTTTTTAAGTGATGAATTTTATTCTTTCTTTTCTGGTGGAAGTAAAAAAGTGTGTGGATTGCCATGGCTGATTTAACTAATTTCACTGGTAACCAAGAATGGAACAAATCTTGCTGTGAATTATACAATCAGCTTTAAAAGTACTCCATATTCTTTCTGAGACAGAGTATGAAAATCACAAAGGCAGAGAATATAGTTATGAGGATTTTTCTCCTTTGCTAAAGTTTAACTACATTATATTTAATAGTATAGTTGGAGAAAGGTTGGGTTAGAATGATCAAAACAGCCACTCTAGGGATGTGTCTAAATGTCAGACTTGAGTAGCTTTTCTTTTCCCTGCTAAGGAAATGTAACAGGATATTAAAAAACATATTAATCTTCAGAATATATTTAGATTCTTCTATGCTTCTAAAGAGGCAATATGAGAATACGAAAGCTATGTTTAGTAGAAGGATTGACCCATAGAATTTGTAGAAGGGGGTGAGTTAAATTTAGTTTGAAAGCCAACACTCTTACATATGGCTGTCTCTAAAATCACACCCCTCCAATCCATTCACCATGCAGGTGGTACAGTTATTTTCCTAAAGGCAAATCTGATTATGTGATTCATTTGTTTAAAGCCCTTTGGTGGTGAAATCTAGATGCCTTAGCCTGGCAGACTAGGCCCTCATTAAGCTGGACTTGCAACAGCCCCCCTTAAAATCCATGCTTGAGGTATAAGAAACAACTTGCAGTATGCAGAATGCCTCAGTCATTCTGCTACTGCTTGCTTTTCAATAACAATTTGTCTGCCTGGAATGCGTGGTCTCTTGCCCATTCCCCCAGGAGAATCGACAGCTCTCTCCTTTGCACTTATGATCTCCCTCTACTCTGTTCTATCAAGCAACTATTAACACTTTATTTGTGTATTCATTACCCTTCCCTCTTAGACATTAAACTCTTATTCTTTCTGCGTGGCTTTCACCTAAGGTCAGGTCATGCGTGGCACTTGGTTCAATAGATGTAAGAATGGATTTACTGATACCTGAGACATACACTGAATATGCCTACTCTCAAAAATCATATCCTTCTTGGAAATTTTGCCAATAATTTCAAAATAAGTCATCAATAGCTTGAGATGTTTCCCTGAGCTTTCATTAATCTTACTGAGTTTATACTGATGTAGTTGAAAACATTGGAAGTCAGTAGCTTTGATTTATGATTTCAACTCCTATTCAAATACTTTCCTACATAACAGAATACTTTAGGCTAAGAAAACCAGCATAGTCAGCAAAATTCTCAATTTTAATTGTTTGTTATCCATGGAAATGTGTCTTCCAAAATGTGCCCATTGGCCCGTTTTGCCCTCCAC
The DNA here is from genome assembly GCF_015220235.1 of Choloepus didactylus. Lineage (NCBI taxonomy): Eukaryota > Metazoa > Chordata > Mammalia > Pilosa > Megalonychidae > Choloepus > Choloepus didactylus. Next base: position 33,686,656 of record NC_051318.1, read on the forward strand.
TGGTGTGCTTTTATGGGTTTAGGATTTTGTGGGGAGCACAATACAGGGAAGGAGCCAATCATTCTTACCTAGCTTCGAAAGGTCAGTTTCCTGTGACTATTTAGAATGATTCTATGTTATGTTTTCCCTTGAGCCATCAATAATTTTGATTACTGCATTATTATGTCCATATTATTTATATGAGTCATATAGAGTCATTTTTATTAGCATGTTAGGTATTTCTTATGTAGCTGTATAATTAGACATCACCATTGTCTGCAGGCTTAAACGTTAAGTACTGAAGACAACAACAGCACTGGGGTATAGGTAGAATCATAGAATACTAAGTTAATTTTGTCCATCTTCATTTATTTTTTAAAGTTGAGAAATCTGACACTCAGAATCTTAAGTGACTTATATAGAATTTCATGGCAAGTTCAGAGAGAAGCACTGAGCCCCTTGCAAAGCATTTCTAAAATGCCTCTCTTACCTCTTGTATTGAAAAACATTCCAGCCCCACTGCAATGCAGGAGCTGGGAGTTATACTATAGCTTGATTTCCATTGATTTTTTTTATTATCCCCATGCAGAAGAGTGCCACATGAATAATCAGTCCTCAATGAACTAAGAGATTGAGGCACAAAGCTGCACTGTAATTTCGGGCTTTGCCAAAGATGCTGTTTTATTTCAATGCACTTTTAGGTGGTGCCTTAAAATTATCTGAAAACATTTGTTTTTCTATTTGAATGATCAGAAACTTTGACTAGGTGAGTGAAGATGCTCAATATATAATTACTTCCGTTAATAAGTGGGCTTATTTCTTCCCTACAGTTTGGGAGACTTCATGTTGAGCAGATTCAGCTTGGGTAGTAACATGGACTATGGATCAGCTAACAAAGACAAGATGGAGAAAAAGCCTCAGAGAGAAATACAAATAATCTTGAGAATTCTTTTTAAATATATCCTCACACCAATCTCCACATGGCACCTAGCCTGCATTTTTCCTCAATAGGTCAACCATTGTTGCTAGATGGCTTTAATCATTTTGCAATTTCAAGTAAGAAAAATGTAATGCCATAGCTTTATGTCAGCTTCCTGCCTTTTATTCATAATAAGAATGACATATGAATTTCTTGAAAAGTGCCTTATGTCGGAAACCTTGCAGGATGGTAGCCTTTTCAATTATGAAAATATTTCAAATAACAGTTTTGTCAGCCTTTTTGCTTTGCGCTTATAATAGGAACAGTAGGTGGCCTTGGGGCGGGGGGGGGGGGGGTGGGATGGGGGGGAGGACCAGCCTTTAATTATATGTCAGGAACATTTCAAGGGAAGGAGCTATGCATTTTTGTATACTTCAAAGCCTTCCTGTAGTGCTAAACACACAATCCCCATTTAAGGAATTTGCTAAATAAATGAATGAATTGGTGGAGGATGGATGAGGAATGGATAAATGGATGGATATTGCACATCTGTTTTGTGTCCTTTTAAATGACACAGGATCCAAAGTAAACTTTTTTCCCTAAAGTGGGACACTTTTTCTTTCTTTTTTTATTTGCATAAATAAAAGAACTGTCCCCTTATCCTTCTCTAGAATCATGTGAAAAAAACTTCTCTGTAATGCTATCTACCTTTATTCTGGATTACGTTCCATCCTAATTTCTTTGGAAACCAGGCCTTTAATTTTCTCTGGCTTTCCCTATGTCTGCTCCTTCAAAAGGGCCTACTCTCTGCTATACAATTATGCTCCCTCCTCCCATTTGATGCTCTGTTCCTTAAAGATGTGATAGATACCTACTGCTTTCCCTCCCTCTAAGACCTGGCTCAACTCTTTGAGGATCATATCCCCATGTGTAAAACAGATAAAAATAAGACTCCTCTGGCTGTGTGATCTTAAATATTAGCTTATTGTGGTTGCTGTAATTATGATTATTTTTGGTTGGCCGTTCTTCTCACCAAGAATACTCTTACTTCTCACAGGCGCTGGGAGCCTTTCATTTTCCTCTTTCATTTTTTTAATTTTGCCTGCAAGGTACAGTCAAGTAACACCTCCTTCATGTAGCCTCCGTTGATTATTCTAATTTACTCTAGTTTCTATTTGACACTAATTTAGTTTTCTTACCACAATTAAATGAGGCAATGTAATTGTACATATTTACATTTACATCTAATTTCATGCAGAACACATAGTAGGTAAATAATAAATACTTACTGATTAATTAAACTATCATAGATGTATGGAGATTCTTATTCTTTTGTGTAAATCTGATTGCTGTATTATTACAGACTTTCTGAATGCCCACAAAAGTACATTCATCATGGTAATTTAATTGATTACTTTTTCTTCTTGCAGAAGCTTTAGCTATTAGAAAAGAAGCCCTTTGCATCTTTATTACTGCCTTCTTGATCCATATATTGATTTTACTTTTTTTTTTTTTTTTTGTGGACACTTCACTGTATTCCCTTTCATGTATAAAAGGTCATCCTATTATGAGTTATTATTTCAGAATCAGGAAACATGATCATTAGACAAAAAGACTACCTAGGTAAAGGAGATCTGTAAACTAAAAGATATTTTAGGATGCATAACAAGAATTCAGGGTAAAAGGTTTACATATTTTGTGAACCCTCTGGACTGAAAAACATTCTTCCTTGAGGTGTATTTGTGAGTGTGTATGCACATGTGTACATGTATTGGGGCAACGATGTGATGGTAGGAGATTGCTAATAACCTAGATGTAACTCGAAAGAGAAGCAAGGTTATAACTATTATTGTTATGCCTTCTTCTCTTAATTTCCCTCAAAGAAAAATAATTTTTAATATGAAATCCAATTGCTTTCAATTCCAAATTATGTGGCTCCCCTCTATATGATTTGCCAAAATGCAAAAAGGGTGGGCAATTTGAATATGAAAACAATGCAATTTTGGATCCTGTTGGACAGGATTGCAAATGAACTGAATTCTGTTGAATTTTTTACTAGGTATCTGAGGATGTAATTATTGGTTTTTTTTTTTCAGTAAAAGTGCCTTTGAAATATTATTAACCTCTTATCCCAACCCAAGTAGATGCCTTCCTTATTCAGAGTGTATCCATTAACCCTTATTTTCATCCCATAAGGCTCTTGACCTCCAGTTTCCTCATACCAAATGAGTAAAAATGGAAAATGGCTTGTGATAGATGTTCAACACACTTCTTATATGGTATGTTCCTTGTTTATTCTTGTTTACTATGAGTTATGTAGGCTATGCTATCATATTGGACATCTCCTTAACTTCTTTTTACACTCTATGCTTCTAGATCTTGTATTAGCCCTCACTATGATGACTTCTTGAGAAAGGAAAAATGTTGCAACTTACGTGTCTAAAATGTCACAACATTGCATGTCTAAAATGCTTTTATTCTACCCTCGTGCTGAATTGATCATTTTGCCACGTGTAATATTATAGAATGAAAATTATTTTTCCTTAGAATTTTGAAGGCATCACTCTGTTGTTTTTAAGATTTCAGTGCTAATGTTGAGAATTTGTATGTCACTTTTACTAACAAAGGATATTCTTTACCATTTCTATGGAAAATTGAAACTGAGAACCTCAGGACTCAGGGACATCAGGGACAGTGAACAGTCTCTTGGCCCCACACTCTAGTTTTTAAATATGTTATGTGGATCTTTATTGATCTTACTAGACATTTTCAAAATTTTCGGTTTAGAGACTCACATGTTTCAGTTCTGACAATGATTTCCATACAGTGTTCTGTTTGATCTTCCCTGCTGAAACAATTGTTGGTTAGATTTTGGACCTCTTTGATTTCCTAAATTACTCTTATTTTGTTTATATGCCTTTTCTTTGGGGCAGATTTCCTTGGTTTTATCTTGTAATCCTTTTAATGAATTTTTAAAAATTTCTGCTTTCATATTTAACTTCAAAGAGCTCGCTCTTGTTCTCTTATTCCTTTTTATGCCACCTTATTCTTAATTCGTGTATGCAATATCTTGAATCTTTGATGGTATCGCATAGATTATTTGAAATTTTCATTTTTGTTTCTTTTCTTTTTGTGTCCTATTTTATTCTCTGTCTTAAATTGGAGGCTTTTCTCAAATGTTTGGTAATTCTTGCTTGTCTACTCTTATCCATATTTAAACATTAATAGGTAGGTTTGTGAAAATGTTGGGTTTGTTTATGGGATCAGCTTTTCTGTGACCAGATTGTTTTTGGTTGGAACCCCCAAATGCCTATGTGTAGATCTTTCCCCAGTTTGTCTAGGGGAAGATCCTCCAATCTCTTTTTAAGGAAAGATAAACCTGGCTGTTGATGTTCTAGAGCTGGGCACGAAGGGCATGGATGTCTCAAGAGTTTCGTACTCCTACTCTTCACTGTCCCTGATGTCCCTGAGTCCTGAGGTTCTCAGGTTCTATTTCTCCATGGAATATTTTCTCAATAGTCATGTGAATGAGATAAGAGTAATCATGTAATAGGATGTGTTGGAGGTGAGGATGCAGTAAAATAAATGTATCTTGTAGAGACTTCCAACATATTTTCCTTTCAACCTTCTCATTCCAGTATACTCTTTCATTACCTGATGCTTCAATTCCTGAGCTTCTAAGCTTCTGCAGGTCAAATGGGAGTTTATCTTACTGGTATCTTTAAGCAGATACTTGGGTTTTGTCTTACTCTTTCCTTCTAAGTATTTTGGCTGTATCTCATTTTTTGGTGGGGGTGATGTCTACCAAATTACATGATTTTAACAAAAAAAAAAATCTGTCATTGAAAACACATTATTATATGTGGAATAGACATAAATCTAGCTTTAGATATAGAAGATATAGATAAATAGATATACCTCATCTGGAAGTCGATGAAGGCTAATATTACCTTGTATTCATTCTCTCTCTAGTAGCTTCAGAGATTGGACCACATAAAACAGGGAGCCTAACTGAAAATGCAAACATGTAAATGGAGATACATGAAGTATTAACAACTCATCTATTCAGGAAAGCCCCTGAAGGATTGGGATCTAGCTAGGTGTATTGATGGGAAAGTAGGTTTAGATGGAAGGGGATGTGGTGAGGAAAAAGGCTGAAGATATGGTAGTGGTTTTAACATTATAGCTTCTAGTTAGAGTGCTTCCTGTTGTCAGTGTGAATTGAAAACAGGTGTTTCTAAGCGATGCTGGGATGCCACCAATAGACTTACCAAAATGGCACTAAATCCCAGAAGTTCTCTTGTTACCATGATGGGTGATTTTGAAAGACCTAGATCATCTTTCACATGGTCTTCTCAAGATAAGTAAAAGCAAAAAGAAAAAAGCAAACTTCAAGATATCTTTCCAAATTATTTCCAGTTGAGTTCATAAATAAAGGATGTGCAACATGAAGTTAGAATTCTGATCACAGAAACCTTAAATTAATACATTCTTTTCTCTCAACCTAATCTGTAGTGATTGACAGTTCTTTGTAATAGAGCATGACTCTTTGGGCAACAGGGTGATGTTGAGGTGAGAGAGAATATCCCATCTTGATTTTATGTCACTGACTACAGCTACATGACACTGCTGTTTCTGAAAAGTGACATTTGTCTGCATGCTTTGCGGACTACCCTTTTGGCTGCGATAATTTAGGGGCCTCTCAAAGCTGAGTCTGAAACTATACTAATGCACCATCAGGCAAGCGTTAAGCATTATATCTTCTAAGGTGGGTTTCATTTTAGTAGGTTGTGTGCAAGGTGCATTTCTAGTCATTAAGTGGATGTATATATCTACATGTTTATCAGAAATAGGACTAAGCCAGAGATGTTCAAATAAACTTACCTTTTGTCTAGGCAAATCAACTTAGAAACAATGGTGCCAGCACAGATTTATGACTTAATTTGGCTTAGCTGCTAAGAGAGAGAAGCTGAGTGGGTGCACTGCTCAGTCCTGGTGGTCTTCTGGTTTACCTTAGGTGGCTCTTTAGCAGGACTGGAGTACACTACTTTTGACATCATCTTTCTGTGTGTTTGAAGAGAATGGGACGTGAACAGATGGCCTCGATATGGGCTCCCATGACTACCAGGCATGCCAAGCAGGCAGATGAGTGATCTGGCGTGTTCCTTCTCTTTTAAATTGCTGTCAGCCAGGGAAAAGTGGCGAAAATCAATGACTCCCTCCTCCAGACCCAGCATGTACCTTTCAGTCATCAAAATAGGAAACATCCTGTGGTGGTTGTTGGGTGATTTCTTTGATAGGGAGAACCTTTCACACACTGAAGATTAACATAACAAATGGCCAAGTAGTGCCTTAGAAAGGTCATTTTTTTTTTTTGTCAGGAACTAAATGTTGGCATTGAATGGGAAGCAGCAGATTTAGAGGGATCATTGTTTATTCACTCCCAGACGCTTTGTGTCCTTTGTGACTGGGCTTAGTATTTTTGGTAACTGTTTATATCTCCCATCATCAGAGCACAAGAAATTATAAGCAGGAATCGTGCTGAATACCTCTGGCAGTGCCTTTTGGTTCCTACTGTACCAAAAGCCAAGGGGCCTCATTCTTGGTTAACACCCATATTTTTCACTCCTCATTGAGTCTGTATGGAACTGTATAGCCAACTTAAGACCAAGGACATAAACTTTAACCCTTGTTTAATCTTTAAATAACAAGTTGACCCTGAGCTAGACTGCTTTATGATTTCAGTTCTTTTTAATTGGAATAAATACCGCCCCTTCCGCCACCTTGCTTACAAATCTGAGTCATTCTCACAGACACAAACTGATTTTCTAGCTATAAATCATGGATATTTGATGTGTTTTCAAACACTAAACATTTCACATATGTGAGAATTATGTTGGGTTAAGCTAGAAAGTAAGTTTTAATTTTTGGAATATAAGCAAGAGGCTTTTCAAATTTGGAAGTTTCATATGGCCTGTGGGTGGCATGTTATTTACCCCAAGACTTACGTAGTGCAGTATGATAATCTAGTTCCCAGATTTTACATAGTTTGACACACAGAATTGGTAATGTTTCTAGAAATACCATGTATGGAAATATCTTCATAAGAGTTTTATGTTGTGATCTGTTTTAAGTTGTATCTTATTAGTTAGCTAGAAGCATTATGGGACAGTCAGGTCAGGGAATTAAAAGTGAGACTTCTCTCATTTCTGATTTGGTAATAACTGAGCTATTTCTTGAGAAACATCACATATATTTTCAGTGATTCTTAAAAATATGTCTGCAAAATAAAGTTGTCTAGCCTATGAAGCTTTTGGGAGACATCCTTTATAATGTAAGGAAGTTTATGTGAAAATTATTATTAATGACTGAAATACTTAGAACTGTCGAGAAATGTGGTAATGTTTCAACCAGCCCTCAAGATGAGGCAGGTCTGCTGTGAGTTAGTCATCATCTGTGGATGATGTATTTGAGGACATGATGTAGAGCAGTTGAATTTATTTTAAAAAATGTTGGTAAAACTCTTTTTGGAGGAATAATGGATTGTAGCCTTAAATTCTGGGAAACTGGAATTTTCCCTCAGTTTCATATATGTGGCAAAAGAGATTCTTACTATTTTGCATTTTTGGATTCTCATTAATTTTTCATACATACACATGCACACAAAGTCAGTAAAATCTGTGATAACTAAAAGTGCTATCTTAGATTTAAGATGTATCTTTTAAGATATTAACATGAAATAGCATCTCAGAAAAATGGCTGTGTTTTATTTCTGCTGCTTCATTTATGCATTTTCTTTGGGGAAATGGAAAATCAACTATTTGCTCATATTTACCCTTTTCTCAAATGTTTATTTTCTATTTATTGAAATAAAATGTGACCTTTCAGCCTTTATGTCTCAGGGTAGCTCCCAGAGTCTTAGCACTAAATTTTTAAACAAGTTTCTCTTCTCCTGTTTCCCACTCCTGCAAATTACCATCAGCCGTCTAACATGCCCTTACATTGATAGAACCTACTGACTCTGAGGTAAGTACAAAGATGAGGAAAATGAGATCAAAGAAGTGAAGTGACTTGTTGAAGTTCATGCAGTTAGTTTAGGCAGAGCCATGGCCAGAATCTAGGTCATTTTACTCCTGCTTGTTTTTTTTTTCACAAATATTTATCTTGCCAGTGACTTTGCTGGGTTCTCTTTCTGTATCTTTTCTTTCCCATTATGCTGTCTGTTGGTCTCTGCTATTGAGGTATTGCTCTATGCAAGTTACCTTTCTTTCCATGGGGATGCATCTTCCTAAGGCCCATTCTCTCACATTTCTGCCATTAGCATTTGGTGTGTTCTTGGGCAATTCCTGTAAATATGTGGACCTCCTCAGTTTCCTCCTTATTTATAAAATCAGGACGCTATACTACCAATTCTAAACCTTCATAATTCCATCATTATTTATAAATTATAAATGTATTTGAATTCTGAAAATCATTTATTGGGTATTTCATGTAGCTGGGGTCATCATGCTGTCTGTGTTTTACTTTTTTTTGGTTTTCTCTTGTTGATAAAAATGGCATGAGAAGTAATGTGATAAAAGCCCTTGGTGATGCACTGCACAAACACAACTTTCACTTATTTTAACCAGATGATTACATTTTGCTTTAGGTCCCATGTTGGGAACAATCCAGGGTTTGAATCACTGGAGTGCTTTTTGGTGCCTTGTCGGTGCATGTGCATGCACGCATTAGCAGCATTGTGAGCTCTTGTTGCCCTCAAGGCGTAACAAAATGTGTATGTATAATAATGAGGCAAAAGATTAGCTAATACATGTAAGCAGAATGATGCACGTATGTGATGGAGGAGAAAAACTTTTTCAATATTGGTTCAAAAATTGGGATAATTCCAATATCTATGTTAAATTGCATAAGCTGGAACTATATCTTCTGGGGCCTCGGAATATTGAAAAATTAGAAAATGGAACAGTTCGTAATGTAACTATTAAAACTGCTTTTTACCTTTTGAACTAAGATAATGTAAAAGTAGCCATTTACTTGTTGGTTGTTTGCTGTGTTCTGAGGATTTTGCTGACTGGTTAAATATAGCATTTTGTTTAATTATTTCAGTAGTCCTATAGCATGGTTTATTACCCACAATTTAAAAAGGAGTCTGCATATGGTATGCTCTTTTGGGTTTCCCCCCAGTTTTTTCAGATTCTTCCCCCCCTTTTTAATTAAACTGTTTTGGAAGAATAAAAAAACAGGAGTCTGAGTTGCAGACAGGTTAAATGACAAACCCAAAGACTCAAAGTTGCTATTCAAATTGAAAACTGTTTGATTCTAAAGCCTTAGGCTTGATCACTGTGCTAGAATTCTCCCAGATTCTTTTATTTAATCAACATCTATTGGCATATTGATGTTTTAGAGGCTAGGAAAAGAGCAGAGAATAAAATAGACAGCTCAGTCTCCTAAAGCTTTCATTCTCATGGGGAAGACAGTAAAAAAAAGAAATGGGAAAAATGTATAGGATGTCACATGGTAAAGGGAGCCATGGAGAAAAAGCAGAGAAGGAATAGGGAATGAGGAGCATGGGTGTTGAGCTTGCAGTGGAGGTTAGATGATCAGGAAGGTCTTGTTGAGAAGGTCCCATTGGAGCAAAGCATGAGTTTAATTGAAGTGGGGGGGGGGGGGGTCGTGGGGTGGGCGGGGAGAAGGGTTGAAACCCTATTGTAAAGGGTTAAAGAGAAACTGGGAGGAGAGGAATGGAGCAAGGAAGAAAAATTCTTTGGAGTTTGGCTGAAAGGGATAAAAAATATTATTACTGTATGAGAAAGTGTGAGATCATTTATTTATTTCAGGATTTGAGAAATCACAGCATGATTAATTGCTAAATGATAGTGGTCTAGTAGAGAAAGAAAATTGATTGATGATGCCAGAGAGAGAGATGAGAATTGCTAGATCAATGTTCTTGAATAGCTGAAATGGGATGGGACCCAGTACAAAAGTTGAGGGCTTGGTCTTAGAAAGGAGCGTAGAAAATTGGTTTGTAATAGGATGGAAGGCAGAGGGTATGAGCACAGATGCTGGCAGGTGAATAGATGAGGTTGTGGTAGCTTGAGGGCATTCTCTTTTGATTTCTCCTGTTTTCTCATTGAGAAAGGAAAATCAGATCTTGAGCTGAGAGTGAAGATGAAGAAGGCTATGTTAAAAATGAAGAGAGAACAGATGCAAAATTGTCATCAAGAAGAGTGGTAGAGTGACTGGACAGGATCCATGCAGTTTCAGGGCCTGGCAGAATTAAGATCCGCTTGGAGTTAGTGGTCTTGTGTTCAGAGTGAACACAATTGATGTGGTAGTGGGATGGAAAGGAAAGTAGCCTTCATGCACAGGGCTAGGGACAGATGGCAGCCAGGTCTCAATTGGAGCAAAAAGGTAAAGTGGAGAGTCAGAAAACAGGTTGAGGAAATCAGAGGTTTTACTGATGACTGTGAGCTCCAGTGGGAAAAATTCAGGAGTTGAGGAGGAGAATGGGACCAGAAAAGAGGATGTCCAGAGCCATATGATATGAGAGTCTGAGAGAGAAATAGTCATCTGGGGCTTCTGGGCTTCTTGTGTTGACTGATAGTAAAAAAGTGGAAAATAAAGTTCACCCCAATGGTCTCTAGGCAAATAGTGTTGGTGAGACTTGGTGTGATCAGAGGAGAGGAGAGTGGGAGGCTTGTCAAATGTATAAAAGAGTTCTGGGATTCTCCTATTCTTGCAAATGATGGTGCAGAGGCTTGTAGAGGGTCAGTTTCACCTGGAGCACCAGGATATCTGGTATGCTCTTCTAAGCATCTACAGTGTACCAGCAACTGCATTAAGTGCTTGAAGTGAGGGAGTAGAAAGGAGCCAGATGGATGGATAGAGTCCTTGCTTTGAGGAGTTTACAGTCTAGTGGGGCAAACAAATATACTGTGAACTAACTGTAAAGAGAATAGTAATCTGTGATCAATCTGGGAGGACAGAGGTGGTAGAACAGGTTTAGATGTCAATTTTCCTAGAAATATGGAAGATCCTTTCTACAGGACAAATTTTGGCCATTTTAGCCGGACCATTAACATAATTTTACAAGTATCTGCAAATAATTTGATTTTTAGGAAATCATATAGTACTTAACACAATGTTTATATATATATATATTACATGTTTGAAATTTCTTTGATCAATAAATGAATGGATGGATGGATGAATAACAAATTTGCTTAAGTTGAGATTTCAACCTTTAATGTTCATAATTTACATAAGTTGCAAATATTTTCTGTTTCTTTTAAAATTAGAGTACAAATGACACACTTGGACTTCACTGTGATTAACTCTACAAAGGAGAATGGAGGAGAGGAGATCATTTGGGCTGTGATTTGAGATATCAGGGAGGAGACTCATGCATTTTGGTTCTCTTTTTTAATTTTTATTTTCATGGTAGTGAAGAGGAGCTCCCCCAGATTATTGTTATAAATCATTTCATTGATTCTTCAATTCCCTGTTCGCTGCTTTTTGCTGTTAAGGTATTTTAATTTTTTTTTGAAAATGAGCCCATTCTGGATCTCTGATTTTCAGGATAGTAGTACAGTTTTCTGTTATAGATAAAGATTTATAGAAGTGTTTTAGCCATCTGAACCTTTTGATTTGAAATAAAAGAATTATTTGAGTTGGAGATGTCACTTAGAAATTTGTGAATACTTTTTCTTGCACTATAAATGGTCATAAAAGCTTATTTGAGATAACCATAATTATTAGCGTTGAGTTTTAGGAAGTTCTGTGTTGTTCTGTGATAACCCACCCAGCCCCCTCAATAGTCTGAACGTTTAGAACTACATAGGTACATCACAAAGCAGCAGCAATATGAAGAGTAATATATATGATTTTGTATTAACATCAATGGTACTGAAAACAAAGAAATAGATCCTGGAATAATTCATGCAAATTTTGAAGGATCAGAAAGCCATTCCTACGCTGGCATGTCATGCCTGGCATTCTAGAATTTTATTTTGATGAAGATACATTGAATAGTGAACATCAATGCAAGAAAGCAACTTATCTATTTTCCTTTATTCAGTTTGATCTTTTGGGTTTTTTCTGTGCTTATCTTATGCTAGGCTGAACTATTATTCTGGTTTAACACATGAGCTGAGTAGAAACTTCAAGTCTGCCTTCTGTGGGTAAATAATTCAGGTTAGTATTTGGCTTTACTATTCCATTCGTACTCTACTGACATATGGTTTATGTATCTATATATATTTTTTCATAGTTCTTTTTCATGTATAACAACCTCTAGGACCCTGGAACAGTCATTTCCTCAAAAATTTTTTTCCTTTTCTTTTTTTCCTTTCTCTTTTTATTTATTTATTTTGTAATATAGAATTTATGTAGCATTTAAAGTGATTTATAATCATTTTTAGCCATTTTGTGTCTGTGTTCCTCCCCTCAGGCAAACCCTGTTTTGTAAACAACTTGATAAAAGATGAGTAATTTTTTAGTCCTTCAGTGATGAGGAAGTGGTGCTAAATATTTATGTTATTTACTATTTACCAATTAATTTGTTGCAAGAAAATAATTCACAAGGCCATGGAAAGCCTAGGAAGGGAATAAGTATTCTTCTTTTGGTTTTGATTTATTTAAATTTAACTTGGCTTATGGAATAATACTCCACTGTTTGGATTAATTATGGTGATAATTTCATTTGGCATTGTGCAGTTTGTGTCTTTCAGTATTTAATGGCATACTTGAAAAAATATTTTGGTTGCCATATTTTCAGTGAAGAAATTTCTTATTCTCTAGTCTCTTGTATTTGATCTTTTGATTATTGTTTCTGGACCTCTGGGCTTATTCTTTACACTTTTGTATTTAGTTATTTTTTGAGATTATGCTTCAAAACCTGAACTGAGAAGTACTTGTAATGATTGTGATTTATCTCACATTTCAATCCCATAAATAATAGAAACTATAAATTTTACCTTACTCTCAAGAATGCCCAAGCAGAAGCAAAAGGGCCATTTTGTTTGTTTGCTTTTTGCTTTTAAGTATCATCTGTATTCTCTGGAGCAAGTGTGAAAAAAAACTGGCATTTTGAATTTATTGCACAAACACTTATTGTTTATATACACCAGGCACTGTTTATATACACCTAGGGTGCATCAATGAACAGATGGGCGGAAAAGTATTTTGTGCCATCATTGAGTTTATATTCAGTTGTGGGAAGGGATAGTATGGAGCAAGTTGCTACCTTGTGTGTCTTGGGAACAAGAATAGGCACAACCAATATTAGTTATTGTAATTCATTTATCTTTTTCAATGCTTAAAGAGTAAAAAAAAAACAGAGAAAAGTCTGATAATGCCTTACTGCTTATATTCACAAAGGAGCCAATAAAGTGTTTTAAGAGATAGTTCTTGATAAATTTAATCTGGATTACTGTAGAAAAAATACGATTTCAATTTGGTTCTGAGGTAAGGTTTCTGTACTTAACAATGTTATATCAATATCTTTTGAATGGTGAAACCTGCTTTTATGTATTTACTTATTAGCTATACATATAAAATTATGAAAGAAACTTTTTTTCATTTCCTAATGAAATATATTTGGATGCTGTAAGTATAACTAGTTTTAATGAGAACCTAACTTACAAAGTCAAACAATACAGAAACTTGTGAAAATAATCAGAGGATCACAATCAAAGACCAGCAAGGGTCTTTCCCTACATATGCCAGATATGCAGTGTTGTAATGAAACTAGAAAAAAAGGTTTTAAGACATGCTTACTGTCACCAGATCATTTATTGCTGTGACTTTCCTAACTACGGACAGAGTGTCGTAAATAGCCCCCTATATTCATTCTTAGGTGAAGTACTATGTTTTTCCTAGTAAAACAAACTGTGGAAATGTTCACAAATTGTCCTGTCAACATAATACTGTAAAATTTAGAAAGCAGGATTATAAATTTTCCTCACAAATTCCTCCCCACCCCACAGAGCACTTTTCTGGATGTAAGATAGTAGCTATTAAAACTAGTCAAAAGCCTAATAACAGAAAGTAAAATATTCTTAGAAAAGAATACTTATATTACATTGACCTTACCACTTATTACTACTCATATTACACTGGCCTAATTGTTTATATATTCTAAGTCATTCATGGCAAGAAGAACAAAATTCTCGACAGAGATTCTTAAACTCTTCTGTGCATACACATCACCTAGGACTTATTCCACAAGTACTGACTAAGAATTACTGGAGGATGGTCTCTAGAATCTGTACTTTTAAAATAAGCCCCTCAGTTATTCTGATACGGTGTCCCACTCAAACAAGTGAGAAACACTGATTTAGGCTATTAAAAGAGGAAACTACTCAAGGATTATTCTCATGAAAGGTAATCTTTTCTCATGGAAACATTTGGAAAGAAATTTTGAAAACTACACCCAAAAAAGGAACAATCCGTTAACATTTCAAGATCCTTATAGCATGATTTCAGCATGAAACAGACTTTTTAATGGCACTCAGTTAGGGTTAGCTTACTTTATCAGTAATAAAGACAGAAAAGAAAATAGAAGAGGGTTAATGAGCTATTGAAAATCTGATCTTACGAATCCTCTGTAACTGCATATAATCCTGCCTTAATTTGAAGACTCAGAATTCCAGGTAGTCTTAGAGAAATCTGTGACTAATGCATTTAAAAGGTCTTGAATTGACGTGTAGCAGTTTTTCTCAGTGTTTATTTATATGTAAAATATGAAATGTGTCAAATGCTGACACAGTATTAAGAATAATTTACAAGTTGACACTGCAATAAATGTTTAAATCTTATACATGGGGAAAAAAAGGAAAAATCATTGGAGTCAATCCTAATCAAGTTAATGTTGTAGGCAGAAAACATAGGGCATCAGTTTCACCCTTATGTTAACATAAGGATCAATTTGTTAGAAAAACATGGGCCAAAGAGGTTAAAGTAGAACATTTGTCTCTCTCTCTCTCTTTTTTGTTTTAATGTCACATGGTGACTTTTAAAGTTAATTAATTAATAGTTTTGGTTTGAAGATAAACTCGGAAGAAGAGGTAGAGATTAGAAAGAATGAGATGCATGTGTATTTGGTTCTTTAGTAAGAATGTGGAATTAGAACACATAATAATGTATGTTTTAGGAATGATTTTAATATATAACAGAAATGTATTATTCTTATGAAATTATAAAAGTCTCATGTGGGCTTCTGTTTTACATTATTTTTGCAAAGTTAATGACAGTTTTACCAAAAGAATAGCATGTGTGTGTGGGGGGGGGAGGGGCGTGGGGAGGGGTAGGGAAAGAGAAGGAGATATTGAGCTAAATCTTTATTTATAAATATTAGAAGACTTCAAATCTTAGCCCAAGTTTTTGGTAATGTCATTTTTATTAAAGATTCTGTGCATCTCAAGAGTCCAATTGATAGTTTCTGAAGTACTGTTAATCTTCATAAATGCCGTTGACTCACCACCAGCCACTAAAATTATGGCAGTTGTGGGATTCCCAAAAGCCACAGGGATAAATTATACCCTGACATTATGATTGAAAGGTTAATAGGTCTTTCTCTCTTGCAATAAATGTGTTTCTATATTCCATTCTAGGGTTTATTTTCTTGACTTCCTTTCTATACCATGGTATGTCCTGCATCTTGGCAGCAAAGGATTGTTTCAGTCAATTACAGTTTAAAGTTACAAGTATTAATACACTGAGTTGACTGCTCTACATATCTGAGCATGACATTTAGAAAGCAATTTGTAGGTTGTTTAGTAAAGTAATGTTTAAGCTCTAAGTAGAAGGCAGATCTCCAAACATCAACTTTTCATCCCAGTGACTACTGGAAGGAAAAGTGCTTGGTGAGCCATGCAGTTGTGTTCTTGTGTTTGGTGACCTCTCTCCAATCCTGCAGTTTCTGAGCCTGTCTGGGTCAGACTACTCTTGCCTGAATCTGCCTTAAGAAATTTGGTATGTTCCTGGTACAGTCTGGGTTGGCAATTTTAAAAGGTCAGTTTGAACCTTTGGGTTTGAAGACAATTAAAATGGAAGGTTGCAAGAAGGAGGAGGTAAATTAATCTGGACCAATTAATCAAGATGAACCGTGATTCTTTATTAGTTATAGAATCACAAACAGCTGAGAATTTGTAGAGTAATTGTACATTTTGTGTTACTGGTTATGAGCCAGATGTGGAATCTAATTCTGTTGTATTTGGTATGCCCTACCCAAATTTAGAAAATGTGTTAAGGGCTATTCAGAATCAGTGAAATGTAAGCACATTTTGGCAGAAGTCCAAATGTTCAGTTTCCTTCACTTGTAATTATCTCAAACACACATACATGCATAATTAAAAATAAAGTATTAAAAAGTCTAATAACAAAAATTTACCCCAAATTTCCATTGACTAGCACTTTGAGATTTATTAGTAAATGAAGATTTATGTTTATAAGAATGGCCCTGGGATGTACTAAAAAGTTTTCCTGATACATTTCAAAAATTATATTTTGTGTAGTTATATTATTAAATTATTTTTTGCATTATGCTTACTTGATAATTGATGATTCTTATATGACAACTCCAAGTTAACCATAATACTGTACCATCTCATTTATTTAATACTATGGAAAAATAAAGAAGTCCATATACTTGAATTTCCAGCTAATTAAAGCTAGATCCATTTGGGATGGAATTTTTAAAAATGTTTTGGTAGAAAAATTTCTAAAATAGATTACAAACTTCTCTGTATTTAAAATGAAGTATTCTAGATTCACTTTGATTTTTTCATGGTAACAAGTCATGATGCTGAATGATAATGATGGTATTTTCCTTTAAGGCAATGGTGACTCCAGGAATTATTTGGCCTCTTCTACTGTTTTTGGTGTTCTTTTGTTTTTGTTATAGTTTTTATAATTTGTTGAATATATTACCATAATAAAGACTGAAAAATTATATATAGTGTCTCTGAATGTATATATATATATGTGTATGTATATGTCTATATATTTATATGTCTATAAATCTATATATATAGCTTCAATAGGATTCTTAGCTATTTTATGCATTTGACACTAAAAGCCTGCATTTTCTTATTTTCTCTTCCTTTGCTGCTTTTAATTATTAGGACACTGGGATATAAAATTAGTTGTTTGTTTGAGTTTGGTTCAAGATAAGGACAAATAGGTTTTGAGTGGGAACCTGAGTGATTGCTTCGTGAGTTAAGGTCTTTGGTGTCTGGTCTTGGAGGCAACTATGACTTCAAGTCAGTAATTTTCCACCTACGCCAAAACATAAAGAATAGTATAGTAATCTCTTATATACATATAACCCAGCTTCAATAATTATTGTCATTTTTCCAATCTTCTTTCATCTCTTCTCTCACCTACACTTGTTTATAAATGTGTGTGTTGGTGAGCCTTTAAAAATGTTTCTTGTTCTAGCTCTTAGCTGTGCTGTGGCTTCATCCTTCTGTTATGTGAGATGATGCTGTGGCTGATAAACCAGGCAGCCTCATTTTCTAACGATGAATTACAGAATTTGGTAGCTTGGTGAGAACCTCAGACTCCCAAAACTTTATAAATGGGTTTTTAAAGGAAAATCTATTTGTCTATCATATATCTGTCCATCTATCCATCTGTTGAAAATCTATCTATAAAAAATTATTGATGAAAAACAGATCCAAAACAAACCGTAAAGGGGTTTTTACAAGGTCATAGAGCTGTTTGTCAGTCAAGAAGAGACTCTAGTCTGGCCTTCTAACTTGCAAATTGGTGCCCTTACCTCTATAGCATGTCAAGCAGGAATCAGAAATTATAGTACTTCGGAATGGCCTGAAGCTTCTCTGCATTTATACTGCATCAACTACCAGATAGAAAGTTTAGTCCACATGCGATAAAGGCTATTTAGAGGGCAACTATCCTGGTTTCATAGGAAGTCTTTTTAATGTAAGTCTATTGAGAATTTGGTGTTAAAGGTGAACACAAGGAACAAAGGGAATAGGAAATGAGGTCTTGCTCCTTAAGGGGTTCATAACAGACACCATTCCTTCCCCATATCTTGTGTTGGTGTTTTCCAGATTTCAGCATAACATGTATCATCTTCTGCCCCATTCAAGGGGACTTGGTTACATAGATGTGGGCATCTAGGTGAGTAGATTGATGCTGGTTGACTATTCCTCATTGTTTTCCAGGTTTGTCCTTACAGCTCCCTTTTCAAAGAGCACATGCATCTAAGAGAGGGCACCATCCTGTTCTCTTACCCTCTAATTGTGAGCAAGCAAATCAGACTCCTTTCCTCTCAGATTGCATGGAGAATGAGTCTCTAGAAAAGAGGAAACAGGTGTGAAAAGGCTAAGTGTGGAACACTGAAGAGAAGCTTGGCATATTTGCAATTTTCTTTAGGATAACTCCAGTCTTACAGCAAAGACTCAGGATGATATTAGTTGGAAACTCCAGACTGCATCAACTGAACATGTGATGAGGATGTGTGAGGAGTTATATACAGGGTCAGAAGGGGTCGACCATTTCTTCCACTGGATAAATCCATGGCTACCTGCATCTTCCACCACAGTGAACATTATCTTTGCTGACCTGTGAGGCTCATGAGTTGTTTTATTTTTTGTAGTTTACAAGGTGTTTTCATATAATCTCTTTCATTTCATGCTCACACTTAAAGTAGTAGAAGTTGTTTCCATTTTTCATTAGTGGCAGAACTGGAACTCAACTCATAATTCCTGATTAACTCCCAAGCCATTATTCTTTGCGGTGCCCTACAGCTGCTATGGAGGCACACACATACACACATAAAGACAGGCACATGTATACATTGAAAAATGGGAGCAAATCAGGTATGTATCTGGCCATAGCTTTTGTACTTAGGTATTCTCAAAAACAGCACATCTACTATGCTTCCTAAACTAAGAAGCTGCAGTTCAGTGGCATTTTGGGGATATCAGCATAGTGGATTCCATCAGTGATGGATATGTAAATACATATACATATTACTATCCTAAGCTAGTGCCCTGAGTGTCCTCCAAAAATGCACAGGCGGCCATCAGCATAAACCCATAGAGCTAATTGTTTTAGAGTTAATGGAAGAACACAGCCAACCTATCATTTGACTCTAGTAGTTGGAAAGCTCCCATACATCCAGAAAAACTTTCCTGATGTTGCTTACATTTAAGTAGCAATTGCTAAGGAAATCGAGTCCCAGAGAGGCTGAGTGACTTTACCATGCTTTCTAAAGTAGGAAGGCTCAGCACTTACAGGACCATGTTTCTGAGTTTTTTCTTCAGCCTTCAGAGTCGTAATGGTCTTGAGTGAGGTTACTCATGGCACCTGAGTATCTAAGCAGAGTGTGAGGCATGATTTTCAGTCCAAGCAGATTTCCAACCTTTGCCAGCTATGATTAGACATGTAATTGTGCAACTAAATTTAGTCTGTCATTTGCATATGTAATTAATTATAATATCATTAGGTTCTCTCTAGCCTCCCTTTCCTATAAATCAAATTACTCAGGAACTCTGATCTAATATGAAGATCTTTTTAAAAAGTAGGTATCACATTTTGAAGGCTAGAACCAAGAGCTGTTTATAGCACTCTCACTTCAAATTCAGAGCCTTCTGTTGAGATGACACAGCTTTAGTCTTTCTGGAAACTATCTCAGTAAGTTTTTCACAGCAGCACTTTGTCTCTTCAGTAGCATTCAGTGTTTAATAGTGATCATGAAAACCAGATCATCCCAAACCAGATACTTCTTCACTGGCACCCACATAGGATTATTCATTTACGTATTCATTGACTGAACACACTTTTATTGAGTATGAATCCTCTGTGTGTCAGGTCCTGTCTCTTGGAGTTGTCTCTAGGTACCCAGTTTGGGTAGGGAACTCTAAGGGTGAGGATTTAAGAACAAGGATCCTCCCTTGCTGGCAGCTCACGTATCTCCCAGAGTGCTCCCTCTGTGGATAAAGAATGCAAGCTGAATTCTTGCTCCTTGGTTTTAATCTTCCCAACTTATGTGTCTTGCATGGTTTACAGGAGTGCTGAGGACTGGGAGGGACCCAAGGTCACTAGAGCCTCCAGACTCCTCCATTGACTGAGAACACTATATACTGTTACCACTTGATGGTAAAATAATTGAGAACATCAGTCTAAATAATAAAAAAAAAAAATCAAGTATGATTGGAGCCAATTTTGATTTCCAAGGCCCTTGAATGAGGGGAAGGGTACATGATAGTCTCGGGCTTTTACAAAGCAGTGGTTTGCATTCTTGAAGAGCGGTAGAAGGCAAGATTGGGGGAGGCCAGGTGGGAAGGATTTACCTGAGTTGATGAAAGATACTGTATATAGGATCAATTTATCGAAGGAGCTGGCAGGAACTAAGCAACAGTTTCCACTTGACCAAACCTAAATTTGGAGACTGGCCGCCACCCTGGCGGAGTGTGGGAGTGGAACTAGAAATTGGAGGCTGGGTGAAGTCCAGTCAGCCAAGTGGTTACGTTTGGTATAAGTCACATAGACGTGGAGCAGGCTCTGCTGGGGAATAATCTGCCCAAGTCGCGCAAGCATGATGAGAGTTCAGTCCTACATTTTGAGAAGTGAATAGAAGAAACAAATGAGGGTTAGGAGTCAGCACATCTCAAAGCTGTAGAGAAAAATATCTTTCCTATTGAGGTGATATAATATTTTATAGCAGGTAGAAAGGACCAGACATTCTAAATCCTTCTTAAATGTGTACAGATGAACAAGGAACATGTCGATTGATTCATATATACATATACAAATTTTTATTCCCTCTTCTATTTGGAGGTCATTTTTCTGAAAACTGTTTCCACTGTTCAGAAAACAGGTAAGAATAAAGAAATAACAAAGAAATATAAATTGCTTAAACTGATATTGCAATTTTTTACTTTGTTTACACTTTTTTCTTATAGAAAAGATTATAGCACCCTTACTCAAACCCTATTTACTCCTACTTTAGTTACAAAGTTAATGACCTTATTATGTAATTCCTTATTTTTTGCGGATTATAAGTACCAAGTGGTAAAGGGTGGGAAAAGGGCATCCCTGCTAGAGGCAGGCATATTGACATCAGAAAGATGTGCTCTCTAGATTGCATTTCTGAAAAGGTAAATGATTGCATGAATTGAATTAATGAATGTTGAATGACCCACAGAAACAGTGAAAAGCAGCCATATGATTTAAATAAGTATAATGTTTTAGAACCACTTCATATAGGATCTGCTCCTTTACATTTTGATCATCCCTAAAAATGTCAGTATGTAATATATATGGTCAAAATGATTAAATCATTTTTATTTTAATCTTTCAGATGTCTCAGAAGTTGTATGATCAGTCTTAGAAAGTAGTAAAGTTTTTCAAGAATTTCTGATTCTGAGGGATCTGAAAACAAGAGTCAAGTTCTACAGTATCATGGTTAAAAGATGAAGTATCAACATTTGTAGTATTTTGTGTATACATATATGCATATATATATATACACATAGAGCTATTTCAGACAACTCAAAAATGCATTTTGTTTAATTTTTCAGTGGCTGTCAATGTTTTAATGTTTTTAATTTCATAGTGAATTTACATGATGCATGACATTCAGATGTGCAAGATTTTCCCTTTTGAATGTCCAATCCTTCAATCCTTGATGTCCGTATTGGAAGTATAATCTCATCTCTTACACTCAAGAAAACATATTGGAATACAAGTAACAGTAATGAGGTTGGAAAGCTAATCTTGAATCTGCTTTAAGTTATTAAAATATATTTGCAAACTTTAATTTACTTTAACTTTGATTGGTAATATTTCTTGTGACATATCCTGTGACTGATTATAACATAATAGTATGTCATGAAAACTTGGTTGACTACTGTGGCTGAAGTGGCAGGAGTTTAGGATTTTAGAAACTTGAATTTTTCTCCAGGCACAAAGTTTACCCTTCTGCCAAATTAATCCCCTGGGTTTATTCAACTGGTCTCCAAGGGGTCTTCTAGTTTATACCCTTGCCTCTTGGCAGGGTGTATTTTTCCCTAATTAGATTGCAGTGGCCAAATGCTTTATTCTTCTCTTAACAATGTAGCTATGGAATTGCATGTTACTTATTATGCATCAGTGTTATGTCCTAGTTTCTGCTCTTTCACAGTCCTGGTATATTCGTGAAAATGTAATGTAATATACAACAGCTTGTTTTTTTTTTTTCAGTATCTTGGAATATTGTAGAAGGGAGTGATTTGCTAGAAAGGTAAGAAGAGGGAATTAAGGCTTCAATAAATCTGTGTTAAGCTCACTGCCTTGCTGTATTTGAGGTCTTAACTAGTTTATTTCAGGCCTGGTGTTCTCCCTAAGGTACTTGGAACCCGAGCTATTATATTTTAGAGGTAATGATATTTGGGACAGAAATTTCCAACTCTTGTATTGTGATATGCTAGGGGATCCTCAACTGTTTCAAGGAGGATTACAAAATAACTCAAAAGAAAATGCATTTTTAATTTAACTTAATTTAATTAATTAATGCCTATCATTGAGCTACCTTTTCTTCAGTGGTAGGTATGACCTGGACTGTGCTAGGTACCAGGCATTTAAAGACAAATGATTCATAGTGCCAACCCTCAGGGAGCTTAGTCAAGTAAAACAGATCTGCTAAAAATGTAATAAAATGTTATAGGTACTGCTTATAGGGGAGGATTCATGGAAGTGATAGTTCTTGAACTTGAAGTAGGACTTCAGAGGATGACTTCTCTGATCAGTCAGATGGCAATGTTTCTTCCCAGATGCAGGCTGGGAGGAATTTTGCAGGTGGTCTTTTATGTCTGTATGTGTGACTGAATTCTGCAGCAATCTGTATTTCTTTTTCAAAAAGTCCTGAAAGTTTGTAGAAGTAGGGAATAGCATGTCTCATAATATTTTCTCTTTACCACTCATTTCCTTTGACTTATGTTGGGGAAGGCACATGAATATGTTTGTATGTATGTATATATGTTATATAATATATTAATTATATATTAATGTATACATTATATATAAATTTGTAGCTGAAGCTAATAGAGGTGCATAAAAATACTCTTACCAAAATTTAACTTGCTTTCATGCCAGCAAACACTTGGTCCTATTGGCAGGCATGAGCAAATGTTTACTTTCAGAGCCTAAATAGGAAATCCCTAAGAGGTAGGGAGGATTTTTTCTGATGGTAAAAATGAACTTCCAGAATATAAACAGTGCCTATGCTGTTATAAGCATTTTTAAAATAGCAGCTGGCATTTATTTGCATATCCATTCACCTATTTATCAAGTATTTCTTGAGTGTTTACTACGTATAATGCCTTTGTGAGGGACTGTGATAATAAATCTAGGCTGTCAGCTCCCTGAGTGCAGGATTAGTTTCTTATTAATTGTTGGATCTTTGTACCCAGCACAGTACCTGACAAATGTAGACATTCAATATATGTTTGGTGGGTTAACATGACCTATACTGTGAGGGTGTATGGGAAATGAAATTTTTGTTCCAGAAAGTATATATAACACAATTGAAGACATATTCAGAAGTAACTGGTAAGTGGTCAGTATAGGGCATGTGCTGTTTATTTGTGCACAATAAATATATAGTGTTTGGGAAAATCTGTGGAAATATGTTCCAGCTGAGTGAAACATGATGATACACAAATGGAGATGTCACATTCTTTATTGATGGCTTCAATTTGTAGGATTACCATGTCAGGAAAAACACAATGTTGCTAATTGATTTTGGTTCAAGATAGATTTTCTGTTATTGTACGACAAGCAACTTTCATCCTCTTGGTTCCCAACTTACCTCTCAGAAAATGAGTAATTTATCTTCAATATATAATAACTTCATGAAGATGGTTTGCATGGTACATGGAATGTTTTAAGTGCATTTTTTAAATGGAATAAATATTTTGGTAGTTTGTATGTTGGCTGTGTCTTCGTGACTCAATCTGGCAAAATTGTTACATAATTGTTGCATTTTGTGTCTGAGAGATGGCAAATTTACATGTTTGGTGGTTTCAGAGAAAAGACTTGGTAATCAGTAAATACTTGTTTACCTTATTGTCTTTCTAAGGTTATTCTAGTTCTGGCTTGAACAGGCATGTATTATATTGCAGAGGGATTGGGAAGTGTTTGATCCATACTGCTATTCTTCTATTTGGACTGTAGGAGAAATAATAAGGATTGACAACTAGGAATGATTTTCCATGGAATTTAAGGATTTTGGTTTAATGTCCTTTTTAATTAAAAGAAAAAGTAATACTCTTTAAATTGGAGATGGAAATAGACATTTTCAATGCCGTTATGTTATTAATTTTAAAAATTAGTAATTAAAATTGGAATTGTTTGGACTTGTCTCCTTTTAGATGTAACTGTTACATTTCTGAGAAAGCTCCTGAAGAATCTCATTTGGGGCACTGATTACAAGTCCCACACTAAACTTTTCACTATTTCCCATAAAATCTAGGCTCTTTCATACCACTTTCATATGTACTTCCATTTGTCTGTGACTGGAAAGCCCTTCCCCCAGCGCTTATGATGAACTGCAGTACATCTTTCAAGATAAAGCTCAAATGTTCCCTTCTAAGATTCCTTCAGTCTCTTGAGTTCTATGCTTCAGTTGTGTTTTCAAATCCTCTAATAGAGACCAGGCACGTCAGTGTAATTTAACTCTTTCTGCCTGCCTCATGTACCTGTGAGTTCTTTCTGGCTCAGGATTGTGCTTTATGCTCTGTTGTACCTTCAAGGAATGGTGCTCAGTTCACAGATGAAGTTTAACACATTGTTGAATTTATTGTTGGAGAGATGAATGAGATCTTTGCTAAGGGGCCTTGCATGGTACTTCCTTTCTTCTTGGAGAAACTGTAAGTCTATCAGTGTTCTGAAAGTGCCCGATTGTCCCTGAACTAAATTTGTTCTTGTGGCTGTGGCTCACGAAGAGGCAGGTTGGTGAACACAAGCTGTCATCCTGCAAAGGAGAGGAACTCCCTTGTCTTTCTCAAGTTTTCATCTCCTCTTTACCCCACCTACCTTCTTTTCACACAGCTTCTGAATCACTTCGGAGGGAGCTCTTCACTGAAAGGGATACATAGGGCTAACCAGTGCCTTTAATGTAAGGGCTAGTTTCTCTGTTTGCTTTGTGTTTCTGAGGACATTGTTGATACAAAAAATAATAAGCAATAGCTTCCTGCTGTAGAAAGCTTTCAAACCTGTGCCCTGAAAAGAAAAATAAATCTTTTTTGAGTATAAATAATCACTCATATATTTTTGCAACGGCTAACACTAAGTGTCTTTGTTAGTCTAAGCTATCCAGAGGGAGTTGGAAAACCTAACAGTGCTGGGATTTAATAGTGAAATGGCATAATGCCATTAATAGTTATTGTGGGAAATATAATTTCTTGTGGATTTTATAGAATCTGTTATAGAATTACAGATACTTAAAACCATTTGCATGAATTTCAGTCCTATTTATTCTTTTAAATAAGAGATTTTTGGTGACCTTGGAATAGCACTGAATTTTCCATTGGTAAAACAGCGATGGATAATAGCTTCCAAAATTTGCTGTAACAATCGAATGAGACCAAGTAAATGAAACCTCTTTGAAACAAAATATTAATATTGTTCAGATATAAATTCTTATTATAAAATCCCTCCCACTTAAGATAGTTTCTTTCTTACTTTCTTTTAAATGACCAAGCTGTGCTTATCTTTGTCTAGGTCTGGTACATTGTTCATTATGTAATATAATAGAAATGTGGAGAGTACAAAAGAGAGGACAATATGGTTCCTGTAAATCATAGATGACCTTAAAGAGAATGGACTCCTTTATTTAGCAGATGGGGAACAGAAACTTAGAATATGTAACTTATCAAACGCTGAACAGTTTTTAGTAATATAGCTAAATTATTAATTAGTAATATAACCCATAAATATGAAATAGTAAATTGTAATTAATAATTTGGAAAATAGGAGCGAAAATTTCCCCTTACCTCCTTTTTTTTTTTTTTTTGTGAAAGCTGCCTTGTGTGAGCTATATTAAGCAGATGTTGGAAAATATGAGATTCTAATAATTTTCAAACCTCATTTCTGTTTATTTTACCTCAATATATGAAAGGGAGTTTCCAGCACATCAATAAGTTTTCTTTACTTATTCTTATGTTTTAATTAGTAAATGTGGTGATATAGCATTTGTATTTCTGAGAAATATAAAGGAGTATAATTTGTTCTGCCCTCATTCTTGATCACAGATATTTGAGAAGTGTTTGTAGTTGAGCCTTGGAATGGTTCAGTTCTTTGTTCATTTTAAATGTCACTGTCCTATTTCATGCACTATTCCTTAATCTCATCTCTTTACCTTTATCCTTATCCTCCTTTCAAAAGCTTAATATTTGGTTATTGACAGTATGACAAAATTTTTAAATTTTAGTGGTAGTGTTTTTCCACACCTCCAAACTGTTCCAAATGCATGAGGTGACTTTTAAATCGGGCAGATTCAGCTGTGGGAAAGTATGGATACTTGCCAGCAGGGGCATCCAGCTCAAATTAAAGTAGCTTGGGGAGAATCATTGACAAAACTTAGTTTTGCTTTAAAGAGTTCACACAGGAAAGATGTTTTCTTTAGCACTAATGAAATAACTGCACCTAGTAGATCATAAAGCTCAACTCTCCAGGGCCTAGAAACCAGGACAAGAGCAACTCCTAATGCAGTGTGATCTGTTCATGACCTTCTTAGAAAAGAACATCTCATTTCTCCCTAAGGAATGCATTTTCAAATGCACCTTCCCTCATACTCTTTAAGAAATGCATTTTCAAGTGCATCTTTTCCTCACTTCTTCCCTTGGATCATACTGAACATAATGAATGAGAAGAACACTGAATGGGAAGGCAATCAGTGTAGCTAGCCTAGTTAAATCACTGACCAAATATTTTTCAAACGGTTTATGTGCGCGCGTGTGTGTGTGCGGGCGCAATACTTGTGTGTACACTACCTGAAGGAGTATAGATTTGAACGGAGGTGGACCATATGGAACACAGCTGGCAATATCCACAGAGGTAATGCTGGCATAGTAGAAGGACACGGGCTTGAATTAGGTCATGCCCTGGGTGCAGTTCTGGGCACCAGAAGATGAGACCTGGCAGGCACTTCCCCACCCCCAAGGGGGAACAATCTGGTCTGGCTTCTGGCCCCAAATTATTGTTAACTCTTGAGACCAGGCACATCAGACCTGGTGGAGGCAAGGCTTGCTTTGCCAGGACCTTGGTGCTTGTAACATCATAGACAGAGAACAGGGGCAGTCTGGCCTTTCTTTTTCTCCTGGCCTTGAACATCACTTTTCAGACCCATGTGGGCACAAAATCTGAGGATAGTTGCACAAAGATACATATGAAAGTGCAGCTTATATTCAAAGAGAAAAGACTACACTCTAATTTCAAAAAGTGAGTTTTCTTCCTCTTTAATATTTATCAGCCACATTTATTCCTTGTGCTCCTCAAGGTCGCTTCAAATTCTGGGATTCTGTCTGTTAGGATTCCTCACTTTAAATAGCTGATAACCCAAATAAAGAAAAGAAGTGAACCAAACAAAAAGGCTGTAAGAAATTGGCAGGGATTTGTGTTCCTATTTCACTGTAACCAAGACCAAATAGGGTAAGGATAAAACCATACTCCTGTTTTTCCCTTCATACCTTCTTCTGGGCTTGTTAGAGTTAAAGCCCTGTCAAGATTTTCCCAATTCAAGGCTGTGCCATTGAAAGGTAAACTGATCCAGAATCATGGAGCTAGAAGGAAACAAACCTTCTCATTTTATAGGGTAAAAGATTGAAATGACAGCTTAGGGTCACATGGAGACGTTTTTAGACTGTAAGCGGATTTGTACCTTTTGTGAGAGAGATCCACATGGGTGAAAAATTAAAGGTCATGGAACATCGTCGATGGTTTTTATCCAGCTGAGTTTACTAGACTCAAATTTAACTGTTCAAGAATTACTGAGGTTCAAAGTCAAAACCAAATAACCAAATGCAAGATAAAGATTTGGAGAAGATCTTGCTATCAGATATGTGTGCAGGGATGAATCATGATATCTATAGTGTAGGCCCTGAGAAGATTGCTATTGTTTAAGTCTATAGAATTTTCATTAGTATAATCCCTTTAATCGATGACTGTGTAGTTGCTGCATCCTTTGTCAGTTTGTAATAAACAACACTAATTTTAGTGTACTGCAGAGTGGGCTAAAAACTGCATTTCCCAGGCTGGCCAGTGCAGGATGATTGTCTGGTTATTTCATCTGGTTAAGTGAATGTCTCTACCTAGCTGATAAAAGCTTCAGGCTTTGGAAGAGTTCCAGAGCCTCCTTTAAGCTTGTAGGAAAACGTGGTCGCATTTCCAGTGTGCTGTGTGTTCAGTGAGTTTGGTGCAGTGCAGCAAGCTTGTATAATAGCCCCATGTTGATGCTTGGATTGGCTCATTGCTCTACTTGCAGGAGTGGGAAGTACTCACTAATTTCTGTGCAAGGGTTTGTGTGTGTGTGTGTTTGTGTGTGTGTGTGTGTATTATATGCATGTATGCATTTGTGTGGGTGCATGTTTATTCTTTAAATTCTATTAACCAAGTGTCAAGTACATCTGCCATTATCTTCCTTAACAAGGTAACTATTTCTGGTGTCCCATTTTATTCAAATCTTAGAAAATTCACTTCATTTTTGCTAACACTTTGGAATGCTCTTTTTTCCAGAGTCTGTTTTATTTTTATTTATTTATTTATTTTATTTTTTTTTAAATAAGACCCTTTTCTGGTTTACATATGAGGCACTCTGAATTTTGGATATTTACCACTTCTGCCCCTGGTATCCACTCCAGTCCTGCTTTGCCAGCACTTTACTTGAATCTAGACATGCTTCTTATGAAAGGACAGATTGACAAGTTTCAAAGGGCAGAATCACAGAAATTAGAACTAAGAGGAGTACTGATATTTTTTAGACCAATCTTTTCATTTTACAAATGAGGAAATGGAGGCATGTAGGTGAAAGAACTTGTTCAAAATCAGTTAGTTAAAGCTGGGCTAGAACCTGGGCCTGCTGACTTTTAGCCCAATACTTTTTCTGACCTAATTGTATTGAATTTTTCTAGAACACTGTGAGAGATGAATTGAGTTTCCCCCGATATATACTGTAATTTTCTTCAGGGCCATGATTGTTATTTAATAGCTCACTGAAGCTCTTTTAATGCATTTTACTTCTCTTGAAAGTTTTAAAGAATAAATCAATACACTTAGATAAATTGTACTTTATTAATACTCTTCATATTGATTTGCACATAGTAGGCACCCAATAAATGTTTGTTGAATCAATTTTGTAATCAGAACTGAAAGAAAAGTGTAAGATAGATGAAGCTTGTCATTCTTGTTAAATGCAAATATTCTGTGTAGTCTGCCTGGCACATGGGAAGCCCGCCCTCTGTCAATGGAGAGGATCTTGAATATCCTTTGGGAGCAGTCCGGCTTGATCCAGTTTTTTGGAAAGCTTTTAACTAAAATATTTCTCTGAGGATTGCTTAGAAAAGAGCAACCTGATGTAGCTGCCTATGCACCTGACTCCAAGCTTACTGAGCTTCTCTAGAACACACAGGATGGTTAACAGGGCCTGCTTTGGAGTCAGTTCCAACCTCAGCTGCACTGTTTGTTTGTTGTGGGACATTGAGTAAATTATTTAGCCTTTTTAAACCCCGGATTCCTCTACAGCAAAATGAGGATAGTAATAGTAGCTAATTTAGGGTGCTACTGGGGGTAGTATGTACTTGGCCTAGTACTGGGAATACGGCGGGCTTCCAGTAATTTCTTGTTTTTATTAGAGAGCTGTTCTGAAGATTAGGCAATTACTATATGTGACCTTGAGCAAATTACTTACTTTCTGTTTTTCAATTCCTTCATCTGTAAAATGGGGATGACAATAGAAGTTACCTCATAAGGTTGCTGTGAAGATTAAATGAATTCATACATGTACAGTGCTTAGAAGAGTGCCTGTCATAACTGAGGGCTCAACAAATATTAGTGATTATTACTGTTATATAAACCACTTTGCACTAACTACTATATGGTAACTGCTATGTGGTAACTGCTCATTAGTAACTTTTGTTGTTATGATTACTTACTTTCTCTTCCCATTTAGAAGAATTGATCTATAAAAATAAGTGGTATCTCTGTACCAAATGTATCAGGATCTTTTATGGCATTTTGTTTTATAAGACCAAATTAAACGCTTGCTCTTGTAGCTCCATCCTTAAGTTAAAAATAGAATATGTTGGTGTAATAGTTTTGTATTATTCACGTAACAATTTGCCATAAATTTAGTGGCTTAAAACAGCATATGTTAATTATATTATGGTTCTGTAGGTCAGAAATCCAATACGAGTCTTGGCTAAAATCAAGGCATCAGCAGGCTGCATTCCTTCCTGGAGGCTCTAGGGGACAATCTGTTTCCTGATCATTTAGATATTGGTAGATTTCAGTTCCATTTGATTGTAGGACTGAATGCTCCATTCCCTTACTGGCCATCAGCTGGGGGCTACCCTTGGCTCCCAGAGGCCTTTCTCAAGTCCTTGCACATAGCTCCTTCCATCTCAGAACCAGCAAAAGTGCCTCAAATCCTTCTGACTCTGCCATCTCAGTCTGACCAGAAAAGGTTCTCTTCCTGTGTGGATTCATGAGATTAGATTGGGCCCACCTGGTTAATCCAGAACAATCTCCCTGACTTGAGGTCCGTAATGTTAATTTTTTTTAAAATTCATTATTATTGAGATATATTCACATACCATGCAGTCATACAAACCAAAGCGTACATTAAATTGTTTACAGTACCATTATATAGTTGTGCGTTCATCACCAAAATTACTTTTTGACATTTTCATTACCACACACACAGAAATAATAAGAATAAAAATTAATATTTTGGTCCATGGGCCTTTTGAGACAAACCTATTTTTATGATTACTCTTTTAGGGGTTATTTCTTGCACAAAGTCATGTTTTGTGGAAGCTTCAGGTTTGTGACTTAGTATCCACTCTTTTCAAAAGCCAATTCTCCACCAGGTGAACTTTTACTTAAAGACCAAGGTCAAAGGTCATCATTTTCATCATGTCCTTTTTTTAGTGTTCTGTTCAGTCTGTCTAACCCCTTCTTCTTTCCAGAATTTGTGATTCATTTCTTTGTTTTATCTCTCCATCGTGTCTTCACTGAATCATGACATGCCTTCCCTACCCTGTGGTTGTTTATGTACGTGCCTGGGTCTCCTGCTGCACTGTGAGCTCCCTCACAGCAATGATTGTTTCTTAACAACCTTAAAACCACTTGTATCTTTGGTGCCTAATACAGTACCTGACAGAAGATAAGCATGCAGTGCATGTTGTTTGTATTCTGGTGTGCTGATTAATAGTTGAATATTTGTTCATCAGTCACTCAACAGTTATCTACTGACCAAACACAGGATATAAAACTTGGGACCAGAGGCAGAGCCATAAATAGAAACATTTCTGCCACCCTAGGGGTTTGTGGCCTAATTTCTAGGGAAGCATCAATGTGATAAATCTCTGACAGAATGAGTTGTACATCCCTCATGAGGAGGTAAATGCAATTGAGGGCAGGGAAGGCCATTGAAATTATTTAACTTTTATCTCCTAAATGCTTACCCAGAGTTTCCAAAGTCAAATATTATTTTCAGGTCTTCTGACTTCAATTTTAGATTTATAATACTATTTTCTTGTAATGTGTAATATATCAGAACAATTATAAATATTTGCAATATTAGGTGACTTGGATGTAAATCATTTCATCTGTTTATCTGAATATCAGAATTTTGGCTGCAATTGACAATTTGGGTTCACTCAGTTCAGTTATCTTTCCTTAACACCACTCCAAGGAGAATCTTATAACTCAGGCAACAGAAGGATTAGTTGAGAATGACTGAACTCATATGGAATGACTTTTTGTTCAGATTTTGAATTAGTTACCAAAAGAAAATTTACATTTATAAAAGAAAGTACAGTAAATATACAGATAAAATTACATTGCCATTCTCATATTAACTCCAAATTTCAACCTTAAGGAAAATGTTTCTGCTTCGTTCCTTATCTTCATTTATGGTCTTTCATAGACATGGTGTGGCATTGTCTTTAACCTTCTGTTTGGGGCCCCTGTTTCTGTTCTAGGCAATCATATTAGATTTATTATTATTATATTTTAAATCAGAGTTTTTGTGTTAAAAGTAGGAAATTATGTTTCTTAAAGTTTCTCAGAGGTCAGAGTTTGAAGTTCAGAGTCTTTGGAGCTCTGTTTTCTATGGTTTAAGCTCTTTGTGCTATTATACAAATTTTTGAGATGCTGACATTTAGGGCTTTGCACAAGGTCAGAAAAAACTCATTTAATAGACTTTGTTTTAACCCATATTCAAACTCTACTTTGTAAAAACACAATTTCTTATTTTATTGGTATTATACGAAGTATATTTCCAATGCTGGTTTGAAGTTTTATACAATTTTCCTGTAATGGGGCTCATGACTTCCTAGGGGTTACTTTACTTGCAACTGGATTTTGTATGCATCTTGTTTTAGTTATCTATTCCTGTATAATAAATTACCCTAGAACTTAGTGCCTTCAAAATATAAACATTTATCATTTCACACAATTTATGTGGGTCAAGAATTCAGGAGTGTCTTAGCTGGGTAGTTATGGCTCAGGGTCTTTTATAAGGTTGCAGCAATTAAAATATTGGCTGAATATGCAGTCATCTGAAACCCGATTGGGGCTGGAGGATCCTGGTCCAAGATGGTGCATTCAGATGGATAGAAAGTCAGTCCTGGGCATTGGCAGGAGGCAGTTCCTTGTTATATGGACTTCTCCATAGGGATGCTTTAGTGTCCTCCCAACATGATCACTGGCTTCCTTCAGAGGTAATGATCTAAGAATGCAAGGAAGATACCACGGGATCTTTTATGACAGTCTCAGAAATCACACGCTGTCATTTCTGCAACACCCTACTGGCTACACAGCTCCACTCTATTCAGTATGAGAGGGGACTATAAAAGAATTTGAATGCCAAGAGGAGAGAATCATTGGGATCCCTCTTGAAGTCTGGCTGTCATACAAAATATTACTGTTGTAAACCTATCTGACTGATTAACTACTGGTTCTGCATACTTAAAAAATATAATTTAAGTGTATTTAGGCCTGAATAGAGAATCATGTCAGGCAAGCAGCAGGAGCTAGTAGGATACAGGGTTAAGAGTATTGGAAATAGTAGGGCTGGATTCAGAATCAGAATAGCAGCAGGAATCTAGGTCAGGAAGACAAGTCAGAAAAGAATAGGTATTGAACAAAGCAGTATATCAGATCAGCTGCCTCCTTTGATCAAGAGAATTAGTGAGGTTAGAGAAAAGGGTTCTAGGAAACAGGGTCCAGAGAAGAGGGTAAGAAACACACCTTGCTATTTACCCTCAAAGAAGTATTTAATCTAATGGATTTTTTTTTTGTTTTTTTGTTTTTATTCATTTTATTGAGATATATTCACATACCACGCAGTCATACAAAACAAATTGTACATTTGATTGTTCACAGTACCATTACATAGTTGTACATTCATTACCAAAATCAATCCCCGACACCCTCATTACCACACACACACAAATAACCAGAATAATAATTAAAGTGGAAAAGAGCAACTAAAGTAAAAAAGAACACTGGGCGCCCTTGTCTGTTTGTTTGTTTGTTTGTTTCCTTCCCCCACCTTTCCACTCATCCATCCACAAGCTAGACAAACAGGAGTGTGATCCTTATGGCCCCCCCAATCCCACTGTCCCCTCTCATAAGCCACATTTTTATACAATTGTCTTCAAGATTCATGGGTTCTGGGTTGTAGTTTGATAGTTTCAGGTATCCACCACAAGCCACCCCAATTCATTAGAACCTAAAAAGGGTTGTCTATATTGTGCATAAGGGTGCCCACCAGAGTGACCTCTCGGTTCCTTTTGGAATCTCTCTGCCACTGAAGCTTATTTCATTTCCTTTCACATCCCCCTTTTGGTCAAGAAGATGTTCTCCATCCCACGATGCTGGGTCTACATTCCTCCCCAGGAGTCATATTCCACATTGCCAGGGAGATTCACTCCCCTGGGTGTCTGATCCCATGTAGGGGGGAGGGCAGTGATTTCACCTTTCAAGTTGGCTTAGCTAGAGAGAGAGGGCCACATCTGAGCAACAAAGAGGCATTTGAGAGGAGGCTCTTAGGCACAATTATAGGGAGGCCTAGCGTCTCCTTTGCAGCAACAGTCTTCCCAAGGGCAAATTCCGTGGTAGAGGGCTCAATCCATCAAACCACCAATCCCCTATGTCTGTGGGCATGTTAGCAACCATCGAGGTGGGGTAGGCCAATACCCCTGCATTCTCCACCAGCTCCTCAAGGGGGCTCTGCATATGTTTTCCTTGTTTTTTTTTAAACTTTTTTTTCTTTTCTAAATCAACTGTATGAAAAATAAAAAAAATTAAAAAAGAATAAAAAAAAATACAATAAAAGAACATTTCAAAGAGACCATAACAAGGGAGTAAGAAAAAGACAACTAACCTAAGATAACTACTTTACTTCCAATGTGTTCTCACTCTACCCCAAGAAGGTAACCTAATATAGCAACATTTCTGTGAACTTGGTCCTACTATACCCATCATAAATTAACAGACCATGGTCATTCCTGGGCATTCCCAGAACATTAAATTTACCCATGATAGCTTATCTGTTCTTATTGGATTTTTGTTCCCCCTTCCTTAATTGCTCTCTATTGCTAGTTCCCCTACATTCTACATTATAAACCATTTGTTTTACATTTTTCAAAGTTCACATTAGTGGTAGCATATAATATTTCTCTCTTTGTGCCTGGCTTATTTCACTCAGCATTATGTCTTCAGGGTTCATCCATGTTGTCATATGTTTCACAACATCGTTCCTTCTTACTGCCGTGTAGTATTCCATTGTGTGTATATACCACATTTTATTTATCCACTCATCTGTTGAAGGACATTTGGGTTGTTTCCATCTCTTGGCAATTGTGAATATTGCTGCTATGAACATTGGCGTGTAGATATCTGTTTGTGTCACTGCTTTCCGATCTTCCGGGTATATACCAAGAAGTGCAATCGCTGGATCGAAGGGTATCTCTATATCTAGTTTTCTAAGGAACTTCCAGACTGACTTCCAGAGTGGCTGAACCATAATCTAATGGGTTTTTACGGTTTGCGTGTATGGTGATGATGAATTGGGTTCAGTAGTGGATAGGCAAATAGATTTCAACGACAACAACTTGAACATTTATGTCAAAATTGACAACAGCAAACAGCTTTTTGGAGCTAAGGTGAAGATATGCTAATTCCATAGTTAAAGCAGTGGTTTCCCTCCATTTAGCAAGGCAATGAACAGAATTATACTAAATGTCCAAAGTGTCTTTTGGTAAATGTAGCACCTAACAATCTACATAGCTTTTGAATCTGTTAGGTTATTATTTAGTGTTTTTCTTACAGTGTGGAGTTCAATTACTAATAGCACTGTTAATGTTATATTAACATTATATATATATTTTTTTCTTTTCTTTTCTTCTTTTTTTTTTTTTTTTTTTTGATGTTTAATTTACACCAGGGCTATTATTTAGGTTCATCCCAACAACACAACTATGAGACATGCAGAGTTAATTTAGAAAAACAATGGACTGTGGAATGAAATAGACTTGAATGTCAGCCTCAAATCTACCACTTACTAGCTCTGGCTATGGAATTTTGGTAAATTATTTGGCCTCTCTAATCCTAGTTTCCTCATATGTAAAATTGGGGATTAAATCAACCTACCTCAAAGATTGTTCTGAGGGTTTAATAGGACAATACATGTATAAAACTTAGTGTGCCTGATTGATGGTAACCATCAGTAAAAGTTAGCTATTAATATTATTGATATAAATACCTTTGTTTTTAAATCAATTCATTCATTTTTTCAACAATTATTTATTGATTTCCTTTTGTGTGCCAGGTACCTTTTTGGGTTCTGGGAAATAGAAGTGTAAAAAAAGTAAAAAATCCCTGTCCTCATGTTGTTTTTAGGTAATAAGTAAGCACATAAAGTATGTAAGATGGTGATAAATTCTATAAAGAAAAATAGAACAGAGAAGGAGGAAAGCAAGTGCTGTGGTTGGGAGGTGGTAGTAAATACTCTTTTGTCTATGATCAAGGGAAGCCTCATTGACAAGGTGACATTTGCTAGAGAATTGAAATAAGCGAGAGAAAGACTTATGCTTGTGTTTGGGGGAAGGCATTCTAGGCAAAGGGAGCAGAGAGTGACAAGGTCCTGAGGTGGGAATATACTTGACAGGTTTGATAAACATCAAGGAGTACACCTGGATGAGCAGAGTGAGTGAGGGGAAAGTGGTAGGGGATATTGTCAGAGAGGTGGCTCATTTACGGTTTTGCAGATCATAGTGAATACTTTGTCTTTAACTCCTAGGGAGGTAGGAAGACATTTGAGGGTTTTTAGCAAAGGGGTGACATGATTTAACTTATATTTTATAATGATCTCTGACTACTGTGCTGGAATGGACTGCAGGGGCCAGAGTTAAAATATTATACTATTGAAATTGTCCAGGCACAAATAATGGTGGATCGAACTGGGTGGTATTGGTGGAGGTAGAAAAGAGGTCAGATTCTGGACATATATTGTAGATAGAATTGACAGCTTTCAAGAATAACTCCAACTTTTTTGACATGAGCAACTGTAAATATGGTTATTTATTAATAGGATGGGGACATTTGTGGATGGGCATCAAAAGTCTGGTTTCAGACATACTACATTTGAGAAGCATTTTAGAGACATCCAAGTGAAGTGGGTGAGTATGAGTCTGGAACTCAGGGGATGGGTTTGAGGTTGGAGACTTACAACTGTGAGATGTTTATAATCTACTGAATTCAGAGCCACACAACTGATTGAGTTCACCTTGGAAATCAGTCTAGATAGATAAGTGGGGTGGTTTGAGGATGAACCACTGGTTATGCCAATGTTTAAGGTGAAGGGATTTATCGAGGAACCTGGAAAGGACTC
This sequence comes from Choloepus didactylus, assembly GCF_015220235.1. Lineage (NCBI taxonomy): Eukaryota > Metazoa > Chordata > Mammalia > Pilosa > Megalonychidae > Choloepus > Choloepus didactylus. The sequence continues at coordinate 33,723,681 of NC_051318.1, forward strand.
TGATAGGACGACTAAGAAAGCATGATTCCTGAAACCACATGAAAAAAATATTTTAAGAAAGAGAAAGAGAGATCAATTATGTTCAGTGCTGCTGATATAGCAAGTGAAAGGGTGACTAAGAATTAACTTTTAGTGTATCTGCAATCTGGTGAACTAGGTGCCCCATCCAACCCTTGCAGAAAACAAGTAAAAATACTGGATATAATATTTTTAAAACTTTGTTTCATTCCCATGAACTGGCAAAAAAAAAGCAAAGAATAGGCCAGGGACTAAGTGAAGGCTATAACTCAGAGCATTATGCAGACCACTGAAGCTGGCTTTTGCTTTGAGGACATTTGTCAAGACAAGTGTACTTGAGCAGTAATCTCTTTTGGCTAAAAGAAAAATCCTAGAACTTCCCTGGATAGGGGCTCTTTTAAGAAGTTCTCTATGAAGATGGAACCCAAAAGATCTCAATCCTTAGGAGTAGAGTAAAATAGAATTAACCCTTCCCATACATTTTAACCTCATCTCCTCTCCTCAACTGCAAGGAAATGGAAATGAAATCTGCTTTCTCAAACTCTGGTGTTGAATAAAATTATCTGACTGGAAAAAAATACACTAAATACTAAAAAGAACAAGGTACTATATGAGAGAACCAAAAGATAGAATTAGACTGGCATAACTTAAGATACTAGAATAATGAGGCCCAGAATCTAAATTAAGTGTGATTAATGTTTAAAGAAATAAATGTGAGGCTTGGCAACACAAGTAAAAAGCTAACATAGTCAAACCAAACATAATTCCTATACTTGAAAGATAAAATGCTAGAAATTTAAAGCCCATTGTTGAAGATTAGTGGTAGATAAGACATAGCCATAGAGAGAACTGGTAAGATACAAACTAAAGAAAATATCAAGAATGCATCATTTAGAGATAAAAAGAAATGGGATATTTGAAAGAGAGATTAAGAGACATGGGAGGGAAAAAAAGGACATGGAAAATAGAGTTGAAAGTTATAACACACATCTTATTGGCTTTTTGAAACAGAGAAGAAAGTGAATGAGACAGAGATAATATTTTATGAGATAAAGACCAAGAACTTTCCGCAACTGATGAAGGACAATAAGGCACATATTCTAGAAGGCTAAGGACACCCAAGATAAATATAAATCTACACCTATACATGGCATAATTAAAAAATAGAACATCAAAGGCAAAAAGATGATCCTAAAAGCAGTGAGAGAGAAAAGAAGATTATCTTTAAAAGAATGGCAACTGAACTAATGGTTGATTTCTCAATAGCAAAATGGCAGTCAGAAGTCAATGGAACGATATTTTCAGCATGCTGGGAGAAAATAACTCTCAATCTAGAATTTTATATCCAGTGAAAATATCATTCAAAAAAGAGGGCAAGATAAAAATATTTTAAAACAAATGAAAACAGAAAGTTTGCATTCAGCAGACATTGACTAAAAATTCTAATTCTAAAGGACACATGAGGTGGAAGGAAATTGATACCAGATGGAAAGTCTGAGACAAAAGAATTAACAAAAATAAAGAAAGTAGTAAATATATGGAAGATATAAATATAATTTGACCATATAAATAAAATAGTATTTTTCCGGGATTAAAAAATAAAGGAATTAATATCCATGTCAGAGTAGTACATAAGTCAGAACTTAGACTCATTAAGTATTCATAGTAAAATTTCTAAGGTATTTGCCAATTAAGAGAATGGTTTGTGTAACTATAATTTAGTACATGAGAAATATAGGATAATAAAAATAATCAATAATAATATAGGATAATAAAAATAATCAATCAATCCAAAACTAAAACAGAAAGGAGGGCCAAAGAAAGACAGGACACATATAAAGCATAAAATTAAATGATAGAAAAATAGCCAAAAATGTAATTATTGCAATAAATGCTCTAGTAAAAACACAAAGATTGGCAGACTATATAAAAATTATATTTATAAGGTACATTTCTAAAATAATTATAGGGAAAAAAGCATTTTATAGCTGCATAAAAGTATTTGATAAAAAGCAACTTCTTTTCATAATAAAAATACTTAACTAGGTTTAGAAGGAAATTTCCTTAGCTGAATAAAGATTATCTAGCAAGAATCTAGCAAACTCAAACTTGCTACTGGAATATTGAAAACATCCCCTTATGATAGGACACATGATGGGGTACCTATTACTGTTGCTTTTAGTCTATATTTTATGGGAGATCCTAGATAACCCAATGAGGCTCAAAGCTTGTAAACCAAAGCAGAAAAGATCAGGAAAGTAGCTGACATTAAAATAAAAAATTTCCCTTTACCAAAAGACACCTGAAAGAGTGAAAAGACAAGCAATAAAAGTGGCAGAAAATAATTGCAAGACAATAATTTGATGAAAATTAGTTTATAGAATCTATTAATAACTTTCAGAAATTAGTAAGAAGGAAGCAAACAATCCAGCTTTAAAAATGAGCAAGAGAAATGAATAGGAATCTCATAGAAAAGGGAGCAAAAATGACCTATAAACATTTGAAAAGATATTCCACCTTATTTGCAATTATGGTTATGAAGATTTATCCACAATAAGATCATTTCTCAGCCTGCTGATAGGCTAAAATTAAAATCTCCAGATGATACCAAGTGAATGTAAATCAACAGGCACTCTCATACTTTGGTGGTGGAAGTAAATTACTTTAACCACCTTGGAGAAGTTTGGCACCACCCACTAAAGTTGAATGTGTGCTCTCAGCATAACTCAGCCTTTCTACCACTAGGCATACACACTAGGTGCACATGTCCCACAGGGTACAGGTACAAGAATGGTTACAATATGATTTCTCATTATAGCAAAAATCTTGAAACACCTAAATGTTCAACAAGAATAGAATGGATGAATAAGTTGTGGTGTCATTTTACAATAGAAAATGATTTCATAGTGAAAATGAATAAATTATATCTATACTTATTAATATGGGTCAATTTCAAAATATAATGGGAAGAGAAAAAAATCAAGTCCCAAAGGTGTTATGATTCCATGTATGCACAATCTGCAACATCAAACAATGTATTGTTTAGAGATACGTAGGTAGGTTGTAAAAAGTAAAAAAGATGGTGCTCTCCTCTGGAGAAGGGAGCAGGATATGATCCTGAAGGGATCCTGGATGATGTGTTCCCAGGTATTATTTTTATTAGTGTTCTTCAAAATGTGCATTTGTTTTTAAAATAAAAATGTTTTTTATTTGCGTGTTATATTTCACATATAAAAGATCACTGGATTTTGCAATGAAGTATGATTGAAATTGCTTAAAGGGAGAAGAGCAGAGAGGAATTGAAGACTGAGCAGTAACATCTTTTTTCAAAGACTTTTGCTGTAAATGTCACAGAGAAATGGGAGCTGAGGAGAGGTATATTTGAAAGGAGGGTTTGTTTCTAAGATAATATATTACTGCATGTTCTAATGCTAGTGGGACTTATTTGGTAGATTTGGAAAAATTGATGCTAATTGGAGGAGGGAAAGTAAAGTGGTTGGGAATAGCACTAGAGTTTTGAGAATAAAGAAGGTATAAAATACTCTCCAAGGAATGTTGTAAGATTGTCTTCCAGCCCTAAAGGCTCACTTGAGGGTAGCAGTCGTGAATTTTAAGAGCAGTCTGCCCGGGAAGCTGCATGTTTTCCTCTAATTACGTTCATATGCATGCGTGCAGGTGTGGGGTAGGCTTTGACAGTTAAGTCAGTCAAAAGGAGACAAGGGTAAGGTACAGAAGGAAATATGATGATGATGTAACATGTTATCTAAGTTGGGGAAAGCAAGAGGACAAGGGGAAGATGAGAGGAACTTCAAATCAAAGCCTTCTGTTTTTCTATTTTATCATTTATCATAGCATACCTCACATATTAGTTTATATTTATCTCCACATTCCCCATTTGCTTGTAAGCACGTCTTATTTTTTGATGTTTCCAGCATATTCTGTAGCAGTTTTTTTTTCTCCAAAGGAGGAAATCAACTGTTAATTGAACTGAGTTTTCATATTTTTCTTAGTCATTATACATCAGTTATAGTATGTGAACTTTTATTGAAAGCTCTTTTAGTAATGTCATCTCCATATAATTATGAGTAAGGAAATATTCTGCTCCAAAATGCTACTTTTGATTATGGATGTATCAGCAAAGTTGAGCTAAATTAAACTTTTAGCAGTATGATAAATTTTGTCAATTAAGTAGATAGATGAAACTAAATATTTCAGTGAAGTATTTGGCCTGAGCTATTTGATTTGATTGTGTACATTTGATCAAATTGACCTAACGCTTGCCAATTTTCCATTTTATTTTGAGGAAAGTCTAGAAGAAGAAGAAAAAGGCAATTGCCTATTCACTTTGAAAACAATTTTTTTGAAAGTGATTATTAATTTGAAAACTTATTAAATTGCATGAGTGTGTATGTGTGTGTGTGTGCATGTGTGTGTGTGCTGGTAGGGGTTTGGTGGGGTCAGAGAAAGAACATGGAATATAAAAAAAGTTAGGTCAGAGATAAGTGATTGGAAAATAGTCACTAAAAATATTTCCTGGGTGTGATTATACCTTACTTTAAAAAAACTATTTTATTGAGGTATAATAATTGTAGCTTCTGTCAACAAATATGTATTGGATATCTACTAGTGTCATGTGCTAGGTCTACAGTAATTAACAAACAAACAAGCAAACAAACAAACATGCATCCTATCATGGTGTTTAAAATCCTATGAGGTTGTAAACTCTAATTATGGTGGAGATAGAATAGGCAGACTTTTGGTAACCAGTTAAACGTGAGAAGTGAGGAAGAGGGTTATGGAAGATGATGTGGAAGTTGTGATCCTGAGTGAGTGAGAGGATGATCAGTCTGTCAGTAACTTACACAGTGACATGCACTTATATAAGGAATACAGGACAACTCTAACATCTGGGGAAAGGCATTGATCGATATGTTGAATAACTTGTCTGAGGGCTTATATGCACATTTGTGTGGAAATGTCCAGCAGGAACTAGGCAAGATTACCAGGGGAAGGCAACATTTTGCATGAGAAGAAGGCAGAAAGTATATATGATGATACTCAGTCTTCAGGTGGAGAGAAGGGAAAATTTGAGGCAATGCTGAGTTGGGGTAGCAACCAGAAGGTTGGTGGGAGAGATGATGAGTTATGAACAGGGTCTAAAGAGAAGAATTCTCATTGTGGCTTCATTTATAAAGCAATCAGTGCTGGTATATTTTATGTATATAGTTAATTTTCATTTCTGAATATGAAGTTTGCATGTTCTTCACACAGTAGGTCTGAAAATACCTTAGAATGTAGCAGGAATTAAAAATCTGCTCTAAAATTGTGATTTCAATGGTAAAATAGGAAGCTTTAAAAATCAGTAAAATGAAATTTAATTTCAAATACTTGAAAGCTGAAACACATATACAAACAAAAGTCTATTTAGGGATGAGACCAACATGTTTTTAAAGCTTTAATTTGATTGTGTCTTTGGTTTATGTATCTGGTTTTCTACCTTAGGTTCCTAAAATATTACTGAGGAATGCTCACATTTTGTGTTACCCAAATTGATGTATTTTTAAAATCTCACTCTCCTAGGGCCTAGGGAATTTTTGCTGTGCTGCCCAACTCATCTGCTTTCTTCATTCCTCGTGCTTCTTGTCTCAAGGTTAATGCTTGTAGGAAGCAGAGAAGGGGAAAGAAATAAAGAACCTTTGCTTAAGACTTAGCATCATGGGGCCTCCCACTTCACTCACCCACCATCTGACTTCCTTCCCGTCTTCATACCATGTCAGTCAGATCCCTTTCCTAAATTGGGAAAGATGGTAAATGCTGAAGTCATAGGTAAAAATCCAGCAAGTCCCAGAAATTCTTTTTTTGTTTGATTTTTCCTCTTGATCTCTTGTGTACTTGCCAGCTCTTATTTCTGGTATTAGTGCTCGTAATGGAAATATAAAAAGCCCAGCTAAACCCATGTGCATACTGAAAATTCTTCTAACCTTTAAACAAGCACATTGAATGATCCTAAGAAGTGTGGCTCTACTTTACTGTTTTATACTCAGTTCTAAGAGTTGTTAGCATCCATTTTGACTCCCCTAGATTTTGCTTCTCAAGTATATTTTTATAAATGCCCTATTTTTAAAATCACTCCTCCAAAGCATATTTCAGACTAAACCATACTAATTTTTAAAGGACCGTTTTTCAGCAAACAGCTGAATTTTAAAATAATCATTTATTTTCATTTGTTGTAACCTTAGAGCATGTTGCTGTTCATTTGCTTAGAAAATTCTATTCAGCTTTGATTAGGATGAGTTTTCCACTGATGTAGAGAGAAACAGCTTTGTCACCATTATTGAGAAAGATAGATTCTGTTGGAAAAGGTAAAGAATGTCTTCATGATCTTACTTTCATCCTGAAATAAGAAACAGATTCCCATCTAGTATAATCCATCTGGTGCAGAATTTATTACCTAGAAGCACAGCACGTTTATTCAGATCTCATCTTCACTCCTACTTAGGTTCTTTGAAAATAGTTACTTAATTTTGAGGAAATTATATTGTTTTCTCACACACTGATTTTAAAAAAAAAAAACATTTTTAGGCTCTTTTGTTCTTGAGGATTTTTTCCTCCAGGTTTCACATAGTACTTTACATTTTTCATCTAAGAAGTCACTTTAATTTGCTTCTTACAAGCAGCAAAGTATAATTAGGCAATCACCCTTGTGTCTAGAGGCCACCAGGGAAAAGGTGACAGAATTGCACAATGGGTTCATTATAAAATAGAGCAAAATAAAAGCTTGAACTTAGCAATTAAAGAGAAGACAGCAAAAACCTTACTGTAAAATATTAACACATGAAAGATGGAGGTACAAATCGCCTTCAATCGAATGTCTTGGTTAGTCACTTGGAATCATAATAGTTGGTCAATTGAAAAGATTGGTAAAAGATAAAACTTGGTAAAACAGAACAATCATTAAAAATAATAGGTACATACTTTAAACACTTTATTTTATATTAAATATATGAATGCTCATTCACCAGTACTTTGTTACAGATCCATGGTGTTTTCTTTGATTATTTGTGAACTGATTTGAGTTCCTGCAGAAATCACAAATCATACAGATGATCTATGATTTCTAATCTTGGTTTCTTTAAGTGGAACAGAACTTGAAGGGTTTGAACAATCTAAGTGCAGAATCCTTCTTGATTTTTATGACATTTTTCTCCCAGTCTTTTATGTTACAAGAGCACACATATAATTCAAAGAATTTTTTTTTAGGCCATTTGCCTCTATCAGATCTCGCCAAATCATTCAGCCTATTTTTTTTTTATAGGAACAACCCTCTCTTTGCAATTGTACTTGTGATTTCAAAAATAATAAAGTTACATAATTAAAATAAAAATTACCACTTGTATAGACGGGATTGGAGGTATATCTTGGTAGGGATAGAACTCAACTGGCATGGACAGGCATATGAGGGCATCCCGCAAAGTGGCCTACTGGCCACTATGGCCAACTTTCCGTGGGCATCAGTCACATTCTTTCTGTAAAAATAGAATTCAAAAATGGTTTTGGTTAATTAAATTATTCTGTTATATAGAATATATATTCTATTATATAGAATACATATATTCTATATATATATATATATATAGAATATATAAACATCCCTATGTTTATAGGGATGTTTTAAAAGGGATGATTTAAAAAGGGATGATTTAAAAAATATTTTTAAATAAAACTTTTAGCTTTCGGATAGTTTTAGCTCCACGTAAAAGTTGCAAAGATAGTAAAGAGTTCCTATATACCCGGCCTCTTAAATTAGTATGGTACATTTCTGTCACAAATAATGAATCGTTACTGATATATTGTTAACTGATGCCCATGCTTTATTTGGATTTCATTAGTTTATACCCAATGTCCCTTTTATGCCCCAGCATACCATCCAGGGTACTGCATTACTTTCAGAGTCATATTTCCTTAGGCTCCCTCTAGGCTGGGACGGTTTTTTAGACTTGTTTTCTATGACCTTGACAGTTTTTAGGTGTACTGCTCAATATTTTGTAGAATGTCCCTCAGTTTGGGTTTGTTGATGTTTTCCTCATGTTTAGACCTGCGATGCATAAGAAGTGCCTTTCTTATCACATCATATCAAGGGGACATATTATCAGTGTGACTTATCAATGTTAATGTTGACCTTGATCACCTGTTTGAGTACTGTAGTCAGGTTCTCTAGAGTTACCCTAAAAGCAAAACAAACCAAAAAAACATTTTTGGTTAATTAAATGATTCTGGTAGATAGACTGCAAGTAAGAGAACTTCTGCAGTATTTGTGTGATTTTTATACCTAGGATGGTTTACTACAGTGAAATGGGAACATGTGCAAAATACCAAATTCTGTCAACTAGGCTCTCTACAAGATAGAATTAGGTAGTTTGGCCTCTTTATGAGGACTTTGTGAATAGCTGAAAGAAGTGCATTTAATGTTATCTTAGCACCACTACTGATCTAGTTTTTCTGTCTTGTTTCATGTCTTTTGAGCTTTAATATCTAACTGAAGGAAAGGCATGCTCCAAAACTTTTTTGGGGGCAGTGGTTTAGAAGGAGAGCAGAGCACTATGGTTGCCCAGTTATGCTTCTACTGTTGCACATTAAATATGCCTTGGTTAAATTTTATTTGAATCTGTGGTTAGCATTTTGATGGCAATTAAAAATTTTTCTTACTACTCTGGAGTGCACTTAGCAAAATTTTTACTTAATAATTGCCTTGAAGCATATCAGTGGATAATCAAAGCCAATTAAGCATTAAGTCCATTGCTTTCTACTGCAGACCATCTTTAAGACTGAAAGTGATTCCTCTATGGTGTAAGGAGATGTTTTGTGTCATTTACGTAAGAATATTCCATAACGAACCCGCAATAGCTCATAATTTTATACTTTCCAGAAGAAGTTGCACACAACCCAAGAAACAATCTTTTAATAAAGAACCAGACTCCTACACCATGTCAATCTATCAAAAACATTTTAATATAGAACATAAAGAGATCTCTATAATTCAGAGACCATCTGTTGTCTTTGCAGGCCTAAGAGACACCATGGGAATGTTACAGAAACTTCTCTTTACCTAAATTACTGTGAAGGGGATGTGACAGCTGTTCATTTTAAAATTGAAATTCATGTACCTAACTTAAGTAACAGGGGTTTTCTAACCCTTAGAACAGAAATATTGGCCCAGACAGTTTAAACTTAATTTTACAGTATCAATATGAAAAGAATACAAGATGGCAATGATTCTAATTATTTTCAAGATTGTCTCTTCTGTAGCCCAAAAGAACTTGATTTTTCAGTTCCATCTCATCTGATTATAGACCTCATCCATTTATTTCCCCAATATCTCCATTACATAGGTAGCCTCAGAACTGAACTTTGACCCGCTGAATGATACAAATAGCTCACTGACGATTCTGACATTATTTCATTGTTCTTACATTTTTGTCCTGCTTCTCTACCTGTCGTGAGGGTATTTGCCTTGCATGATTAGATAGTATGAAGCAGCACATTCTGGAGAAAAGCAGCATGGCAATGTTAAAACATTTTGGAGGGGAAATCCTAAGATTTGGGCTTTGTCACTTCTTAGTCCAGAACCATGGGCAAGATTCTAACCTTTGCCTGTCAATTTCCTGCAGGGGAATTATAACTGCCTCACCTACCTCTGGAAAGGTGGATTTAGATCCAGTGCATAACTGTTGTGTGAATGTATTATAAGTCACAAAGTACTGTACAAGCGAAAGGAAAGGAATTGAAAGTTGTCATGGGGCAAGGAGAAGTCTACTGCAATCCTTTTTATCTACACCACACATTGCAGTTATCATGGTGCGGGGTGTGGTGAAGATCTGCATTGTTCCCAGAAAGTGGATACAAGGGACAGAGGATGAGTGAATTTGTCCATGCTGTTGAGAATATCTTCATTCCCAAAGCTTAGACCACAAATACACTTCAGTGACAGTGGAATCCATGAGAAGTACAATTAGCTGTTTATCAAATGCCTGATGACAATAATCACGATGATTAAGAGGCCACTATAGAAATGTGGAAGTTGAACAACATGATTTTTAGGGTTCTTTCTTGTTCTAAACTCCTATGGGTAGCCAACTGAATGTAGTTAAATCAATTACTTGAATGAAAGCAATCCATAGACTAAGGGGAAAACAAAACAAATAAAAATAAATATTTTAAAATATTTTGAGAAATAATGTGTTCACATTTAAATCATTTCAACTTTAAACATGAGAACACTTGCACAGAGCTTACTCTGTGCCAGATATTATTCTACGTGATTATGCTAACTCATTTTATCCTCATAACAAGCTTATGAAATAGACAAGGGAACCAAGGCACAGAGTGAAGAAATGATTTGATCAAGGTCATACAACTAGTTTTGGGAGCCAGGATTTAGACAAACACAGTCATATTTTAAAAATTAAAAAATAAATATCTATATCAGGAAGATGTCACTAATAGAATCAGCATTCCATTAGCTGTTATGGCAATTGGAAAATCAGTGGAAATAAAAAAGGAGGGGGGACAAACACACAAATTAACATACTACTAAATATTCTACTATCCAAACATAAATGACAAAGTACAAGACAAGGGAAGGCCCAGGAATTCAAGGACTGTCCTTGGAAGTAATAGTTGGAATTTATTTATTTTTAAAGTTAGTATTAGATAATTCACTGTTACTTTTTAAACTTTTTATTATTATTATTTTAAATAAGGCAATTCCAATAGATATCCTGATCATATTCAGGAGATTTTTGTTTTGTTTTGTTTTTAAACCCTGGTTTTGGGAAAAGATCAATGGAAAACAAAGATTAAACAATGAAGAAAAGGCTATTATTTTCAGAAAATTAATTATAAAAAATGAATAGAAAAGACAGTTGAGCATATCTTAGTAAATATGTTTTCTCATTGACTTAAACACTTTATCAGATCATTCATAGATTTATGCCATAAAATTTTAAATAAAGAACCCACTTGTGTTAGGGTTGAATAAAAATTACTATGTTCCATGAGTTAATATTTTTTTTCCCATGTTTGTGAGTGGTTTTAAAAAATATTTACTGTTTCTATTTCTACATTTCTCTTCCTGATAACTCATGAATAATTGCTGTACCTATGACAGGTTGCATGATTTTTCGCCCTCTGTGCACTCAATTTGTGTATTGTATCATATGACATTTTGAATCAAGTGCTGCTAGTACCAAGCTGTTAGCAGCAGCTGATGCCAAAATATTCATTATAATACTTCTTAGCATGCAAGCGAGAGTACTTCAAACCACAGAGACAGAATTTCCAGCAAAACAAAAGGGGATTTATTAGAAAATAATGCCTTGGTAAAATGTTGCAGAACACCATGAGTCATTGTTTGTGAAAGTCCTGTGAAATTAAGTACTGCATTATAGATAATATCTCAGAGGCCCTTTTACCCCCTTCTTTTCTCTTCTACCCAAATGTTTCTCAAGTGGCATCTTTCTTTTTCGGTATCTGATTACATTAAGGTGGTGATTATTTGCACATCTGAAATGAATAATACTCTCAGCAGAGAACCATAAAAATAAATGTACTGTCTACAGATGCTTCAAGATACAGCCCTTTCATGTTAATAGGCTGTTCAGGACAAATATGGTACCCATGGTAGCAACAGGGAAAACGAAAGACTTTATTCTCTAAAAGCAGATGATTAAAAGGCAAATCAATAAGGAAGGTTTGCCATTTTCTAATACTGAGAGTGCTGGGCCTGCAACTATCAGTGAGTGACTTTCCTATAAATTAATTCATTTTACAAAGTGAATGCTGAGACTTGGAAGTCAACTGACAAGATGCCAGAAAATACCATGGTAAGGAAAAGAGAGCCTTCAGTGGCAATTTTGGAAACCTGACCTCTCACTTTCGCCACCTTTTCTGAGAAGAAACACAGAGCCCTTTGACTGGGGGGGGAGAGTATCCATCAAAGGTTGGAAAGTGGGGTTTGTGAGGGGGTTGTACTTTGCTGATTTTTTTCCTACTCCCTGAAGAACTGGGAGTTCACTTCTTTCTGACCCCTGGACAGACTGTGAGCAAAGGGCTGGAGGTGGGTAGTTAATTTTTGCCTCAGCTTTATGAATACATACCAAGTGTTGCTTATACCTGTGGATCCTGCATGAAGTGTGACGTCAGTCTAACTGAGAGGTCTGTATACCACATATGCCAGCTAGAAAGAAATCAGGGCCATACTGTGATCCACTGCATTCAAAACACCAGTTGAGTCTCATTGCTGTCTTCTCCTTTTACCCTCCTGTTTCTCTGGGCAGGCTCCATATTATTAGAAAACATTTTCAAATGGAGATGTTTCTCATTGTGCTGAGCTTCAAGCCTATTGTTGGAGGTGGAAGTGATTTCTTTTGTCTTGGGTATGTTTTGCTAACTTTAGACTTTAGAAATCACAAAGTCTTATCAAAGCCTTAAAGGAAAAGCTAAGAATTCATGTTTATTTGACAGTAGGTGTCTGACACTGTAGTAAATGCTTTATAAATGAAGGCGAAGAACACACTGATGTGCCTGTAAAATGTCGTTAAAAAATAGTGACCTAGTTTTACCTGTGATTAGGATACTGCTGTCACATTTTCCTGTTACACTGAATATCCTAAAAGACTTACCCTCATGAAGAACAGTTCATTTAAATCCCCTGTTTTGATAATGCTTTGGAATTTCCATGTTTATTTTGCTCTAGAGCACATATTTGGAAATGTTAGGCTCATAAAATCTGACTCTAAACTCTCCCAGTTATTTTTGACAATTCAAAAGCAGTCCTTTTATTAACAACAGCAGCAAAGTCCCACAAAACTTAGACTTTTATTGATGGACTACTATCAAGCCATTTTCAAAAATCTATTAGCAAATTTTTGGTGTCATGAAAGACAAGAGATTGGGAAGGCTAGTTTAGTATTTACCATTGATTCACATTACGTGATTAAATTTAAGCCAGAGAAATGAATGTGTGCTGGTCAGCTGGCCGCCCCAGGGCCTTGGGGATTGGGTGAGGAGGAGCGGGTGTCACAGTCAAAGTCAGCTCTGAGACAGATATTTGTAGAGTCAGCAGTAGTGTGCTGACTCATTGCAGCAACTCAGAAGTATTTCTGTCCTTTTCAAAATGATTCCAAGATTTTGTATATGAAGAAGGCCGTGTGCATTATCATGTGGGGCAAGCAGGAGCAGCCTCCTGAGGTTCTCCAGTCCCATTCATGGTGGCTGAAACCAGAGCCTCAGGGGAGTCCAGGTTGACCTTCAGACACCTTCCTGCAGACCTGCTGAATCCTTCCAGGGTCACAGTAGATGCTGGTTTCCGTGCTCAGTCTTCTTTGCCACCCTCATTCCTGGATCCCATTTTATTCAGACTAAGTCCTTGAAATTCTTCCCATAGAGTTTTCCCAATATAGCTTGATGGCTCTCAGCTTGCTAGATGGTGATTATCTGGTCCTAAAATGTTTTATTTATTCTCCTCTCAACCTTCCAACATGCTAGCATGTTCCTTTATTTGGGTTCCTACAAGAACTCTAAATACACTTTCTGTACTTTGAAGATAGGATCAAGCCAAGTGTATAAAATGACCAGGGTGTATAGAAAATTTCAAAAGAAGAAAATGCTTAGTTTTGACTTTGAAGTGATGATTCATATAGGAATGAACATAAATCATAAAGTTCTTTGGAGTTAGTTAGTAGTTAAATAATCTGAAAAGTTTGTACCTGGAAAGTTAGAGAACTTATATCAATAATGCTTTTGAACAAAAGCATCTTAATGTTTTTATAGTTACACACATGAAAATATGCAGCTTACTGCTTATAAAATACTATTGTTCAATTTTAGTGCTCTCTCTGCTTTGATTTTTTTTTTCTTTTTATATGAATATGATACAAAGTGAAAAAGAATAGCATTCTTTCCCAAAGCGTTACTGGCTATATAACTTATATTTGATTTCCGCAACATTATATGTTCCACTAAAGACATTTTCAAACTTTAGAGTTTGCATAAGTCTACTGTGCATGTCTAATAAAGACAGGGTTATTCTTTGCTGCTGATACATCATCTCTAGGGCACAGGCCCAGTAACTGTGGCAAGGGCTGGTGGCAGTTCTGCCAAGTGAAAATGACTATGTGATTTAAAGGAAGGATTGTGGAGATACAAGGTGATAAACTATTGGTTCCTCTGGCAGACGTGACTGTGGCTTTGGATCTAGTTCAGAGTTACCATATTACCGGACATAAGTTCAAGACCACAGCCAAGTCTTGAATATGCAAGGGGACACGATGCTACATTGAGGCCTGGGCTTAGGTACAGCACTAGAATTTAATGGAGAAATTGTTAGTTAGCACCAGAACAAAGTAGAACAATTCCAGAGAACCAATATGAGACTGTTCCTCATCTTTGTCCTTAATACTTGTTGACTTCAGGGGCTGGGTTGGGACAGTAGTGGCAGTGACAATTTTAGTAATGTGCTGTGTGGGTTGTTACTATTCTACCTATTAACTGAGTTTCTTGTTGGCAATTTAGTCAGTTTCTAAATATCTTGAACTTAATAGAAATGTCTTACCGCCTTTCAGGCTAGCACATTTTGGCTTCACTAGAGTCTTAGAAAAATAGAGAGAGAGAGGAAAAAAAAAAAGATACCAACAAATTCACCCCCACAAAAATAAGCTAACTATGGTGTTGAGAACCATAAATTCTTTGACAGTGATTCATCCTATAATATGTATTAACACCTACAATGTACAGAGCACCATGAAAGGCCTGAGCCTATTCTGGCAAATGAAACAGGCCCTGTTCTCATGGGGTTTATAGTCTAACAGAGGGGTCAGCAAACCATGGCTGGTGGGCCAAGTCTACCCACTGCCTGTTATTGTATGGCTCACAAATGAAGATTGAAAAAAATCAAAAGAAGACTAATATTTTGGGACATGTGAAAATTATTTGCAATTCAAATTTAGGTATATGGGCACTGAAAGTTTTATTGGAGCAAAGCCAGACACATTTGTTTATGAATTATTTTAGGGCTAGTTTCAGGCTACAAGGGCAGAGTAAATTGAGAAGTTGCATCAGAGAGCACATGGCCCGTAAAGGCTAAAATATTTTATATCTGGCCCTTTACCAAAAAAGTTTGCTAATGGGTTTACTACTGGGTTAGAAAGACATTAATCAGATTCTCACACTATTAAAATTACATATGTTGCAAGTGCAGAGAAAGAGTGGTATATAGATATGTGAATGTGATCAGTGGGAGCTAGAGATGTAATAATGGTAGACAGACCAAGAGTGGTGTTAATATCTTCATCACTTTTTGTTTAGTTGTTTACAGTGCATGCAAGAAATCACACTTAAGGAGTGATGAAATGTAATTCTAGTAACACTAAATGTTGAGGAGTCCCTGACTGAATCCCTGTCTTTCCGGTGTTGAAAGTTTTGTGAGGCAAAGGGGCCAGAAATAAGTTCAATAAGATAGTGTGATGTTTAAGCTCCCACGGGCTAACCTTGGCCCTCACCAGTACTGCAAATGAAACAGACAAGCAAATAAAAAAACGAAAACTGACAAATTCACAGAGTATAGAGAGACGTGTAGAAAGATACAAACTCTTTTTTTTTTTAATTAGAGAAGTTGTGGGTAGAAGGATACAAACTTTTAAAAATCAGAGAAGACGATACTTCTACAGATACATGAAATGCAAGAGCTTTATTTTGCTTTGTAAATAAGCAAAATGTGCTTATTTTTCTGTTATTAGGTGACTAAATTTATGAGAAAAATACTTTTCTTGTGAAGGATTCAAAGAACTAACTTTTGTTTAATTTCAATTCTCTAAATATTGTTATGGAATAGTAAAAAAAAAAAAAAAAAAAGCCCTTACTCTGCATTTCAAATTAATTCATAGCTGAAACCTCTGAACCAGTTTTCCTCTTAATTATTGAGGCTAAGAGTTTGTGAGAATAAGGCTGTCCACTTAGTCATAGTGGAAATTGTTTTCATGAGTTTGTAATAGGCTTTAAGTTGCCGTCTTACATGTTTATAATTGTGAGAAATAAAAAAGCTAAATAAAATAATATCCTTGTTTCTAAGTGGTATTGATATAAAATAAAATATCAGGGTAATGTGTATGAGACTTTGAATTTTTAGATTATTAGATTTAACTTCAAAAACTACTATATTCTCAGATGCAAACTTTTTGTCACCATCCTCAAAATATTTTAGTTCATTTACGTAACTTCAAAAGATTCTTGTTTATTCATTGATCAAACAATTATTGAGTGCCTAATGTGTGTCAGGTCCTGAGTCTGATGCTTGGAATAACAAGATGCTTAAAAGGAGATCTTATAGTGCTCAAGTTGTGGAAAGACAAAGGTAAAAATTGGGACTTCTGTTGCCAAAGAATTGTTTTCCCATAGAAAAGTTTTTGTAAATGGGATGAGTGGTTTAATAGGAAAGTAAAGGGAGTAATATATTTTTTTGCAGAATAACAGTAAATTTTCAAGCCTCTGATTTTCAAATTTTCAAGCCTCTGATTTTTAAATTTTCATTTGATGTATTTTCACTGCATCTTGCATTTTAAAAGCAAGACTTTTAAAAATTAAACATTTAGTACTAAAAATTTGATCAATAGGTATTTTCTCATTATGGTGATTTAAAATCTTATGTGATATGCCCTACTGTCCTTCTGACCTGAAATTTAAATGAAACACAAGTAGAAAACATTTTGGGGAGGAGAAGGATAAAAAGATGTGGCATCACAAAAAAATTACAGAAAAAATTGGACATGTCTACCTTTTAAACAGTTCTTATGAATCTAATGTTATATCCTATATAATATCATAAACTAAGGTGGCTTGGATATCACACTTTTAGTCTCTAACCCAGACAAAAATCATGCAAACATGCTTTGTGCATGTATAACATTTCCAGAAAGGTCAATGCAAAACCAAAACATATTTTGTGAGTTACAAGCCTTCTTCTCAATTGCTATGACTATTAAACATAAAATTTCTCAACTATTTTCAACTGTGTGTCAGAGAGAGGGAGGACTGACAAGGGGCAAAAGGTATATAGGTGTCCTTATCAGGCCCCAGGGAAGGAAGGAAATGCTTATTTTCTTTAGAAATGAATCCCAGAAATTGTGTTCCTAGTGTGGCTTCTGTGAAATTACACAAGGTGTCTTAGATGCATATTGTCAAATATTATTCATTTTTGATAGCAAGTACATGATCAATTTCTGGCTCAACAATGAAGTAATTAATCAATCGATAAAGATTTATTGAGCACATTTTTGTGGACCACAAATGGGTTGGTGTATAAAGTAGTATAACAAAAATTATTACATTCATTGATGCATTAATTTAATAAATATTCATTAGGCACTTTGTAAGAGTTAAACAACATTATGAGCACCATGAGTGATAGAAGTAATACTATATGGTCCTTGCCTCAAGGAATTCCCGGGTGAGATACACAGAAAAACAAAAACAGTTCAGTGAAATATGTGACTGAGTGCAGTAACAGGGTACAGATAGTAAATTCTGTGGCTATTTAAGTCTTTAAAGGAAAGAGGGATTTTATGGAAGAGTTCCTGTGTGATGGGGAAACTTGGGGAACTTGGGACTTCTTTCAAGGCAAGGCAGTTGAGTGGTGGTTGGGAGGATGGAGTAAGCCAATGTGATATTGAGGAGTAAATGCTCATAATACATTCAGGGGAGAGGGTGTGTACACCCCTGGTGAGAATATGCCTTGATTGTCTAGCATCCATGGTCCCTTAAGTTAAAAACCTCCATTGATGAGTTATTTAACTCTATTTATAAGGTTTAGCCTGCCCTAAACAATGAGACCAAGTTTTGTCTTCAGCCAGGAATCTCAGGCTAATGGCTCAGGGGCATGGAATCAGGTTATTTTTCCCTTTCAGATTCTGTTTTGCTGTTGAACCCTGTTCAATGGAAGGTACCCTTTCCCCAGTCCTTGTTACCAACCTCCTACCTTGTGTTACAATTCCTGCAACTATGACACAATTTACTTTGAACTGTCTGCCTTGGCTTCACATGCTGTGCTTTACGAACTGTAGTAACCTAGGGCAAATTACTTACCCACTCTTTGCCTCAAATTTTTCTTTTGTAAAATGTGAATAACCAATAATGCCTATCTCCTAGGAATTTGTTAAGTGTTCAGAGCAGTTAGAACAGTGCCTGGATCTTAGTGTCATAAAAATGTTAGCTTCATTAATATTTTGGCTAGTTCTCAAAAATCTGGCTTATTCATTCACTGACTAAACCCAGGTCTAAAAGAGTGAAGAGTCTGTGAGGGAGAATAATGAAAAATGTTGGAATACAGAGGGCTTTCAAACAGTTTACTAACGTAATAGAGAAAAATTCAGGGTAAAGATTGTGTTACTTTTTTGCTAGTGTAAACTTCCTGGTTTTTCTTACTTCTGGAAAAGTGTGCATGTAAACCATTCCAAGACAGTTTTTTTCTACACTTTTTATTATCTCTAGAAAAATAGTTACCAAAAATCTATTCTATATAACATACAGACAGAATCCAGAAATTCTTTTTAATGAAGCAATGAAGTCCCTCTTGAAGCAGTGAATATAGCCTAAAGAATAGTATTAATCTGATACCAAGAACATTCATTAAATCGTGAAAGGGATCATTATGGAGTCATAAATATTATCATTTGTTCTAAGAAAAATTTCCTCTGACATTAAGAAGTTATAAGTAAATGGTTTTTTGTAACTCTACTTTCTGAATGAAAAAACATGTTCAATTACATGCTTTTCCAGGATTCATTTGTTCTTTATTCTTTTTTTCATACTTTTGGTGACTCTGATCCCTACTGTTTTTCAAAATATGTGATATATTCAGCTTAAACAAAGTGGTGAGAGAGAGTCAGAATGTGCTAAAGACCTAACCAATGAGTTTGCAATAAGAAACAATGATTATATTATTTAGTCTCCTCTGTACTCATCAGTTAATAAGCAATAAATATCATTAAAAATTTAAGTAGGATTATTTTCATTAAAATCATGTAAGCATTTGTGGTTGAAATGCCTACTGAAATGCTCTAATTTTGTTTCCATTATTTTATAGCAAACTCACAAACTCAGATCGGTTCCTGTACTTGTAATCAATTTATATAATCGTATTTAAACTAAAAATAAGTCACTCTGAAATTAATATAGAAACTTAATTTCTTAAAAATTTAGAGTAAAAAAGGACAAATATTGTATGATCTGACTAATATGAAGTAATTAGAATAAGCAAACTCATAGAGTCAAAATCTAGAATATAGATTACCAGGGGACAGGGTGGTATAGGGAATAGGGAGTCAAGGCTTAAAATGCAGTGTTTCTATTTGGGTTGATGGAAAGTTCTGGTAATGAATGGTGGTAATGGTAGTACAACATTGTGAAGATAATTAAGAGCACTGAGTTATATATTTGAATGTGATTAAAAGGAGAAATTTTAGATTGTATATATGTTACTAGAATAAAAAATTAAAAAAACACCCGTGGAACTGCACAACACAAACAGTGAACCCCAAGTTAAACCATGGACTATAGCTAATAGTACAATTTTTAAAAAGTGTTTTCATCAGTTGTAACAAATGTTAGACACGAATGCAAGGTGTTGATAACAGGGTGGTATATGGGAATCCTCTATTTTATGCATGATTATTCTCTAAACCAACAACTCTCTAATAAAAAAAATCTTGTAGGGCATATGGTCCAATTCTGTTATTTTTTGTAATGAGGAAATTGTAGTGAGATGCTGTTGCATTGTTTATCTCCTATTCTTCATATTATGAAACAAAGTACAGTTTACTATGAGATTTTTCTTGGGACTTTGCCATATTTATCTTCATTAATTTCTGCCTTATATATCCAGCAACCCTCAATCAACTTCCTTGGGCAACACATTTTAATGAGGACTTAGTATAGAGTCCTTCTTGTGTGGTGGTGAATAGATAAAGTCGATCATAAGCTTTTATGATTTTTTTTTCTAAAAAACACTCAAAAGAGTCCAGCTTTGGAGACTCTCTAAGTGTGCTGTCTGAAATAGTGATAGGAGTAGCAAGGCTGAGATGCACGTAAGACCTGTGTTTTAGACTTTGAGATGTTACCAAACATATCACCTTATGCCAGAGAACTGCTCTCACCTTGGAAGAGAACTAAAAGCACTCATTTACCACAGTGTCTCCTGAAGCAGCAGTGCCAGTACTGTTTTGCAACACCTCTCCACCCTTCATTTTTTTTTATCATGGATTCATAAAATATTAAAGACAATCCAGTTATAATACCCACGTTTTTCAGGTGAAAGTAAGTGCCAACAATTATTGACTACCTACTGCATGCTGACACTTTAGATTTATATTTAAGCCAAACAACAATATTGCGATGTGCCTATATTATCTTCATTTTAAAGAGGAAAAACCAAGTCTTGAGAAGATTAGCTGACCTGCCTAAGTTAACGTAGCTAGTGTTTGGCAGATTTGCATTTCAGGATGAGGGAATGCAATAAATTACTTAATGTTATTTAATTTCCCCCTTATGAATACATATATTAGAGAAAAGTAATTTTCAATGTAGAAGGGTTGAAGTGGATAATGAGTTCAAGGAAGTATTTTAATGTAAACCTTTGAAATACTTAGTTAAAACTACTTTAATAAAACATTTTCCTGGAATGGTTGGAATCTTCACCAAATCTGAAAAATTTGGGAAAAAATCAAACTTGTGGCAAAGCATTGTTTTTAACTGTGAACTTTTGGAGGCATTTTATAGCGTTGCTAAAGGACTTCCTTCTAGTTCACTTAATATGAGTCTTCCAAAATTTTATTCACATTCATCAAGTCTTTAAGCCAACATTTCCTAAAATGTGTCCTATAGCTATTGTAGCAGAAACTACTAATTTTCTCTGCTATCTACTATCTTCTTCTTTTATATTAGTTTTAGTTGAGCACATGACCATATCTCTAAAGACTGCATTTTCCAGTTTCCCTTGCAGCTAGATATGGTCATGTGATTAAACCACGACCAATGGAATATGAGTGAAAACAGTATGAACAATTTTCAGGGCATTTGCTTAAACCAGAAGGCATAGCACGTCATCCTCTTCTCTCTACTGAATAGGATGTGAACGTGATGGCAGGACCTGGAGGAGTCATTTTAGAACACGGAATGGAAGTTGTCTGTTGAGGATCACAGAGCAACAAGATAGAAGGAGCCTAGTCTTTCATATCTTAGAGCCACCATGCCTGGATGCTTTGGGCTACTTATGTTCTTTCAGCAAAAAAGATAAACTTATATGTTGGTTGAAGCCATCACCACTTTGTTACATCAGACAAGTTGCATCGTCATCTTTCTATATAAATATGAGAAAAAGAATCTGTAAACAAGGATGTTTGAAAAAAATTATATAAACAAAGCTAAATAGGTCTTTTTAATTGTAGGAGTTTCCAAAGCTCTTAATATATAAGTGTTTGGGGGTGAATCTCCTAGAGGAAGTATGCAGGATTTCTAATATTTATTTGGTCATGAGGATCATTTTTACAATAGAGAATCCTGTGGATGTTTGTACATGGAATGCGTCTTGAGAATTGTGCCTTAAGAGGAAGCACAGGACGGAACTTTAGTGGCAGAGCTTAAGATAATGTTTAGGATGGTACAGTGAGGGTAGGTGTGGGTACCAGGACGTTTTGATCTAGAGGGTCATTCAACACATTGTCATGGAGCACAGTGCTTCTTTAGAAGCAAAAGGAAACCAATTATTGTTAGAAATACTCAACTAACTATGATACAATCCAGAAGAAATAATTTCTAAGCAAAAGTCAATTCAGGTTTCTTAGTGATACCTATGAGTTGTAGGGGTAGGGATCAGTGATTGGCTTCTGAATTTATCTATCATTGTGGCTTATTGGTAACCATGTATCTAGAAGGTGTTGCATTTACAGTGTGAGCACCTATTTTTACTTGGATTGTTAAAATTTGGTATAGTTGGGGATAGGAGGAGGGGTTGGCTGATAGAAGAAGGCTAAATACTGACGAGGTCAAATTCTTTGTTGATACTACTGGTTGGGACCTATAGATACTGAATTATTTGATGAAATACCTAGCTAGACATGTGCAGCATGTTTTTGGAAGTAGAGGTTTGGAGCTGGGAAAGATGAGAGATTTGGACAAGTAGGTTTGAGAGTCATTTTCTTTGATTGTCAAAATATGAAACGTGGAAGACATACTCCTTTAAGGCATTTGTGGAAGGAGTAGCTATATAATGCCTGTGAAGTTGGTTTCAGTGTAATATTGGGATAAATAGGAAAAACAGAGTCGAGAAGTCCAAGGTGGGGTGAATAATTTTATGATAGAGCTATGGTCCACAGTCAGGTGCTGAGGGATGGAGAAAAGGGCCAGGAACTAAAGAAGATAGTCAATTTTAATAATTTGGAGGCCGTTGGTCACCATGGCTGGAGCAGATTCAGGTCAGGAGAGTGACTTAGAGTGAATGTTTGTGTGTGTTCTAGTTTGCTAATGCTTCCGGAATGCAAAACACCAGAAATGGTTTGATTTTTATAAAGGGGGCTTATTTGGTTACAAAGTTACAGTCTTAAGGCCACAAAGCCTCCAAGGTAAGTCATCAACAATCGGGTACCTTCACTGGAGGATGGCCAATGGCGTCCGGAAAAACCTCTGTTAGCTGGGAAGGCATGTGGCTTGTGTCTGCTCCAGAGTTCTGGTTTCAAATGGCTTTCTCCCAGGATGTTCCTCTCTAGGCTGCAGTTCCTCAAAAATGTCACTCTTAGTTGCTCTTGGGGCGTTTTTCCTCTCTTAACTTCTCTGGAACAAAAGTCTGCTTTCAACAGCTGTCTTCAAACTGTCTTGCATCTGTGGCTACTCTCTCAGTTTCTCTGTGTTCTTCAAAGTGTCCCTCTTGGCTTTAGCAAAGCTTGCTCCTTCTGTCTGAGCTTATATAGTGCTCCAGTAAACTAATCAAGGCCCATACTGAATGGGCGGGGCCACATCTTCATGGAAATTATCCAATGAAAGATCTTGCCCACAGTTGAGTGATTACATCTCCACGGTAACATCCAATCAAAAGTCTCCAACCCAATCAACACCAATATGTTTCCTGCCCACACAAGACTGCATCAAAGATAATGGCATTGGAGGGGACATAATACATCCAAACCAACACAGTGTGTGTGTAATTTTGTTGCTCTGGTTTGAAGAGGGAGATGAGTAAGGGCCAGAACATGGTACAAAGTAAACCATGACATGCTCACTATGCTGGGCGGCTGTATAGGGTTTTCAGGAAGAGTTTTGGAAAAGGGTTACTCTTGCCTCCTCTTCTCTGGGCATCTCTAAACCCTTGGAAGTGTTCAAAGAACAATTGCAGGCACTTTACTGTCTTCTGAGACACACACCTGCATCCAGAAACTCAGTTTTGATGATGCTACTTTATTTTATAACCAGTAAAAGAAATTTCTTCCTTTTCATCAAAACAGTGGCTAACTTCATTTTCAATGCTTTTAACCTTATTTTATATTTACTTTTGTGAAAATACTATTGCTCAGTGCTCAAGCATTTGGAAAAGGAATGGAAAATGGTAACAGGAATGGATGAAATGAAGATCCAGTTCCCCAGGCATCCTGGAAAGTACCTCTTTGCCGTGTTCCTTTTATGCATGTAAAATGGGAATTGCTTCCGTTCATTCATGTAACTCTGTTGCTGGTCTCTTTGAAATTTACATCAAGTTGACTCAAACACTCTGTTACATGTCCTGTGGGAAGCTCAATGTTCATACCACCATTTCTGCAAGTTTCTAGGAGCTCACTATCCCCTGATCACCAACATCTTATTTCATACTCTCACAAAGCTCTAATCTTTCCTTTTATCTCAATACCTCAAACTGTTCTCATCTCTCTGTCCCTGGCAGACCCAAAGGCAGTGGTGCATATAGTGGTTTTACTGAAGTTTATGGTGAGTGAGGAAGTTTACGTTGCAGAACCAAGCACTGAGTCAGTTAATAATTGAACGTTTTGGCTTCTCTGTTGCTTGGAACTTTTTTACTGACTTCCTTTTTCAGGATCAAGCCTCCGGTTATTTTGCTGTCCACTGATCCTTTGACTGTCACCAATCATTTGTTCTTTCTCCTCTCTTCATACCTACTGCAACCTCCAGATTCTGTTAATCTCTCATGGAGCAGTCAATCTATCACTTGGTTTTACTATTCTCACAAAAAGAATTCCCTCAGGTCATCCCTACCTGCTTAAAACAGCCTATCCAGGTATTTTCCTAAACAAAGACAGTTTTGTCCCCTAGGGGAACTCAGGTGCCAGCTGTTAAAATGACATTTTTTTTAACCCACTACATAATTTTTGAAAGATAAATGCATTATTTATTCTTCACCTGCTGATGTATCTGGATAATGCTGAAGTAATTTTTTTTTTCTGCAGAAGGTGGTGTGAATAGGGACTGTTATTTAAGCAGAGTGAATAGAGGAAATTGTTATTATTTGATATATACAGAGCTGCATGCACAATACACTTAAATGGTACTTTTAATTATTATTTAACAAGTATAGAGCTTCCTCTCTGATATGTTAAATCATGCATAGAGTACAATTCAAGGCCTGATTCCTGAGCAGTGTATCCCTGAGACAGGTCTATTTTCAATAAGATGTAAACACTGGAAAGAATCAACATAAAATTTGGGAGAACACTCTGATGGCATCCTGTGCATTCAGCAGGGAGAGGAGATGGCTGGACATTTTTTTTGTGGGAGACTCAGTGCATTTCAAGTAGAGTTCCCAAAATATTTTTAAAATTCTGAACAAGATGTTCATAGTTATATTATAAAAGTTTAGCTTTTTAGTCTGTGTTGTTTCCAAGAAGGATTTTATTTTATTTATTTACTTTTTTTGAGTGGGGGCAAAGCAGAGGAGAGAAAGAAAATAACTTAGCACATTTTCGGCACTGTGCCAGGGACTTTACACGTGGTATTTTATTTAATCCTCACCATAACTTGAGGAGATAGGCAAACAGCCCTATTCTCAGATTAGAAATGTGGGACTAAGAGAGTCCTTTGGTCACATCTAGAAAGTGGTAAAGTTAGGAATTCAACTCACCAACTATAGTCATCATGTTTGTTCAGAATATGGAAGTCAAAATTCTCTATTATTCACTCCCTGAAGTTATGACTTTGTATTTCCTGTCTTTCTCTTGAAAAACATGAGCACAGTGCTTTGTAATTCCACAACATGAGGAATAAGACAGATGTCACTTGCAGGGAGAATAAAGTCGTTTCAATGACTATTTTCCTTTGTATGTTTTTGTTTTTTTTCTTCTTAAACTGTTTGTTATCCAAATACATCAGTATTCTTGTTTGTAAGTGCCATTTTTAAAACTGGGAATTATATTCAGATAGGTTGCTTAATAAGCACATGATCTTGTTCTTTAGAAAGACAGTATACCTTAAATGGCTCAGAGCAGGACTCTTGGAGCCAGACTCTTGAGTTCAGATTCCTGATCCATCCCGTATAAGCTGTATGTCCTTAGGCAAGATAGAGTGTTTTGTCATCCGTAAGATGACAAAAGATAATTATAGTAGTATCTCATAAGGTTATTGTGAAAATTAAATGTGTAAATATAAGGAAAATGCTTAGAAAAATGCCTGATATATAATAAGGGCTCAATAAGTTTATTAATATTAGAATTTTATGATAAACAGGCAATATTAATAATGGCACTCATAAGTTGCAGTTGGAACCTTAACAAGAAAACTCTGGCAACTGAACTGATTAAGCATAACATGTACATTTTGTTAAAATATTGCTATTTGTAGAATTATTTTTAATAGGCAAAAGTTGGAACTGACCTGAAAGTTCAACAGAAGAGAAACAGTAAAACAGAGAAACTTATATATGATGGTGGCCACTAAAAGTTTGTTTTCCATATGACATGTTTCCACATAAATGCAATATGTGGAAAAAGGGTTAAAATGTTGTATACTCTCAATAAATCTATCTATGCATGTATCTATCTACTGATCAGCTTGTATTTCTTCTACACCCTTAATCTCCCTGTCCAGGTCATTATTAGCTGTATTAGACTGCAAATTATATACAACTGGGATCATGTCTACTCAATTCACTTTGTAAAGTGATTGGCCCAGAATCAAATATGATCCTCAGAGTAAAAGCTTCTCTTGGGTTGACCATGGCCTATATATGTGTATATACACACATACACATATACATACATATATGTGTATGTATATATGTATGTGTGTGTGTATATATGCGTGTATATATATAAAGAAATACAGCTGCGTGTTAATATTAATACTAACCTCTGGGTAAAGTGATTGGGGTAATTTAATTATTTTTTGAAAAATTTCCAAATTTTCTACCATATATTCTGAATACTTTTATAGTCATAAAATACCATAGAAATAAAAAGCATTAATTCAGTCAGTATATAAGCCAAAATATATATTGTCCCATCATCTACCCATCATAGATACTTGCATTGCAAAGCACCTGCAGGAGACTAAAGACGTACCATGCATTTTCTATATGTGGGTTAACTACATGTTTCATCATCACAGATGGCACCAGACCCTTTTGTATTTGGTGGAATTTGATTCCCTCTTTCATGGTTGCTGTTGGCTTTCAATCTTTTAGCTTAAAAACTAATAAATGAACATTATGATAGCAGCAGAGAGGAATTTTGCAGCATAATACATATATTGGAATTAATGAAACATTTTTTTCTTACCAAAAATGTATATATTATAAAGATTATTTACAATAATAAAATTTTAGAGAAACTTGGTTTTATTTTTTGGAGGAAATATGCATTTTAAATCTATGCTCATTTACTTAATCTAACCAGTCAGCTGGTTAAGTACATTAGCTTATTAAATAATAACTTAAAGAAATGCTGTGTAATGACATCTATATATATTGCCATTTTCTTTACTTTTTTCTTTGAAATTGCCTGTCTAGAATTTTTAATTTGTCTACTTCTCATTCTCTGATGGGCAAACCTTCAGCCTCAGAAGACTGCTGAGAATTAGCTATTCATTTCAGGGCAAATGATTTTACCTTCCCAGGTCTCTGTTTCTCCATTTGCAAAAAAAAGATCTTAGCCTGTCACCCAGGATGGCTCTTTCAATAGGCTGTAGATTAGTCTTCGGCTGTATTTTGTATTATTTCATTAGAATTCAATTATGGAACCTGGTAGCAGAGTCATTTAAGCTAAATGGGTGGGCTCCTAACCTTGACTGCAGTTCTTAATAGGGCTCATCAAAGGCCATGGTCAACCCAAGAGAAGCTTTTACTCTGAGGATCATATTTGATTCTGGGCCAATCACTTTACAAAGTGAATTGAGTAGACATGATCCCAGCTGTATATAATTTGCAGTCTAATACAGCTAATAATGACCTGGACAGGGAGATTAAGGGTGTAGAAGAAATACAAGCATTAAGTTAGATTAATTACATGAGTTGGCTAAGACCTCACTAGGTGCAGGATCACTTCTGTGGGTTCACTGTAGCAGATGTGAACATGTGTCAGAGAAGGGTTGGAGCAGCTATAAAAAATTAGAGAAAAAAGGATGGTTCAGCATTCAGCTTTTGTCCCTTTTTCTCTCAGTTAGATCCAATAAATGATTGAGGATATGAAAGGTCTTTTCTCTCCTGGGATCCTTCCCTGCATCAGATGCTTTCCAGCAGGATAATGGAAAGCTGCAGGACAGAGCCTGGGGCTGGCCTTCTGATACAGCTTGGACCTCTTCCAGGTCACTCCCTCTGGGAAATGGAAGGTTAAATCTGGAAGCTACAAATTAGACTGATAAGTTAAGCTTATGAGGAATACTCTAACTAGCCAGTGAGTACAGCACAGGGCCAACATCTTGCTCCTACAAATGACAGAGGGCATCAAGTCCACTGGAATTTCTCAGAGGAAGGAGGATCGTTTGATATAGAAAGTTGATAGTGGGACATTCTTTCCTCTTGCACAATGAGTGGTG
This sequence comes from Choloepus didactylus, assembly GCF_015220235.1. NCBI lineage: Eukaryota > Metazoa > Chordata > Mammalia > Pilosa > Megalonychidae > Choloepus > Choloepus didactylus. Next base: position 33,751,770 of record NC_051318.1, read on the forward strand.
GCTTTTACAAGTTTTAAATAACTTTCAGCATAAGCACAACTTTAGAATTAAATAGGAATATATAAATTTAAGGCAAAGAGATGTGGCAGTTGTTTAAAATAGGAAGATAAAGTCAATAATGATTTCTAAAATAGATATTCATCAACCACAATCTCTCCTTGTCTAGTATCTGTTTAAAAACAGGATTGGTAAATTTGGCCATATTCTGGTAATGTGGCATTTGATAAAATTCATCTACAAAATACCTGAACAGATAAAATAATTGAAATGAAAAATGAAAAAGGATCAGGTAAAATGTTAACCCTTGTGCCATCTTTCTAGTTTTATCTGCCTTTAGGAAGCATTCTTGACTTGATAATATATAGT